>NC_034409.1:187700342-188074114 GCF_002078875.1 Numida meleagris | reverse complement strand
TCTTTCTCTCTTTCTCTCTTTCCCTCTTTCTTTCCCTCTTTCTTTCTTTCCCTCTTTCTTTCTTTCCCTCTTTCTTTGTTTTTCTTTCTTTCTTTTTCCTTCTTTCTTTCCTTCTTTCTTTCTTTCCTTCATTCCTTCTTTCTTCCTTTCTTCCTTCCTTTCTCTCTTTCTTTCTTTCTTTTTAAAATTCTGTTATAGTCTTCCATATCTTCCTCTTCCTTGTTGTGCTCCCTGCACCTTTTCTAATAATTTAATTCAAGTGTTTAAAAGAATCAAATTAGGATGGAAAGAAAAAAAAGCTATGTTTTGTGCTGGCGCTGTGAGGAAGGGTCATGTGCTTGTTTATGTTGAGCCATCCTGATGATGAACATGTTCAGTTCTGACTGGCGATGTAGCCAGGAGCCAGCAACATCTGTCTATTCTATTTTCTTCTGATCATCTGGCAATATATTTAGAACAGAGGAGATCCATGTATGCACTTTAGGCAAAACTCTGATGGATGTGTGAGCATAAGGCTCAATACGGGCAATGGTCGTGGAAAATAAGAAGCCACTGCTCTCAAGTATGAGACCAACATCTAGCAGAGACCTTGGATATGAGTTCTGTAGGTCTCTCTCACTCCACAGATGTATCATCTCACTTCACAGCATGAAGTTAGGAGTAAAACAGAAAAGTAAAGCTCTAAAGCATACAGCTTGACTTTTCATTACCATTAGCTTTCCATTCCCCATAGTCTCAACAAAGAAGACAAAGCAAAATTCTGTAAATCTGGCTGAGGATCTGCTGTGGCTGGGCTAGCTGATTTTGAAACCGCTAGTCTTCACTGAGCATATCATTAAAAGTCCTTTTTGATAGTGCTCCATGCTTGGGAAGGGTAGATCCAGGATTTGTGCCCCAGCAGGGTACTGTGGATTCCCCAAGTGAGGGGGAACCTTCATTTAGTGTTTAGCCAACTCAGTTGACTTCCATTGCAAAACCATTGTAGTTAAGGGGTATTTATTAGAACTGTGTTGCTGAAGAACGTGACAACACAGAGGTGGCACCACTGGAGGGACCTCTCTATTCTGGCCTCTCTGATTTAGAACAGTAAAACCAGTCCCAAGATGCTCTCTGGAGGACAGAATGGTAAAACATAAGGTCAACTGCTGAAGGTGGAGAGCACACACTGCATGCTAGCTGTCAGTCTCACTTTGCAAACGTGAATCCTCGCTGAGCTTAACTTGGAATACTGATTATGATGGCCTAATGTTAATGCAAATACCTAATAGAATATTTATTTATGTCAGAGTGCTTTTGAAACAGTTCTCATTAAAAAAGGGGTCTTCCCACCTCCTCATTTACATTGAGTTAATCTAAACTCTATATAGATTAAAATGGTATATATATAAATATAATATAATGGTATATATATAAACTTAGTGAAGTTCAGCTTATTCTATAGAACTTCCTACAGAAGTACAGAAGTACAGTGTGTCTGAGATGCTGCTTGTACAGTCAGTCTAAAAATTAGGAAATAATAAAGCAAGATATAAACACTGAGGTTAAAGCAGTACCTCAGATGTTGGAGGATGTTATAATCTTAAGAAAACCAGCAGAACTGTAGAGTGCTGCATTACTTGAGGATCTGATTTAAATTTAGCTGGATATGAGACAAAAAAACTTACCACATTTCTATCTGCCTGCATGTTAATAGTGCTAAATAGATCTGGGCAACATTTGTTGTTTTTCTCTTCGCAAGGCTTCAGGCTTGGAATCGTTGCAGTTTCAAATCATAAATTGGGTAGCTAAGTTTTTGTGCTGAATATCCAGGCTCTAATAAACCAGAAACAAAGGAAACATAATGATTTTCCCCCTAGAGATTCACATTTAGCTAAAATCAGTGTTTTTTTTTTTCTATAGTCATTATTAGATCCTGATGAGCACTTCAGAATGTGGTGTTTTCCTGCCAGACCTTAAAAGTGTGATATTGCTGAATCCATGCAATTTACATGTAATTTAGTAAACTCCACTCTGAAGTGGTACTTGAGGACAGCTTTGATGACTGTGGGTTGGCTGCTGGCTAAACTGCACATTCTTAGAAGTGCAGGAAGATCCTTTTCATTGATTACCATTCATCTTATCTGTAGAATGTACTCACAGAAGTCTGACAGATGGGGAGTGTAACTGAGTATTTATTTCAAATCTTTATTTACCAGTGTTAAATTTTGGAGCAATTATTGTAAGCCTCTAGCTCTTGGATTTCAAATGTTATGAATGTAAACTGATGAGACACGTGTTGTCTTTTCTAGAAAAAAAAAATCATTTTTTTTAGAGGGGAGCCTCAAGAAAATTTCACAGAACAAACCACTGTGCATTGCATATGCAATGTCTTGTAATTATATCTTGTCAAAAACTCAACTTTTTTCTCCTTTATTCTTTAGAAATATGGTAATTGTCCCTTTTCCCTTGTAGTTAATTATAAATTTCAGGAAGAATTAAGTCTGTTAAATCTCTTCTTCCCTCACTTCCCCCTCCCTTGGTCTCTATGGTAGCAGCAGGAATAGGGGGGAATTACTTTGATCTTCATTTCTGAATGACATTTCATTTCTTCTAAGCATTGACCTTGTTTAGCGCAACTGAAATTTTCAATAGATTTCATTAGATTATAATTTGCTGATCTCAGAGAGATGTCTTTATTGAGATTAGTTTTAACTATGAAAGAAGAAGGGTGATTTGTTTCATACATCTGTGAACAGCTCTATAAACTGAGAAAAGAAAATGTTCAATTAACTGCTCAGGCAGATATGATTCGGGCTTAAAACTACTGCACAGCAGTGGAGAGCTGCACACGTAAGGAAAGGTGGAAGATACTGAGCAAGACAAAGAAAATTAGAAAGCCTGATCCTGCCTCAAGTAATGATAGCATTTCTTAATGACAGCAGAGCTGTACAGCCTTAGCAAGCCCTCTCTCTAATATTCCGAGGGCCTGGGTGGACGTGAGAAGATAATTTCCTAGTGCTGAGGTGAGCTGCATTTTTAAGCATTTCAGATAGCAGGAGCTGACCAAATGGATTCTTTGCAATATCCAGAAGGACATTAAAAGCAGAAAAGATGGGTCTCCTGGCACACGTCCTCAACATAATCATGCATTTCTTCTGTGTTTTAATCTGTTTGCTACTACCATGCAAATTTCCTTCTGCCTCCTTTCACCTGATACAAGAGTTCTGAAAAATGAGAGGATGTGTGCAGTCATGGAGAAGAGAATGGTTATTTATGAGCGAATCAGTAGGTCAGGGGTATTGCCTCATGTATGATTATATTTTAGTTCTACAGTTTTCATTTCCCCAGGGAATCCTCTGCATCAGAGAAGACAATTTGTCAGGCTGTGTAAGAGTAGGTAAGCATCTTCCATTGGGTTTGACTTCAGTGAACTCTTTTGTTACTGGAGACCTCACTCAAGGACTTGTGTGCAATTTGCAAATCATATTCTTGGCTGTTTTTGTGGATACAAAGAAAATCCCTCCTGTGAATGCTTTTGACTCTGATCACCGATATCTTCTCTGAGAAGGAATTTAAGTCAGATCTTAAAGAGTGCTGCAGTTCAGCAAGCCCTGAAGAAACCTTTAGCAGATGAACTAGTCCTAAATATTCTTTCTGTTTTTGTCAATCTCTACTTGCCCATGAGAAAATGGCAAAAATCTATATGTACGTGCTCTTAGAGTCCCCCAAACACCTCCAGCAATCACTGTGTTTAATCACACACCTCAAAAGAAGAATTTATCCTTGATACTTTCCCCAGAGCTTGCTGATATGCAATTGCATCTCTGTGACCAACAACTTCTGTGACCAACAACCTCTGCTCTGCAGTGCCACAGAACTGTCAACTTTACCCATTCTTATTCAATACTTCCATGCAGGAAAATCAGAGTGACTTCCTAGGCACTGATGTTACCACTTTGCCTTACGTTAATGTATATGCAAGGTACACAACTGATTTAGTGGTTGGCAATCCTGCCCATGGTAGTGGGATCAGAACTAGATGATCTTTGAGGTCCCTTCCAACACACGCCCTTGTATGATTCTCTGCTTCTACATCATACTGATGTTTCTAATCAGAGCTAACAACAGTCAGTTATTTCTACATTTGACCGAGTTAAGTACATAGGAAAGAAACTTTCTTAAGGCTGCTTGTTGGGAAAGTAGATGTTTGGCTCAAAGAGACTGAAGGTCTTGAAGCCTTCCTTTTGCCTTCTGATATTGGCGCTTTCTGTCTTCTTGTTACCTACGGAGTCTGCATTTCTGATAAACCTGTTGGTTTGGTAATTACATATTAACAGTGCCTCCAGAGAAGGAAGGAGGTTAGCATCTCTATCAGACGTTGGTCATCCCTTCATTGCTTCCTGACTGCGAAACAATTTATCAAGGCTTTAAAGCATCAGCCCTGGAAGAAAGCTGTCACTGATGCAGAATTCAGCAAGGATAATGGATTTATTCTTTTGTGTTCCAAGGTTTCTTTATACAAAAATGTCACAAGCTGATGATCTTATTGCATATTTTGAAAGCTGTGATTGCATGAAGTCATTATGAAGCCCATGTCTGGACAGCTCTGTCTGTACAATGCATCTTTATCAAGGGGGAAGCTGAGTAGTGCAGGAAGCCAGGTATGCTCAAAGAAAAGGAATGGAACAAGACTGGAAATCATTCTTGAGCTATGGAGAAACAGCCTCTCTGTTTCCATTTCAGATGGAGAACTTTTATTGGAACATATTCTCCCAGATAGCAAGGCAGAATATATTCCTTTTGCATATAAATATTAGTAAACATGAAAAGCGAGCAACAGGTCACTCTGTACTCCTTTGAAGACTGGCTAAAAAGATGATTTCAAATGATGGATTTTCATCACTTTTTGGATTTTTAGCTGTCCATTGTAATGGTAGACCAGAGTTTATAGTCCTTATACTCATCAAACTCCTAAGTTGGTGAAAGTATTAACAGTAATAATCAAATTGAGTTAGTTCCTCATACAACAGGCAAATAATTCCCAACTTATTTATTCCTATTCTTACCTGCTTTTCCTGTGCTTCTAGAATGCTTTACATAGTGCTGACATTGTGAGTAACTTGTTTCATAGTTGCTGTTGGTAAGATATGCCATGTTGGAATTTGTGACTGATTTAAAAAACAAAACAAAACAAAACAAAAAACATAAAATTGAGCACTTTTATGTGAAGAGTTTTATTAACACCTGATATGCAACTGTTGCTTAGAACTGTTTCACCTGAGTGAGGATGGGAGATATGAAAGGTATGAAAAGCATTGTTTTTTTATGAAAATGCAAAAAGTATTGACCATTCAAATATGAATTCAAATATGAATTTTAAAGAAACAAAAATTCTTCAAACTTCATATTCAACCCAGCCCTTGAGCTGGAAATGTGAGATATCTGGGAAGCTGGTGCCTGTGAGCAATTCCCATTACCTCTGTCTGTCTGGCCTTGGAATGCACAGCATTTGCCTTGTGATTCTGGGCTTTGGGACAATTTATGGTGTGAATCTCAAAGTAAGGAGAATTTGTAGAATGCTCCTCCCTCTGATATGAGATCTGGTCCTTTTATTTTGCAGACATATCCTCTTTAAGAATGTGAGGATTCCTTTAAGGAATCTCTTGACACTGCTAAACATGGTCACCTGAGTTTGTGAGGTTAAGACGTTTCAATCAAAAATGTACTTTCTGTCCAAAGCAGGTTATTAATTTTCTTGCTTTTATTTGGATTTAGATTAGACTGTTCGTTAATGAAAGAAAGAAAAATAATAATTGGCAATATTTTATCCAGCCTTTTGATCAACGTTTATTTATAGTTTTGTAATTTTTATAGCCTTACTTGGTTTGATGTAGTATTCATCCCTTCCTTATTGGAGATAGCATGTATCTACAGCATATTGCTCCTGTGATACCAATGACTTTTTCAAATCCTTTTAAAAAGACTTCCTCAACTTTCATCTAAATGTACAATGCTTCCTGCTTACTAGCTGTGCATTGCTGAATATTCCTTATAGGTGAAAATATAGAAGGTTTTTAATGTTTGGGGAATACAAATCTGAAACTGCTAAGCACAACTCTTCCTACTTTTTTTCCTCCTTGTAAAAGTGGTTAGCACTGCAATGCTTTAGAAATGTTTACTTTTTGGAGATAAAGAAGAAAGCAGAAATAGGATTTGTTAGTTAATATTCTCAAATCAGACTCAAAATGGAAAGCAGGAAGCCTCATCAGTTCTGTTCTCAGAGGTCACCCTCCTTTGCTCTCAGCATGAGGAAAGGAAAGGTGTATTGTAGCTTCTTGCAATATACCTGTCTTAAATGAGAATAAAACAAAAGGTTAGTTGTTTTGTTTGTTTGTTTTTTACATGATGTTCAGCTTCAGGAACACACATAATTAAGGGAGTCCTCCAATTCAAGCAGCTAAATAATAGCTTGACTCTTATGTGAAATGCTGAGAGTAATGGTGGCAGACAGCAGAATTTATTCTGAACTTATCTTCAGGTACTCTGACCCAACCTGCTGTTGCAATTTATTCTGATGGGCTCCAAACCTTTGCTAAAATGTAATTGAATCACTGCAAATGCAAGGGAAATTACAGGAAGATCAGCCTGAAAGCCGGATGGTAGCATCTTGCACTGCCATGTGGAACATTAGACGTAAAGTTAACCCCTCACTCTTTTGGTTCTGCAAAGTTTCAGGGAACTGCAGGAGTCCTGCTCTTTTTCCTCCTCCATCTTCAGTCTGGGGAGCAATCTGTGTGTTCTACTCAGCAAAGAAACGCCCCTTGATAATTTGGGACAGATTTATTCCTCCTGGGAAATAGCCTTGGGGTGATTCAGGCTGCAGTTCAAATAGGACACGATGCAAAAATGCAGCCTGTTATGAAATGGGGGTAAAAAAAAGCTGATTTTTACCTGCTCCTTAAAGCTCTGCTGTTGTTCCCTGAATGCTTCATTGTGAAAGAAAACCAGATGGCAGCTGCTTGGGGTTCAGGTTGGATGAAGACTTCATTCATCCACATAACTGAGAACTTCATTGCAAAAGTAATGGGTAAAGACTGAAGCTGCAGATCTTATACGGTGATTAAAAAATGACTTTGTCAGGCCTAATGGTACTAGCAAACTCCTAGATGCTCCATCTGGAATGGAGCCCATTATGCCTAGTGACTGCAGCACGTACTGTGTTGTGTGTAATGCCATTTTCACTTGTTTGCAGCAGAGCCATGGCAGATGCCCATCCCACAAATGCTCAGTCGAAACACCTGCCTGGATACCCATTCAGCACTCTACCGTAAGTTTGAGCCTTTTAATACAAAGCTTTGAGAGACTGAATGGTAAGTCTCTGTGTTCGGAGCAGTCCTACCAGGTAAAATTTAAAGACTCGTGCATTTGAGAAAGGACAGAAACAAGTCCTAAGACCAAACCAAACTCTTTGGGAAGCCTGAGCTGTTGAAATGTTGGGTATGGGCTTAGCAGGGCTTCTTCAGAAGTTCACCCTCTTTGGAAGTTTAATTCATTCCATGTGGAGCCATGGGAATCAGTGGCAAGTGTGGTGTGGCAAGCGTGGTTGTTGGTAGTATCCAGCTCAAATGGAATGTGGAGTTCCTGCCACTTGCTCTAACTGTGCTCCAGCTGAGCGTGATGACAGGGAACCTGCTAGTTCTGCCCTGTCATGGGCATGGTTTGTGGGGATTCATCCAGAAGCTCCTGCTGGGGCTGCCAGGAACAAGTGACATTTATAGCACCAGCCTGTCCCCGGACTCAGATGGGGACGCAATGATGGGGAGATGCATCTTTCTTTTCCACATTTTCATGAAAGAAAGAAAGACAGACTGGTGATCCTATGTGCTTCATGGACTAATAAGTGGGAAAAAAGCCCAGCATAGGTAACTTTTGAGATGGTGGGCAGTGAGTGAACTTTACTGGAATTATAGGAAATGGCCTGCTTAAACGCTTTCTTCCTGCCAATTAGATGACTTCAGTGAGATTTGCTTTAACTATCAAGGACATAGTAATATTTAAAGAGAAAAAAGAAACTGCGGTCAAGTTGACACTGCACTGATTTATATCTTGTCTGAATATACATCGTATATAGAGCCAAATCGCTGGATGCTGGAAGTTGGAGGGCTGACTAATAGAGCTATGATGATTTATCTCAGCTGAGGAGTTGGCAGGATTTAGGTGACATTTTCTTTGGCTCTAGACCACAGATTGATGTTGGTCCTCAACTATCAACTTGTCACCTTTTATGAGTAGATGAATGAGAAACAGATTCCAGTTTTTGTCCTCCCTCGGTCTCTTACTAATCTTGAAAGTGATTGTAAACCCTGTATTTTCGGTTGTCTTTAAATTATGTTAAAATTAATGATATAATTGTTAATCTATCTATGAAAATAGAACCATATAAACATATTTATTGAACCATTGAGCTAAACAGATGTTTTCCATCTAGGGATCTAGCCCAGTAACTAACTAATAAGTCTTAATTATTTGTTTACATTCTCATAGAAATTGGATTGACTTTGTGATGTGGCCTGATTATTTTTTTTTTTTTTTTTTTTTTTTTTTTTTTTATATAGAGAGGGCTGTGGCATGAGCACAAATATGGCAGTGTGGTGCTCTCCAAAATGGAAATACTTGATAGTGAAAGTGATGAGGTCAGGAGCAATTGCACTCAGTGATTTCCATTAACGTCAAGAACTGACTTTCTGGACAGTGACTTTAAAAGCTTTCATAAGTAAAATAATTTTTATTCCCATTTGAGTATTTTTTTTGAATATTTCTTTCTTAAGCCATCAAAAATGAAAGGCTTTAGATTGATTAGTCTTTGCTTGTTGTGTTACACCAGATATGTGCATGCATAGGTAATTTCTATAGACCTGCTGTCTTGCATATTTGGATATTGACGCAAAAAATGGTAAACTGAGGATCATGCTTTGTTGTCTCTGTTAGCACTAGAAGTGATCTAATATCGGGATAACTCTGCACGCGATGGTATTTTTAAACAGTTACAGTGGGAAAAACAACAACAACAACACAAAAAGCTTACTATTGGAATGCAGTTCAACCGTTCACTTGGTTACTGTTTTCTGGAAATAAAGAGTACAGCATGTGTTCGTGAAATAATTGCCTGCTGAAAGGTTGCTTCCATCTGTATTTAAATGTTGAATGGAGTGAAGGAGCTGAGCAATACCCCACAAATAAGTTGGAGTTTACAAGAGAGCTCCCGTGCTGGTTCTATCTATTTATTTATTTATTTATTTATTTATTTATTTGCCATTAAGCCATTTCCAATGCAGCCAAATGGATTTTTTTCTGCCTACTTACTTGAATTAGGTATTTACAAGCGTTTATTTGTAAGCCAGCAGTGACAACTCCATGCAACCACGGTAGTGTGTGTTTGGATACCTCTCAAAAGCAGTGTAGGAAACAGTGTCAAAGAATGACTGTAAAGCAACATGGGAAACAGGGTATCCTCTTTCACCTGTTTTCTTGGCCGCATCACCCTGGAATTCATGAGACTAGGAGAGGTTTTTCTCTCCTTCTTCAGCAGTATTTGTAAAATATGCTATGTCCTCTCCTGGGATTGCCTTTGCCATCTAGTGCAAGAACCAGGAGATCTAGCAGTTATGTAACAGTCTGACGCTTTTGCAGTCCCTAATTTACTGTCTTTTTTGAATTTACTGATGATTCTTGCAATTAAGATTCTCAGTTCTGTTTGGCAACTCACCATCTGCAAAAGAGGGCATAAGTGAACACTGACTTTCTGCGCCTTCACAATGTCCTTAATTAGATTCATTTTAAGTCTGAGAGTTTTAATCAAGGGAATTACCTAAGGGTGTCTTTGTCTGCACTTACACTTTTAGTCATGTCTTCCAAAGGATTTGTAGTGTTTGATTATAAAATACTCCAAAAGGAGTTTCACTGCTTTGCTGTTGGCATACTAAACCTTCCTCTTGCTAGGATGGCTTGCTTGCTAGATCTATTATGCAGAGATAATGAAGTATCACAGACTGCATCTGTGTTGCAGAAATATTTGGAGTTAACAGCATTTTTTGAGATCAGCATTCAACACATTCTCCGTGCAGCACTAATAGATTCTCTCTGCTTTTCCACACTACAGAGCTCTTGGTCCATCATCCCA
This sequence comes from Numida meleagris, assembly GCF_002078875.1. Taxonomy (NCBI): domain Eukaryota; kingdom Metazoa; phylum Chordata; class Aves; order Galliformes; family Numididae; genus Numida; species Numida meleagris. The sequence continues at coordinate 188,063,955 of NC_034409.1, read as the reverse complement.
ATCCCCTTCTACATTTTTGGGATGTCTTTTGCTACTAAGAAACAACAGAAGAGAGTGGTAAAGGTCATCTGGGGCACAAAAGGTTTCTAGTGAGTGCCCTAAGTCACTGCTTTGCAGAGCCTCATTCAGTGCCAGCTGTCCCCTCAACGTGCAGACATAAACGTGGACTTTGAGAACAGTGGAACCTGTATGAAGCTCTTTGCAGGTGTGCACACTACCACAGCTCATGGAATCATAGAATCATTAAGGCTGTAAGATCGCTAAGATCATCTAGTCCATGTAAGCACTCAGTCTCTAGTGGGACTCTAGTCTCATGTAAGCACTAAGATCATCTAGTCCAGCTGTCAACCCATCCCCACCATGCCCACCAAACCATGTCCCTCAATGCCACACCTCCACATTTCTTGAATGCCTCTAGGGGATGATGACCCCACACCACCCTGGGCATGATGTTTCAATACCTCACTACTCTTTCAGAGAAGAACTTTTTCCTAATATACAACCTGAAGCTCCCTGGCACAACTCAGGGCCATTCACTCTTGTCCTATCACTGTTACATGGGAGAAGAGGCCGACCCCCACCTCACCACAACCTCTGTTCACAGAGTTGTAGAGAGTGACCAGGTCTCTCCAGACTGAACAATCCCAGTTCCCTCAGCTACTCCCCACAAGACTTCTGCTCCAGACCCTTCACAGCTTTGCTGCCCATCTTTGGACACTCTCCAGGGCCTCAATGTCTTTCTTGTAGAGAGGTGTCCAAAACTCATGGGCTGTAGCTTTATGTAGGTGCTACACCATGGAAATTTAGTGCACATTTTGGCTTCCAGCCTGCTTGGCAGCTGAGCGTGATGTCTTTCTGCCCTCACAAGGAGAGTAAAAGTCACTCCTTCCTGAGCCCTGCATACATATGTAGGATATTATGGTTCTGTTTATGTGGGATAAATCAGTGCACAGATGATAAAAGTTACTTTGGCTTTGACTTTTCCCAGTTTACTGGGAACACTGGAGGGACAAGAATGCACTCCAGTCCGGCACAGTATCTGATTTTAGCTTGATCTGGAAGTTAGCTCATAAACATTTCTGGTTCAAACTAATCAAGGGTTTTCTTCTTTGCAGAAGTTCTTTTAAAGAAATTTGTACTTTTGGAAGATGCCTGTATGTTAGTTCTGGTGGTTGTGCTTTATGTAAAGAATGTTCTGACACTGTTGTACAGTGGAGCCAAATGGGAACATATTGAAACACGCACATTCTGCTTTGTTTTAAGGCTCTGAGTCTGGAAGAATTGTTTCTGAAGTCAGTCTTGCTCTCTTTAAACACAAAACAAATAAATGGCTCTGTTTGGCCAGACTCACCGCTCTCCTGAGACTTCACATTGTGCCTTGTAACAGTGTCCCTTCCTCTCCTGCATGGATGTGCTCTATAAAATACGTAAATAGCTCTGCACTCCAGAAAGTGCTTTTTGCAGGGGCTTTTTCACTCTTCCTGAGCTTTAAGTCTTTTTCTATTAAAACACTGTTGGCTAATAAATTCTGTAGACAATCTGGGTGGTGGGAAATGCTTTTTTGTGAGTAACGTGAAATATTTGAAAACTGCACTATTAATACAATGCTCTCTTCTTGTGTCTTTTATCTCTGTGCTGACCGTAATGGAAAATTCTAAGTGCTAAAATTCAGCTTTGTTTTTAAAGGAGGCATTAAAGCAATACCATGCAAGTTTCTGCTGGGTCATGGTATTCCTGCAGCTCTTCATCATTCTCAGGTCTCCTGCACCCCTCCTTGTCCAGTGCTGGAGGCACTTTCCACCTCTTCACCATTTAAAGGGGCTGTCTGTATCCTGCACTACTGAAATGCTGTCATCAATTGCCAGCTACTAAGCCTGGTTTTAAACTAGCCACTGAAATCCCTCATCTCCCTGCTCAGCCCTCTGATGCTTTTTTCTCATTTGCACCCCCTCTCTCCTTCTCAGTCTTCCCTATGATAGAGTTGGGGAAGAGCTGAGGCATCTCTCCTGTTACCTGATTTATGGATTCAGTGGGGAAAAGTTCAGCTAAAGCAAGGTAGTGTTGGATTAGCAGTAAAGCACAGCACGTTCCAGCAGGGCAGCAAATGCTTCATGCTTGGGCAGACAGAGGCAGACTCTAGCAGTGCATGTGTTAACAGAAGTGACTGGCTCAGGAGCAAAATTTGAGAGAAACAGGGCAAAAGAACCATTTGGTCCTCTATTTCGTCAAGGATTGAGGAAAGAAAAGGGAAATAAGATTTTTAAAAATGTAATGACACTTCGACAATGACATATGTATACTTATGACCCATGTCATCCTTCCTCCAATTTTATTTAATGTACCACCCCAGTGGTATAAGGTTGGGGGAGGGGGGTTTCACAATTGCAAAATAAGCTCAGAAATCGTTTAGGTAAGGTGACAATTCAGTCTTAAAATTCAAATGATACACTTAATGTGTATCATTTGTGTACAAATCCATTATCTGCAGATTGACCCACATAGTTGCTTGACTTCATCATCAGGAAACATTTCACATGACTTATTTACAATGAGTAATCTCATTAAGCACACATTATGTACAGGATATTTGCTGTCTTTACTGCTGTATTTATTTTATGAGAAGCACCAGGATGTTGTTACAGCACGCCCAGTCACCCAACTGCAGCAGTGCAAAACTGAAAAAAATATATATTATAATTTGAATTTATCTTTAAGCTGAAACTCAGTATTGATCTTTATGACAATGATTATTTAAGGGTAAATTTTTATTGAAGAATTAGCTACCTAAAATTTTTGCAGCTCATGTGGTTTAATAGCAAATATATATATATATATAAATAATCTTAATATCCTTCTGGACAGGATTTAAAATTTCTGTTTCAAGGCCTGATTGAAAGTAATGTTTTGGCAGTATCACTGAAGTTTAAAAACAGTGTGCACATCCAACTTCTATGGTATTTATTATTTTTTATTCCCAGATGTAAGGCATGTATGAGTATAGTTTTTCTGTTAACACATGCATAGCTTAAGGGTTATATCCCAGGAGTGTTGATACCCCTAAGCCATGCTTTCCTGGCACAGGAAGTTCCATGGTAAGGTCAAACACAAGTGATTCAAGCATTCTGAGTTTATGGACCTATACATACAGTTAGCTACACTCTTTGTTTACATCCTGCAATAATCCACACATATAATTAACAGTATTTCTAAAAGTATTTCTAGTCCTCAGTTAAGTGAACTCAGGTGTTATTATTTTTCCCTTAGATGTGCTTCAGCATAAGAGGAGTCAGTGATTTAATTTTTTGAGGAAATCAAACATGCTCATTATATAAATTAAGAAATGGTGAGTGTTCTTAACCAGTGGTTCAAGTGGAGCACTAGGACTGTGACTCCTGGTCAGTAATTCTTTCCACAATGATAGCAGGAAACTGCACCTTAGCAAGGCACCTCATTGCGCCTGGTACTCTAAAAATGTATAGAAGAAGCTTCTGGCTGAAGCAGCTGTAGAAGACAGAGGGTAGAAGTGAAGCCCTGCTTGGCAATAGTTCACAGAGATAGTGAAAGTGAAATTAATCTCTCCAGGTTTGTATCAGTGGAGAGCTATGAACACTTTTGAGATGCAGTTCATCTTTAGATTATTTTTTGAAGTATGATCGGGGCTGTTGAAGGGTATGCTCCTTTTGATTAATGATAAAGGGGATCTAGATGGCAATCTCTGATGTAGGTGTCTAGTATATCCCATAAGAAGGTTTCTCAGTGTTGGCAAAGTGGTGTCCTACAACAGCAACTCATTATGAGGCATTCCTTTTAGGCTACCCCAGTATACAAATTCTATTACAGCTATTCGTTTGTGGATGTGTTAAGCTGCTTCTGACTTTTGAACAAAATGCAAATGAATACGGGTTTGGATCATGGCATAGCCTAAGCCATAGAGGTATTACAGCATCTCACATGACCTTGTACTATATCAACCACCTTTTTCCTTAATGCCATGAAAAAAGGTTCTGTTTAACCATAACAGATCACATGTTTTAGTTCATTTTCTTTTGTACCTTTAAATTGCAAGTCCTGTTTTTCATTCAGTACATGCTGTGTAATGCCATGCACATTTACGGGGATATAGAAACATAAAGGTCTCTCATTATCACATAGATGGCTGTGAATAGCCACCTTATCAAATGTGCTCTCCAAAGATTTATTTGCCCAAAGTTTTGAATGTCTCCTGTGTTGTGCCTGGGGGATGTCTCTCCAGCTCTGTTGGTATATGCCACTACAAATGAGCATAGGAATCCTGCCCTGGGGCTGATCCTATATGTCATGGGGGTGTTGCACAGGCATTTCTGAAAAAATAAACATTAAAAAATTCTGAAAAGGCTGATGGAAATTACTCTTACCAGCAGAATACTCATATCTCTGTTATTTGGGAATTTTTTGTCTTTTTTTTTTTTTCCGGTTGGGAACAGTCATGCAAATTAGGATTTGTTTGCTTTGTTTGTTTGCTTTGGGTGCTCTAGGGAAGCAAGAAATATAAATGGGAAAGTGTCTGTGAACCATATAATTAATAAACTGCTTTGTGTTACAGGAAAGCTATGAATTTTAGGTCTGAATATCCTATGCTTTCAGGGTTTTGCAAATTAGAACTCCAGTTATCCATGCAAGCAGACCTAGGTTGCATTGTCCCTTCTGGGACTTGAGCATTGCCAAAAACCAAAGGTTTTAGCTCAGCCTTGTTTGTTGATGGCTCTTGCAGTCTAAATGAAGCTTGTGTACATATCTGTGTGCATCTGAGCTTTTCCATGTGGAATCTGCCTTTTTTTCATCTTACGTGAACTCACAGGAACAAATATTTGTTTGAAATGTTTAAAGTTTATTGTGAATTCTGACATCCTATTAGTCATTCCAACTGTACCTATTCATCTGAGCGAAGGTAGGCCCATCTTTTTTTTTCTTACACTGGGTACTTTTCGGTATTTCCTTAGTGTCTGGGCATCTTAGGCTCTGTTGTCATGAGGCCTGTGACAAGAATTTGGGGAAAGCTATCGTCTCAATTTTAGAACTGAAGAAGGTATTCAAGACCAGGTTGGATGGGGTCTTGGGCAACCTGACCTCGTGCCTGATCTAGTGGTTGGCAACCTGTGGCGGGAGTTGGAACTAGATGATCTTTGAGATCCCTTCCAACCCAAACCACTCATGATTCATGTATCATGATGCTACCACACTACAGGCTGATACAATACACCAATACTATTTATAAAGGAATCTGATTCTATGATTCTATGATTCTATGAATATGACTGCCACATAGAGAGCATTCAAACATGCCACTTTTGGAACGAGTGCTGCACTCAAGAAAATTAACCCATGATAGAACTGTTAGCCCAGATGTGATACCATGTCTTTGTAAAACATTTCACTGGTTAGCTCTTGGAACAACCTTGGGGCTCTGTAAAAAAGACCAGGGTGACAGAACAGGACATTATTCCTTTGTGGAAAGGGAAGAGGCATTTTACAAACATTTACGATCATAGAAACTGGAGTAACTTCAGGAAAAGATTTTGATAGGTTGTTTTGGCAGCCTGGGCTACCTCTTTATTTTATTTACCTTCAGCTTAGGAACTGTGCTTGAGCTGTTGAGCAACAGGACAACTGAGGTGTGTAGGAGCTGTCAGATCCGCAGTCTGCTCTGCTGTCACTGTCGATGCTGAGAGCCATTTTCCAGGGGCAGCTACATTTAGACGCAAAGTGTTCTGTATTGCTTTGAGTTGTTTTTAACGTATGGTGGAACCTTCTAAAATTCAATGGGCTGTAATTAAAGAAAAAGCATAACAGGAGAAAGGCTGAAGCTTTTCCTCCCACAAATGCATAGTATGTATACATATTTATGTATAGACTTTTCAATACCTCCTTCATGCCTCTGGCACCTGAGCTTACCCCGTTGTACAGATCTCTGCTACATAAATACGATCCTCATCCCCGGCTAATCTAAACTTTTTGGTGTTCAACGCCAATCCTTATTTGCTGTGCCACTTGTCAATCTGGCAGTGGTGATATTCCCTTCATTGACACTACCAGTCTGGGATTTCCTTACTGAAGGATGAGCCTTGAATTATTTTGAGGGGTATTTGTATTTGGACAACCATTTACTATCTTAAAACTGTATGACATCATGGAATGAACAACTAGATAAACCGTCCTAGAGGGAAGAGTAGTGATTTCTAGCACTGGATGGCCACCAGAAGGATTTAAGTGTCATGACAGTAGCAGAATGGCAACGCTGCACTGCAGCACTGAGAATAAGCTTCAGAAGACTGAATCTAGTCATTTGTTGTTACAGGAAACACTATCATGTAAAGTGCCACTCAAACTTGGAAATGATACACTGTCACTCTTCTAACCTCCTCTACCATCCTGTGCTGGCCACTGCTGCTAGATATATATGATAGGACAAAGCATGACACATAAAAAGCCACTATTTCAAGATGGCTCTCAGTTGGAATGCCAGGTGAATAACTCATCAGAGAATTTGTGATCTAGCTCAATTTTTGCCCCTTGCTGCATCCCAATCTGTTGCAGGTCTGCATGGTAGATAGAGCTTTTCAATTCTAAGCTCAGTCCAGGCATGCTAATGAGCCAATTTATGTCACATTTGACATAAGCAGACTTACTGTTCAAATGGTTCATAAAACTCTAGAGTGGCCATAGCAGATAGAAGAAAAATCCCAACTGGTATTTATAGATCTGCAGCTGGTAGATGTCTGCAGTTGATACTTAGAGATAAGGTGTGGTAACTCATCAAGTACAGTGATATTTCCCTTGGAATATCTGTCTTGAGAATCATCAGATTAGAGGCTTATTATGCTTGAGGTTATGGATGGGCAGTTACTTGTCTGAGATGAGATCTCATTCAGATAAAAGATAAGTGGAACAAACTTCTGTTGTCAGATACGTTAGAGTAAATCTAGATTTGCACTGGTGTAACAAGGCAGTTTGGTTCCTCATTCTCTTCTTGGTTAGCAAAAATCTTTAAAACCAGAATATTTGACTCCTCTCATGAATTGTTGGTTTTTTTTTTTTTTTTTTTAATAGTGGCAGAACTGTTTTGCTAATAAAATCTTAGTGTTTACCTTATCAATTCTTACTTATCAGATATAGGCTTATCAGATTTCTAGAGTAGTATATAGGCTTATTCTACTTGAATATAATCTAATCAACTATGCATTTTCTCCCCCTGTAGATATCTGTATGAATAGTGCCTTAGGAGATTCAAGGGGTGATCTAAACAGTGAATTTTTCTGCTTTCCTTCTCAAAATTCAAATTGTGACTAACTTCCTGAAATAGCAATTCTACTGCTAAACAGTAACCACTATAACAAAGAACTTTTTTTTTCTCTGTTTATTTTTGTACATTGTTTGTGGCTGATATGGTATTGTGGAGCTCTTGAAAGATTGTTCGCAATCTTTCTATTCCAATTAATAGTAGGACCTTGTATAAGATCTCCTTTCATTTCTGTGAAATCAATGGCAAAATTGATTTTGGAATGAAAGTAGAAGGATGTCCTCTAGTTTATCACCTCTGATAATTAAAGAATTTGAATTAGGTTTGTCATTTCACAGCATTCACAGTAGCAGTTTAGCAGATTGCATGCTTATTTGGTTCTTACGTATGCCTAACTGGTGTTAACCAGTAAACTTCCTGAAATGGGAGCTTATTAAGTGTTCTATTTACTAAACCAATCTTGACATCTATATTAATTTATATCTGATTGTTTTACTATCTTCAGATGGTATTTTGGACATGGAAATTGGATACTATTTTTTATTTTGACCCAGTGGTAATCTACAATATCACTGCAGCTACATGGTAGTGAGCTGTTTTGTGTTCTGGTTTGTACTTAACTAACTGAATTGCCAACTTATTACCAAGTTCTTATTACTGGTAAATTTGCATAAATTGCAGCATCATTTCTAATCCAGTGCAAAACTTTGTGGTTTTAGAAACACATATTTTATGCTCTTACTTTTGTTGAGAATGTTTTAAGTATCATAGTTTCAAATTGAATCTACGGGCATTCAAGGTGACAAACATAATTGTTTTATAATGTGGCTTTAAAGCACAAAAAATTAAATTTTAGTGTTTGCTTTTAAGCAGATGTTCCACACTCTTCAGTATATTCATAGCCCACAGTTTACACAGTCTTCTATTCTGTTGTATTGTCATCTTTACACCTTTGTTCTTAACTTATTATTTCTGTTTATCCATCATGACTGAAATACTGTCACACCTGCAGAGGCCTCAGATTTATCTTGCTTTCTGAGCAGAAGACAATAGAACCCAACTGTCACAAAACTGAAATGGCTGGATAATAACAAACTGATTCTTGTCCTTGCTGCTATTCTCTAAGTGGTCTGGGCTATCATGAAATGCTCTCTCCGACAGCCAGTCTAGTAGTCAGGGATACATCACAGAATTACAACATTCTGGATCCACATAAACACTGCAGTGGCTAAAATGCAGTATAGACAACATTCAATTCCCAAATCCAAATAGGGAATTCATAAAGTCCATTCCCATTCCCATCCCTCCTTTTCTTACCACAGGGATTCCTGCAGGACTTAAAGCACCACAGTATTCAGAAGTAAATTTCCCATCCTTTGTGCTGAAGCTTCTTTCATTTATTTTTGTAAAACTGGGCACCTTTGGTAGATACGATGGAGACTTCCTCTGTCTGAGCCTCATTCATTGCTGCTGGTTGTAGTGCTCTCCTGGGGAGAGGGAACTGGGAGTTTGACCTCCAGCATGAAACTTGTGTTGAACTCTGAACCTCAGCTCACAAAAATGCAATTATCTTAAGAGCATCTCATCTTCCATCATCTTTTGAGAGGAAAGGATGAAGCAAGAACCTCTACTCAAAGGGACAACTTAGATGTGTAAATAGAGGAGAGGGCTGTAGGCAATGCATCATAACCTCTTCTAGATGCACACGTCAGGCAGATACCTGCAGTAGGAGACAGGGAAATTCAGAAATGTCTTTTTGTCTCTCTTATTACTGGAATTACTCCCTGCATCTAGCCAACATGCTGCTTTCTCTGAATTTTATTGTCATTTTCGTGAACTGCATAGCAGGAATCAGATCAGGCAACTATTAGTGTCACCACACATTCTTTATGAGTGTCCAGCTAATTCCACTGTACCGCACTCAAAGCGTGGCAGAAAGTTTGATGACAATATGCAGTGTCACCTTACAGGCATCATAAAACCCCTACTGGAGTGACCCTAATTGTGAAGCCTAGGGAGGCACTGGAAAATATATCAGAAATTCCACAAAAAATTACCTAGACCTTCAATTAAGTCCAGAGCATCATATCAATATTACAGAGCATCTGTAAGCAAATAGTTTGTCTTTACAGCTTGAGAATCACAGAATAACTGAATTGCAGGGGTTGGAAGGGACCTCAAGAGATCATCAAGTCCAACCTCCCTGCTAAAGAAGGTACCCTACAATAGGTCACACTGCCAGGCATTCAGACAGGTCCTGAATATCTCCATGGAAGCAGACTCTACAGGGCAACCTGTTCCAGTGCTCTGTCACTTTTACTACAAAGAAGGTCTTCTGCATGTTTGTAAAGAAATTCCTGTGTTCAAGTTTTGGGCCATTGCTCCTTGTCCTATCGCTACGCAACACTGAGAAGAGCCTGGCCTCACCCATTTGTCTCCCACCTCCTTTTAGGTATTTACAAACATGAATCAGATCCCCCCTCAATCTTCTTCTCCCCAGGCTGAACAGACCTAGGTTACTCAGCCTTTCCTCCTATGGGAGGTTCTCCAGGCCCTTTATCATCTTTGTGGCCCTGCACTGGAGCCTTTCTAGGAGATCCCTGTTGAGAAGGGTTGCAAGTGTTTTTGGTTTTGTTTTTTGGAAGAATGTAAAAAAATTGTATAAGTTATAGACTTATGTTGCCAAGTTTTTTGTTTGTTTGTTTGTTTTGTTTTTAAGTGTATTTTCTGGGCTTTCTTTTGAGATACATTCCATATAAAAATAAGGAGCAAATTCTACCTGCAACAACAAACTGAGTGGGTGAGCAGCACGAACGTGAGCTGTGATAGGGTCTTATGTTACATCAGTTCAGTTCGAAGCTGCAGGACCTTTGCATAAGTCTTTGCAGATGGACACTTCTGTGCTAATTTACGGAAGCAAAGAATTGGGAACCACAGTAGTTAGGAAAACTGAATTGCATTGCTTAGAAAATCTAGGTGATTTAAAATACTTCAGGAGGCTCAGCAACACCATGACATACAATTTCACTAAACTTTAGCTCAATTACTTTCTACTTTCTAAAGATAGTAATATGTGTTGGCAAGAATAGTCTGTCTTATTCTGACTGATCACCTCTTCATTTGACAGACTGGCTGTAAGAAAAGATTAGGTGTCACTGTGAGTAGCTCATGAATTAGATTTCAATTCCTTATAAAATAATTGAATAAATACCTGGAGATGAAATCAGTAAAATCTAGAGGGTAATAGAAGTTTGAGTAAACAAGCAGCATGATTTTTATAGAGAACAAATCATGCAAGACACACTTAATTGCTTGTTTTGATGGAATTACTAAATTATTAGCTGCTGCTTATATTTTTTTTGAGATAGACTTTCTAAAACTTCATGAGCAGTTAGACTCCCAGCTCCTGCTGATTTTAAGAGCTTGCTACATTATCTCCTGAAGTTTTAAAGAAAAGTTCATCTTAATTGGCTTGGAGTTTAGTCTTCTACATGACTTTTCAGACCCCCAGGAGTGACTGTGCCCAGATGGATATATATTGAGTTACGGAATGATGCTGGCACTGCTTCTAACCATTATTATATGCAGGCTTGCTTGATATTTTCATTGATGATAGAAAAGTCAGGCTCAAATCAGCATGCCAAGGATATGTGTAGACCAGAATTCAGTAAGCCGTGAGCTTTAATATAATACTGTAGAACAAGGACTCCCTCCAAAAAACCACTGAAGAACTTGTGCTAGGAAAATTTAGACATCAGCTGGGGAAGAAAAGATAATTTTATGAACTCTTTTGACCAACAGAGTTGCTTCAAAAATCGGTTACATTATGCTGAATATTTTTTGGAATTCATGGAATTATAGAACGGTTTAAGTAAGAAGGGACCTTTAAGATCACCTAGTTCCAACCCCCCTGCACGATCACCTCCTGCTAGACCAGGTTGCTCACGGCCCCATCCAGCCTGGCCTTGAATGCTTCCAGGGAGGGGGCATCCACAACCTTGCTGGGCAACCTGTTCCAGTGTCTCACCGCCCTCATAGTAAAGAATTTCTTCCTAATACCTAATCTAAATCTACCCTTTTTCTGTTTAAAACCATTTCCCCTTGTCCTGTTGCTACTTGCCCTTATAAAAAGTCCCTTCCCTGCTTTCCTGTAGGCCCCCTTCAGGTACTGGAAGGCCACTATAAGGTCTCCTCAGAACCTTCTCTTCTCCAGGCGGAAAAGCCCCAAATCCCTCAACCTGTCCTCATGGGGAAGGTGTTCCAGCCCTCTGATCATCTTCATGGCCCTCCTCTGGACCCTCTCCAACAGCTCAATGTCCTTCTTGTGCTGGGGGCTCCAGAACTGGCTGCAGTACTTCAGGTGGGGTCTCATGAGAGCAGAGTAGATGGGCAGAATCGCCAATTAAAATTGCTTTAATTCATCTAATTACTCTGAATTGAAGCAAATTCAGGGAAAACTAATTCAGCTAAATCAAATAAAGAATATAGTAGCACTGACATGCACTTCTAAAACAGATCTTTTCTAGTTGAAAGATTTAAGATAAGTCAGTGATTTGGAAAAATAAATGTAAATCAGTTAACTCATTTCACCTGTCCGAACTCCTTGCAATGAAATATGGACATGTTTACTGCCATTGTATAATGGGAAGTTCTCCAAAGGTGGCATATATTGAATTTGTTCCAGTGGAGAAAAGCTGAATCATAGTGGGTATTTTAAGAGGTATACAGGAGGGAGGGAAATGGCAGGAAGGAGATTTGGCTGGAGCCAAGAATATCTGATTTGAAACAGATGTCCTTGGACAGCTAATGGTCAAGACTGAGGACTTCAAAACAGAAGATACAGGAGGTGTTTCTGGGATTCTCTATGCAGCAGCAGGAAATAGATGGAAGAGAGAATTAAATTGGGACCAGTCATTCAGAACTGGGATGAAGAAAATAGGAAGAACGAGAATAATGAAGATAAGAAACAGAAGGCTACTGAATGGGTAACTAGTGGAGAAAGTTGTATCAATTGTGTAAAAAGTTGGTTGTTACTATTTGAAAATCATGTAGAGGTTAAAGGAAGGCAAAATCAGCAGCTATCTAGAAGCTAATTAAAAAAGAAAGTATTTAGGGTTGGTTCTTTCTTTTTTTTCCCCCAGTGATCTGGTTGGTCTCCACATGCCTTGATGCTTGACTGGGGACCTTGAGATTTCAGGCTGTGGTCCTACTTTAGGTAGAACTATCACAGATGAAATCATGAATTTAATGAAGTTAATTTAGTGTGACTTGATTTCAGTGTTGACAGTAATGCCACAACTTACGATGATTTAATAGCAAAGAAAATGGAGGGTCATGAAACACCCTTAAGCCTGAAATTCAGTAAATTCAGTTATTGAGTGAGATGTCTTATTCTCCATGCTTCTACTCAGGGAAAGTTAAAGAGTCCATGGAGGTGCAGAGCAACATCAAGTTTGTTTCTGAGAGATTGTTGCAGTCAAAACAAATTAATTTTATCTGATCAGTATAATCTACTTACTGATCTGAAGTTTGAAGATATTTATCAGCTACCAGTCATTGAGATAATAGGTATAAATCTAAGTCATCCAATAAAATCTGTACTGGACCAAAAGAATAAATGGCAAATAAATAATTTAATCCTTTGTGTATAACAAAAGAAAAAGAAAAAAGAAAAATACAGGACATAAAACAGAGTTTCTTATAAATTACAAAATAAACTTAAGGAATTATTTCTTGAATAGTTATTCAATTAAAGACCACTGTTAAATACTTATTAGGTTTCTGCTTCTAAATTTTGGTTAGTTTGAATCAAGACTTAATTTTACCATGAATAGAATTGTTTGCCTATTTAATTCCCCCTCTGTGGTGTTACGTAGCTCTTTTCTAGAAAGACAGCACAATGTGATTCAGATTACCTGAAAACATATAAAATGAGAGAAAACAGAACCATCAAGTAGGTGAATTGTCCTTTATTGTCAGCTATTGATACAGAATTACTCAGTCTCACAATATCCTTTTGTAGCTTTACACAGTTAACTTTCATTTGTACTGCTGTGGGTAACTCAATATCTCCTGCAAACATTGCCAGCTACCCGTTATTCTCTTTTTCAGATGATTTATGACTATTTTGAATTGCATATGTGCTAACAGAGGCTTCACTAAATGCTTCCTTCTATGGTGAAAACATGTCTTCTACTACTATCCTTTATTTTCGATTCTTGGCAAGGTGTTAACTCATTGAAGGATCTACCCTCTGAACTCCCAAGAGTGTAACTTCTTAAAGAGATATTGATAAAAGGTAGTATAAAACTAGTTCTTGACTTCCTACTACCCATTTCATGGATCTGTCCTAAAATCTTTACTAGCATCACTTCAGTTTAAGGTAGTTCTTCTGAACTGTCCAATGTAAAGAAAGATGCAACAGGAGCAGAAGTATTTTGGGAAAAGCACTAATCCTCATTACAAACAATCATCATTAGACACTTGCAAAGCAAGGATTACAGCCATTTTTTTTTTAATAATAATGAAAGATTTAGTATAATTTTATTTGTGTTACGGAAAAGAAAAAAGTCAACATTAGAAAAAAAAATAACTGAAGTCAGAATAGTCCTCAGAGCATAAAGATGAGAATAAATAAAAAGAAGTAGTCAACAGTTAACACATGGAATTACAGGCTATACAAGATCAAAGAGCAGAATGTAAAGGTATGATGGAAAATAACGTTTTTAGTATATGTGTTACTGTCCAGATACTGCTATTGGAGAATATGCCCTATGAGGAGCAACTAAAGGAGCTGGGGCTGTTTAGTCTGGGGAAGAGGAGACTGAGGGGAGACCTTATTGCTCTCTTCAAATACCTGAAAGGTGATTGCAGTGAGAGCGGGGCTGGTCTCTTCTCACTGGTGACAGGTGACAGGACAAGGGGAAATGGCCTCAAAATTTTGCCGGGGAGGTTTAGGTTGGATATCAGGAAAAACTTCATTATGGAAAGGGTTGTTAAGCACTGGAACAGGCTCCCCAGGGAGGTGGTTGAGTCACCATCCCTGAATGTGTTTAAAAACCGTTTGGATGTGGTGCTCAGGGACATGGTTTAGCAGTGGGTTGTTAGAGTTAGGGTAGTATGGTTAGGTTGCAGTTGAACATGATGATCTTGAAGCTCTTTTCCAACCTGAGCAATTCTATGATTTTATGATTTGCTGGGAATGTACATGTCTAACTCCATCCAGGTCAACTGCACACATCCACTTCCCAAGGCTGATGAAAGAGTAATTAAATCGCAGTGTTGTGATTTTTTAGTGAGTGTTCTGTTATGCTATTATTTTCAAGGATTGTACCTTTTCTTGAAAAACAACTTGTTAAAGCATGAGTGCTACATGCATAAGCATTCACTATGATATTCTTACACTCTTGGGACCTGAAACTACCCTGAACCTCCCTCTTCTGCCATACACAAATTATATTCACGTCATAGGACAGTATAATTTTCTTAGTCTATTCACATGCTGAGTACTTAATGCAGAATGCACACATATTGTGACAATAAATGTTGAAATTATAGCAGAATTATTAAAATCAGCCTCATTGAGACTTTTGCTGCTCTACAGAGGGTTAAACTAAATGGGCAGTGCCTAATTGTGCCAGTAGGTTTAGAGGAAGGATATCGTTAGAGAAGGTTTTATTGGAACACATGTTTTTCTGGCCATTAGCCCAGTGATCTTATACTGACTGGAGTTTTGGTGGGAGGAGAGGCTCTTTCTCTTCAAATATTTTGTCAGTCATTAATTTTAAACTCTTCCTGCTTGTCTTGAAGTACTGCAGCAGTGTTCAGTGAAGCCTGAGCACATGTGAAGCTATGATACCCGTTATTGCTCCCATTGCTCTGAATGCATACAGATTTGATCCAGACCCTGTGCAAAGGCATTTCTTCAACTTCAGCTGTTACTTTCCCTTCTCTGTGTTTGTGCAGGTTATATAACAAATTTTAAATGGAAAAGTATTTTGTTCCCGTTTTCCTAGGTGATCTCATGCCTTACCTTTAAGAGGTGTAAACTTCACTGTTATTCTGTACTCTGGTTGACCTGATGAAAAGGGAGAGGAGGATACTGTAAAGGCCTCCATTAAATGTTTCTAAGATGCTTTACTTCAGTGGAGGGGGAATAGACTGAATTCCTAAATTGAAAATGACGCAGAAGCAAGACAGGGAGAAAGATAGCAAGACCATAAAGGAGAAAGGATAACAGGAAAGAAGAGAACAGATCGTGAGACTATTAAATGCAAGCCTGCAGCTAGCACTTGATGGTGTCTGCATTTACAGATTAACAAATATTAGACAGTTGGTGTTTATGTAATGATTTTATTTTGCCTTGAATTTTACTGTGCTATCCTCCTACTGGCATTTCTACTTGAGGATGTACTTCTTCATGACTTGACCTGGGAAAGGTTGTTTAAGATAGGAGTGGTCCTTTTTTATTCATTTTTTTTTCTTTAAATCCTTTAATGAAAAGGATGTGCACATTATTGCTAAATGTACCCATTCCATGGCATTCTGTTGGATCTCCTGTATGTGGGCAGCTGAGTTTCTGAAGTCAGATTAGCATTTAGAATTTTCTCTGTAACAGAGGAACAAGAAGGTGCAAAGTAAGTCGCAAATGTGCAGTTATTGTTATTTTAACTATATATCACCTCAAAATAGAATGTGAACAGGAAATGTTGCTATTTGCAGATGTGATGTATTGGCGCTTTAGTATGTTTGGAGTTCTTTTCTACCTAAGATCTCATTATACAGAAATCCTTCTATATGAGCTTAATCATGATCAGAATGTCTAGAAATATCACCTAAATTTGTCTAGAGTGAAGCACAGATGCAATACTGGATCTTTTCTGGAGTGAGATTGGGTGAAAGTGTGCTTTCATCAGCAAGGAAAACTGTATCCAGTTTTGGGCCCCTCACTGCAAGACATTGAGGCCCTGGAGCGTGTTCAGAAGAGGGCGACGAAGCTGGTGAGGGGTCTGGAGCACAGGCCTTATGAGGAGCGGATGAGGGAGCTGGGATTGTTCAGTCTGGAGAAGAGGAGGCTCAGGGGAGACCTTATCGCTCTCTATAACTACCTGAAGGGAGGTTGTAGTGAGCTGGGGGTCAGCCTCTTCTCTCTTGAAACTTGTGACAGGATGAGGGGGAATGGCCTCAAGTTTCACCAGGGGAGATTTAGGCTGGACATTAGGAAACACTACTTTTCTGAAAGAGTGGTCACGCACTGGAATGGGCTGCCTAGGGAGGTGGTTGAGTCACCGTCCCTGGAGGTGTTCAAGAAACGTTTAGATACAGTGTTGAGAGACATGGTTTAGTGGGGTTATTGGTGGTAGGTGGATGGTTGGACTGGATGATCTTGTAGGTCTTTTCCAACCTAGCTAATTCTATGATTCTATGATTCTAAGGAAACTGTTTCTTGCACATTTGTTTGCAGAGAACACTTTTCTGACAGCTGATAAAAAATTGAAAAATGGAAGCATCATTGCTGAAGTCATTGAGAACAGTTCTACAATCAATTCTATTGCCAATCCAAAGCTTGTTAGATAAAATTGCAAAAATAAGATATGACAAAAAAACACATTTACTTCTAGTGATTGTATGAGTGAATAGTTCTTGGCTATTTCTACTCTCTGAAGTAAGCACTGTAGCATGCCTTATCAATATAATCACTAATATATTGTAGAAAACCTAGGTTAGACTAATTTTTTGCATTTAACTAATGGCAGATCTTCTGCAACTTCCTTTGTAATCCATTCTTGCTTCTAATCATCGCTGGCCTGATACTTCTAACCAGTTACTAAGCCAACATGTCCCTTTACTTGCTTCCTGAATTCCCTCATATCCTCTTCCTTGGCACATATTCTGTGCAAGGTAGATGATGATAATTAAATGATGGATGTAGATAAATCTCCATATATGTGTGAGTGTGAGATTCTCCTCCTTTCTTCTTTTGGACAGTACTCTTAGGTAAGAGGCTTTTTTGTTGATAACAATGGGTTAGGTCAGTTGGTCACTTCTTGCTGTTGCATAAAGGACAGTGCTTTGGTATTTTTATTTATTTACTTTTTATTTCTTGTGATATTTCTCCAGAGATTATTCCATTGACTGTTTAGTTTATTTGTGGTTCATTTGTTAAGATTCTCTCGAAATTGGTAATGCCTTTTTGGGGGCATCCACAACTTCTCTGGGCAACCTGTTTCAGTGCCTCACTGCTCTCTAAGTCAAAATTTTTTTCCTAACCTCTAACTTAAATCTTCCCACTTTTAGTTTAAAGCTATTTCCCCTTGTTCTATCACTATCAGACCATGTAAAATGTTATTCTCCCTCCTGATTATAAGTTTCCTTTAAGTACTGGAAGGCTGAAATAAACTGTCCCCAGAGCCTTCTCTTCACAAGTCTGAACAAGCCCAGCTCCCCCAGCCTTTCTTTGTAGCAGAGATGCTCCAGCCCTCCGATCATCTTCTTGGCCTTCCTCGCGACCTGTTCCAACAGCTCTACATCTTTCTTGTGTTGAGAGTGCCAGAACTGGACACACTACTCCAGATGGAGCCTCACAAGGGCAGAGTAGAGGGAGACAGTCACCTCCCTCCTCCTGCTTCCACCTCTCTTTTGATGCAGCCCAGCATCCAGTTGGGCTTCCAGGCTGCAAGTGAACATTGCTTTATTGTGTCCAGGTTTTTGTTCAGCAGAACAGACAAGTCCACCAGACTCTCAATGAATTCTTCTTCCATACTATATACACATCTGGGATTGCCCTGACACAAGTGCAATACCTTGAACTTGGCCTTGTTGAACCTCATTAGGTTCTCATGGACCCACTTTTCAAACCTATCCAGCTCCCTCTAGATGGCATCCCTTCCTTCTGTTGTATGAACTGTACCACTCGACTCGGTGTCATCGGCAAACTTGCTAAGGGTGCACTCAGTCCCACTGTCTAAATAATTGATAAAGATGTTGAAGAGCACCAGTCACAAGATGGACCTGTGGGGGACACCACTCATAAATGCAAGGAAGTATGCTGGTGTGGATATATAGCCAACACTAGTCTTTAGATCTTAAAGAGATTGTAAAGAGAAGTCTAGGACATACATAAATGTAGCAAAAACTATTTGTCAGAAGGGGTATTTTCATCACTAACAGAATATTTTAATCAAAATTCCCAGGAATGACGATAATGTTCTTTAGTTTTTACATGCAGGGCACTCAGAAGACATTGTAAATACTTCATATAACAAACAATACATGTGTACAAAACAAGGCTATATTAGGGAAAATCAGAACACGTTGGCAGAAGTAAGACTAGATCTATTGTCTCACGGATCTCATTTCCGAGCTTAGATACCAGAGACCTTTATTCCTTAGGGATATAAGGTTGTTGAACACTTATGAAGTCCTTTCCAAGTTTGCCTAACCTCTCTGCGGGTAAAGTAGTTTCAGGAGTTCTGCTCATTCTCAGGAAAATAAAGTAATTGAAGTTTTCCAAACTTTAGATTAGCCATTTAATGTACCATGGCCCTTGAAGAGCAAGCCAAGTACACATTCTGTCCCACTCTTCCATGACTTATTAAAGGGCCGCTCTGGGTTTCAGAACCTCTCTATGGAGTGCAGAACACTAACTTGTGCCAGGGAAAACAAAGTAGTATGCACAAGGGGTCTGGAAGATGAGGGCTCACTTATCACTATTGATGAAAATAGGAAATGAAAAACTAAAACTGTGTTTGGAACTGAAAGTAAAATGAAACTTTTTGCGTCTGTTCCTTTTTTTCCCCCTGAAACTATCAAAAGAGTCTTTTAAAACAGTAAACCAGTTATGACTAAGCATATTACTTTGAGTTTCCTACATAATCACAATTGCTCTCTGCAAAAGTTTTGCCTCTCTTTTTGGTCTGGGAAGTGCCCTCATCCACAGCAACTACAGACAGAGAAGAGGACAGTCTTTTCCCCCTATATATGAAGCTGAAGAAGTGTAAAGCACAACATGGTTCCTAATAACAAGAGACAAACGGTGCATGATGTCCCCTATTTTCTTCCATAGGATGTTACTGTTGGGAACATTGAATGAGTTGTTCAGTAGCATAGGCTCTCATTCATAGATGGAGCTGGAAACTGGGGATCTTCATTAGCTCTGTGCTACCAGATGCATTGTTCTGCATTTATGATCATAGTTAATACAAAACAAAGGGTTAAAAAGAGTGATTTTATATAGACTTCTATCTCTGTTCCTTTCTAATTAGCCCAGAAATCCACATTCCCAGCTGCAGTCGTGTATGGGTCTGCCATTCAGAACTCCAAACAAACATTACCTTGGGTTTTGTTCATTACAGTTTCCTGCTTTCTCCCAGCAATGTCCTCAGTGAGGGTTTACTGGAGAAGATGTTGTATGCAGAGTTGGGAAGAGAAAAGCGTATTAGGATTTCCCTGATACAAAGTGTCCTTACTGTTCAGTATAGTTTAATCAGGCGTATTTTGTAACTGCTAACAGAGCAGAAGGGAGATGCTAGAGGGAATTTTCTTGCTCTCCTGGGGGTTTGGAAATATGGAGTTAAACTCCTTCATGCTAGGCATATTAAAACTCTTGCACTCTAATCTTTAGGTGCAGTATGAGCAGAAGCCTTACATGTTTTTTTTTTCAAGGAATCTTGAAGTGAAAAAAAATGAAGATTCAGTTGAGGCGGATGTATGGAAAGAAATTACTTCAGCAGCACTTCCAGGAGGTGTGATCCCAGCTGTGGCTCTCAGTCTAAACTCTTGCAGGAGAAACTTGAATCTGAGGAAACATGAGGGTTTGGACACAGCCTCCCTAGTCCATTTTGCCCTTTCTGGTTTCCCCTTGCTCAGTACACTGGTTCTGTGATTCCCTGCTTCAGCTGTTTCACTTGTCTTGATCACATCTTGTAGATCATAGAGTCACAGAATGGCCGGGGTTGGAAAGGACCATAATGATCATTGAGTTTCAACCCCCATGCTGTGTGCAGGGTCGCTGACCGCTAGACCACGCTGCCCAGAGCCACGTCCAGCCTGGCCTTGAATGCCTCCAGGGATGGGGCATCCACAACCCCCCTGGGCAACCTGTTCCAGTGCGTCACCGCCCTCTGAGTGAAAAACTTCCTCCTAATATCTAACCTAAATCTCCCCTGTCTCAGTTTAAAACCATTCCCCTTGTCCTATCGCTATCCACCCATGTTAACAGTCGTACTCCCTCCTGTTTATACACTCCCTTCAACTACTGGAAGGCCACAATGACGTCTCCCTGGAGCCTTCTCTTCTCCAAGTTAAACAAGCCCAATTCCCTCAACCTTTCCTCACAGGAGAGGTTCTCCAGCCCTCTGATCATCTTGGTGGCCCTCCTCTGGACTAGTTCCAAGAGCTCCACATCTTTCTTGTACTGGGGGTCCCAGGCCTGGACGCAGTACTCCAGATGGGGCCTCACAAGAGCAGAGTAGAGGGGGACCACCACATCCCTCTCCCTGCTGGCCACATCCAGCTCTTTTAATGCAGCCCAGAACATAGTTGGCCTTCTGGGCTGCCAGCGCACACTGCTGGCTCACATCCAGCTTCTCACCCACCAGGACCCCCAAGTCCTTCTCCGCAGGGCTGCTCTCAAGGAGATCTTCCCCCAGTCTGTATAATTACCTGGGATTGCCCCAGCCCAAGTGCAGCACCTTGCATTTGGCCTTGTTGAACCTCATTAGGTTCTCATGGGCCCACTTCTCCAGCCTGTCCAGGTCCCTCTGGATGGCTTCCCTTCCCTCCAGTGTATCAACTGCACCACTCAGCTTGGAGTTGTCTGCAAACTTGCTGAGGGTGCACTCAGTGCCATCGTCTATGTCATTGATAACAATGTTGAGAGCACTGGTCCCAAGACTGAGCCCTGAGGGAAACCACTTGTGACCGGCCTCCACCCTGACATAGAACCATTGATCACAACCCTTTGGATGTGTCCAGCCAACCAATTCTTAATCCACTGAGCAGTCCATCCTTCAAATCCACGCCTCTCCAATTTAGAGAGAAGGATGTGGTGAGGGACCATGTCAAAGGCTTTGCAGAAGTCCAGGTAGATGACATCCAATGCCCTTCCCCCATCCACCAATGCTGTCACTGACCATCTCTTTGTCTCGTATGTGCCTTAACATAGCTTCTAGGGAGATCTCCTCCATGATCTTCCCGGGCACAGAGGTGAGGCTCACCAGCCTGTAGTTCCCCAGATCATCCTTTCTTCCTTTCTTAAAAAAAATGGGAGTAAAGTTTCCCTTTCTTCAGTCACCGGGGACTTCACCGGACAGCCACGATTTTTCAAATATGATGGAGAGTGGCTCAGCAACCACATCAGCCATCTCCCTCAGGACCCTGGAGTGGATATCATCTGGCCTCATGGATTTATATACATTCAATTGCATGAGGAGGTCTCAGATCTGTTCCACTGTTACAGTGGGATGGTAGATCAGGTATCTGATTCTATTATGAAAAATCCATGGCAGTGGCAACGCTGAATATCACCAGGGACTTCTTTTTTCTTAGGTATCTATATGGTGCCTCTCCTACTTCATGAGCAGACATAATGGAAGAGTAGCAAAAGGAAAACCCAAAGCAACCCATGATAGCTCTGTGATATCAGTAGAACTATATATTATTTATGCACACCTGAATTTTAATGAAGAGTAATGCCATTTACTCATTACTTTAGAAGCCAAAAATACCCACCATTTATTTGGTGACTCTGAGCTGTCTCCCTTTCCAGATATTACATTTTTATTCTACTTCCCAGACAGAAGATATTAAATACCAGTGTTTGACAGGCATTCTTTTTGTTACTCTACCAGTAAGTAATGCAGATCGTCACTTACTGTAAGGGTTGACTGGGATCCAGATGGAAGGTTCTTATTCATAACGCCACTCCACTGTATACTGAAATGAACTACAACATAGTGATATTGGAAGTTATATAATTTAGTGACTAGGTAAGACTCGAGCAGATTCTTTTTCAGTACTCTGAGAACTAGATGCTGTATAAAGTGCATTGCAAATGGCCATGGGTAATCTTGTCCTGCCTGAAATAAATTACAGTGTTTTCTTCATCTTTCTTTAGATCAGAATGTTACCTTCTGGCTTCCTGTTTATTGTTCAGGTCATTCAGAATATAATTCCCTTAGGATATGCGAGCTAGTTTGCTGTGCACCAGCAGAATGGCTGTGATTTTCCATGGGACCATCTGTCCTGACTTATTCAGCATGTGAATAAAAGCTGCAGTTAGAGAAGTCCTCTGGAGTAAGCCTGAAAAGATTTTACAAAATGACCTGTGTTTTATTAAGTAAATTTGCCTGAATTATGACAAGATGCATGTTCAGTTTTTGAAAATGGAAAATGAAAAATGTGGGTAAAATAGGCTGGCCAAAGGTAGAGTAAACTTCTTCACACTGACTTCAGACTCGGTGCTATAAGGAGGAAAAAAAAAATGAAACTGGAATCTCTTTCCCTTTCTCAGTAAAACCTCATGGGAACAGAGCCAAAGTAGTAATTCTTATTTTATACATATATATTTAAGTAGAAAATTATATATTAGACAAAGCAATGGGGAAGTGACCTTGCAAGCTTGTAAATGCACTCAAATCACTAGAACCTACAAAGTTTAATTTGCTTCTTAAATTGAAGTTGAAGGTAGGTCTGTGTCCAATATGTTCAGCTGATCTAGGAAACGTACCTTGTTCTTGGAATGCTTTTATTAGGTCTTGGTAGTTTTGAATACGCTTGTTCTCATATTTCATTGAGATGCCACCAGAAAACACAATTTAAAAGGTCATTTTAGCAAAAGATGTGACATAGAAGTGTAACAGGTTGGTCCAGGGTAAAAGTGAAGGGATGAATCATTCCTTCCTTAGGCTATGCTGGAATTATGAAAAGAAAATTAAAATAGAGGTTGATGGAAAGTGCAAGACATTGTAAAATAGGCAAAGAAAGGGAATGAAAAGGGCAGAAAATGTGGTAGTAGGCAGCAGAGGGGTGGAAATTAGAAAAGAATCCGTAGAAAGAGGCAAGAGGGGCAGGAAACAAGGCAATACTATAAATAGTCAGTGTCTCTTGGGAAGAAATAGCTGTCATCGTGTTATATTCCTACAAATTGACACTTCTATCACAGTTACTGTCAGCGATATTCTGCAAATGCTCCACTGCAAAAATGTTAAAGACTTACTGATGAAAATGTCATTTTTTTTTAAAGTGTGAGTAAGGATACCAAAGTTCAGCTCCTAA
This sequence comes from Numida meleagris, assembly GCF_002078875.1. Taxonomy (NCBI): domain Eukaryota; kingdom Metazoa; phylum Chordata; class Aves; order Galliformes; family Numididae; genus Numida; species Numida meleagris. The sequence goes on along the minus strand of NC_034409.1, from coordinate 188,040,404 downwards.
CTGCTGATAAATCCCAAGTCTTAGCAGTTCTCCGTAACACACAGTCCAGATAATTAATACTTTGAGGTGAGTTTTTGAAGCCCAGAAGTACAAAAAATATCTACAAGAATGAATCCTAACTCGAAGTATTCCCTAGGTGTTCCTGTTATGGTACCATGTTTCCAGTTGTTTCTAACTCCAACAATTCCCATACTGAATGCCTCAGGTGTTTGTGAACGTGCCCATGAGGTTGAGATTCTCCTTGCTGAGAGGAGGATTGCAAACGAGTACATTTTCTCTATGGGAACAGTTGCTCCTATGGAAATATGGGCTTAGTAATCAGCTGATAATCTGAACATTTGACTGGGGAACCTAGCTATGTTCTTAATCATTCTTTTAAAAGTAATATTTATAGTTTTATTAATTAACGTCTTTTCTTTTACAGAATCCAAAAGACAGTTATTTCTCTTTACATCACATTAGGAGATCAAAGAAGAAAAGCTATGGCTTTTCCAAAAGCAGTTTTGATCCCTAGTTCAGCCTCACTTAAATAAAGCTAAGACCTACTCTGCCATAAGTGGAGAGATTATGTATGTTCAAAGCATCATTACAGGTTAGGGGCTGACCTGCTGGAGAGAAGCTCTGAAGAGAAGGACCTGGTTGTCCTGGTGGACAACAGTTTGACCAGGAGCCAGCAATGTACCCTTGCAGCCAAGAAGGCCAATGGTGTCCTGGGGTGCATTAAAAAGAGTGCGAACAGCAAGTCAAGGGAGGTGATCCTCACCCTCTACTTTACTCTGGTGTGGCTACATCAGGAGTACTGTGTCCACTTCTGGGCTCCTGAGTTCAAGAAAGTCAGGGAACTGCTGGAGAGAGTCCAGCAGAAGGCTACAAAGATGACTAGGGTCCTGGAGTATCTCCCTTATGAGGAAAGGCTGAAAGACCTGGGTCTGTTCAGCCTGGAGAATACAAGACTGAGGGGGGATCTTGTCATCTAAAGTGTGGGCATCAAGTAGATAGGGCCAGGATCTTTTCAGTGACAGAACAAGGAGCTACGAGCACAAACTGCAACACAGGAAGTTCCATACAAATATGAAGAAAAACTTCTTTACTTTGAGGGTGACAGAGCACTGGAACAGGCTGCCCAGAGAGGTTGTGGAGTCTCCTTCTCTGGAGATATTCAGTGCTCACCTGGATGCCTACCTGTGTGACCTACTGTAGGGAACCTGCTTTAACAGGGAGTTGGACTAGATGATCTCCAGAGGTCCCATCCAACCCCTATGATTGTATGATTCCGTAATTTTGTGAGGTCAGAACTTTTGCTAAAGAATTCCAATTTGCTGTATAATCACACATTAAAATTACCTAAAAATCAACAGTGTGTTGGGACCATTAAAATACACCTAAGTGCTCAATACCTTTGTATCTGGCTGTCTGATCATGTAGGTTCATATTTCCCTTAAGAAAAGCAAATGAGACAATACATTTCAGTGTGGCTGTTTCATGCTTCAGGTCATCAGCTCATTTCCTCACTGACTGTTCTTAAGTCAAATGTAGTCTTAAACTCCACTGCTCAGATTTTCAAGCAAGACTTTCTGGAGCTGTATCACTTTCATCTGTACACTCTAAAATATGTCAACCATCACTTCCTCAATTATTTATGTTATTGCATATAGTTCTCTTTCAAGATAGGATAGATATATAAGCAACTGACTTTAAATGCTGCTGCTTTCTGACAGGCTTTCAGAAATACAGAATTTGTGTTAATTATTACAAAAAGGACAACATTCTTAAGGCAGTTATGTTTGATGAAGTATGCACAGATATTGTATGTACAAAGATAGTGTCAGTTGTCATTATGCATTCTCAGTTAGATAACTTTAAGATGTAAAACTAGAATTGATATTGTATGTAGTAGGAATAGTGTTTTCTTTCAAATAGGACAAAATAGAAGAAAAAAGCTGTCAGTTTTTATCAGTGCATTTGGAAGTTTTGCTAAAACAAAACAAGAAGTGTCATGGGGTTATGCTGATCATTCATTTTGTTTGCTTGCAGGGAGCTTAAATTCAATCGATAAATTATCCTTTTGAATATCCTGAGGTCTGCGCACAGGGGATTTCTATAACGCAGCAAACTGAAGCAAGAACATCTTGGAGCATTTACATTGATAAAGGGTTGCCAGGAGGAATGAATCCAAATGGCACTAAAATATAAAGCTCTTAGCAAATTTAATGGTATAGAAAGACAAGTTATTTTGCATTCTAGGCTATGTACTGGTTCTAAGTGCCATCAAGAAGCTGGAAAAGAAAGAATATAAAAATGCAGCAAAAATATAGATTTGGTACTTAAATTAATTGGAAAAACATGGAAATCATGCTGTGATTTAATCTATCCTTAACCTAGTCCATGACTTCTAACTCATGAAGTAGACTGAATGCTGGAGTAGATTGCAAATATATCAGGAGCTTTAATTTGAACTGCCAGTGGGATAGATTGGATTGTGTGTGCTGCCCAGATACTAGTAACATTTCTCATTGCTGTCAAAGAGCATGCCAGCAGTGCTTGGCCACACTGGGAAGGAAATTAGTGGCCAGTATGACATTCTAAAGTCACTTTTTTTAAGCATTTCAACTCCTTTCAACAAACTGGCCAGTTCACAGAGATGAAGTTTCCAATGTCTCCCCATAATGGTAAGCATAATATTGGATTTCGTATCTGCAGAAGCAGTATTAAGAAAAGAGACTGGATTTAGGAACTAAACTTGACCTGCAGCAAGTTGCCTCATTTACCCCTGCTAAGCTGCTCTTCTATTAATTCTGTTACACAGTTAGAAATGGTTTGGCTTGCTGATGTAGAAACAGGAGGAGATTTTTCCAAATCAGTGTAGGGTACCTAGCAGCAATTTATACTCTTGAAATTACCAATTTAAAATATATTTCATTGAATAAAGTCTTTACAACAATTTGAGGCACTTTAAATACAGTCAGTCAAACTCTCATAGCACTCTTGTGCATCACTAAGGATTTTCACCCAAACATTTCTTCTAAATGAGCTGTAGATGTTACAGGATGGCACTATGATGCTGACCGTCAGTTCCAAAGATTCTTGACTGTTACCTGTATACACTTTGCACCTTTGGTCTTTTCTGAGTCTAGAGCCTTTTATTAATTTTCAGGCTAATTGATCTTGATGCCCAATTTTGTTTTCTTGAGATAACTCAGTGTGTCAGTTGTACAGATCATTCTTCCTCATTCTTGTCTGTAGATCAACTTGTGCTGTGATATGAAATTTGATGTCCTGTTGTTTAAATGTTCTCACCTCTGGCCTTAAGCCTTTACCTGAAGTCACCTTTCCTGACTTTCAGAGTAGACAGCAATCCCTCAGTCTGACATTCTGATATACCATCTGCCAAATCATGTCATCTGGAGAAGAGGGAATGATGCACTTAGAAGGAGATACTGGCATGACAATTCTGTTATAGCTAAACCAGATATTCCCCATATGATTTACATGGAATTAAAATATATTCCAAGAAATAAATAGTTAATCATGTATGAGAATAATGAAAAAAAAATGTGTAGGTGGAGTTGTAGACAATATATTAATTTTCCATGCAATTTAGTTACAATTGGCAGGATATGAAGTTGTACTGTTTGCCTGAAAAAAGGATGGTAAAAAACTGATATATTTTCAAGTCCTGTGAAGGATGGCATACTTTAGACTTTATGACATTGAAAACTTCTACTGTTCTACATGGCGCAGTGGTGCTTGGCTGCTACTGCTTAATCATTCTAATGGTAATGAGTCTATGCTGGTGTTTTGGCTGCACTACAGTAGTCCATCAATGTGTAATGATATTTTAAGGCCTTATATGAACCTAGAACAGATGCATTTAAAAAATCATGTTACTAAATCACCAAATTGAGATGAAATTAAAATCTGATAGTTTTACTGCTCTTAAAACAGCAATACAACATTTCAGTGCTCTACAGTAAGCCCAAAGAAGCCAAGTCACTCACATCTATATTCAAACAGCAGTGGGTAGTGTCTGGGGTGTAACTATTATAATACTTAACTCGAGTTCTTGAAGACGCTGGATTTGTAGGGTCACTGGAGTCAATGGAGACATGCAATTACCTCTGAGAATTTCTCCTTTAGAAAGCTAGCTTGAATGTCATCCCTGCTTCCCTGTTTCTGCTTACCACGTATGTAAGGAGCTATATTTTGTAGCTTTGAAAGCAGGTCTCTTGGTCTTAAATGCCAAAGCAGTTGAAAAGTCTCAACTGAGCATTTTCAGTGAGTAACCAGAATGTGGTCATCAAAGACCATATTTCAGCCTATTCTAACCCAGCTGGTGCAAAAGCAGAAGGGAATTACAGTTTTTCACATGAAAAAAGGAGCCACTCTGTTGCAGTGCATGCAACGAAGGGGAGGGGAGGCGAGGTGAGGCGAGATCACAGAGTCCAAATGCCTAATCTCTTCAGGGCTATCCAAAAGTTAAAGCATATTATTATGGGCATTGTCCAAATGCCTCTTGCGTGCTGACACACATGGGACATGAACCACCTTGCTAGGAAGCCTGTTCCAGTGTTTGCCCACACTCATGGTAAAGAATTTTTTTCTAATGCCCAGTCTGATGGTCTCCTAGCACAGCTTTGTTCTGCTACCATCCTGCCGTTGGTTTCCAGGAGTTCCCAGCAATTCCCTCTTCTTCCCCTCCTCAGGGAGTTTTAGGGAGCAGTGAGGTCACCTCTGTGTCTCCTCTTCTCCAGACTGGACAACCCAAGTATCCTCAGCCTCTTCTCATAGGATATGTCTTCCAGCCCTTTTACGAGCTCTGTTGCCCTCTTCTGGATGAATTCAATTATCTTAACATCCTTTTTATATTGTGGAGTCCAGAACCACAAGCACTAGTCAAAGTGTGGCCACACCAATGCTAAATATAATGAAAGAATCACCTATTTTGACAAGCAGGCTGTGCTGTGAGATCTTCAGCATTAGATACAATAATAGAACTGTTGAAATATTTCAGATGCAGCTTTGTGAAACAAGATTCTTCAGCATACCTGGTGTTGAATTTTGAGGAATAGGAAACACTCACTGGCTTTGCCTTACTGTTGTTCATAGAGGAGTGAGCACAGAACAAAACAAATTGGTTATGGATTCTGTGCATTACTTCTGGAGAACCCATACGATTGGAACAAATAATTTTGTGTGTCTTTACAGAATGCCCTAACACACTACTGGTAATGCATCTTCCTGAACAGGAGATGGGATGAAAGACATAACCATCATCTTGCTGGGAGAGAGGAGGTGGAGAAATGGGGAGTGCAGAAAAGGAGAATAAAGTTCCTGATGCCCTTTGTGCAAACTGGATTACATGATAGGACGAGATTAGCAATGGGAGAAGAGGGAATGTCCTCAAGCTGTGTCAGGGGTGGTTGAGCACTGATATTAGGAAAAACTTATTCTCCAAAAGAGTGGTTGGGCAATGGAACAGGCTGCCCATGGAGGTGGTGGAGTCACTGGCTCTGGAGGTGTTCAAGAAACATGGAGATGTGGTACTTAGGGACATATTAGGCAATATTGGTGGTAGGTGGATGGTTGGAGTAGGTGATCTTAGATGTCTTTTCCAACCTTAATGATTGTATGATTCTGTGATTCTATGATAAGGAGTCAAAGAAGAAAGCACAACTTTGAATGTTTTTGTTCTCTGGTAGGCTTTTAAAATGAGCACTAGTTTTTAGTTAACAAATAAATAGTGAACATTTGTGTGAAGTATAATTTAAAGTGCATTCTGCCTTCTTAATATATTATTCTAGGTTCTGTTGGAGAATGTGACATTTTGCTTCATACTTCATTGGAATAGATGATGCAGCAAAGGAAATACACTGAAAAACCTGGTCAAAACTGTCAGAACCTGTTTCACTAATTTTCAGAAAATACAGTAAAATACATTATTAATTATTTAGATTAGGGAACGTAATCTAATCCCATTAAATGTACATATTTGTTAGCACAATACACAGGCAACCTGAGAAACACAGTGCAGGTAGCAGAGCCTTTACTGATTTGATTGTTCTTTCTTCATATGCATGGCTTGATTTTGCAATTGGCCTTTTTTTTTCTTTTCCCCCAAGCAAATACACTTGCTAACAGGATACCAGCTGCTGTTCTAATTTCACATTGAGTCCATGTCCCAGTTTCACATTGTGATTTGATAACAGCAACTTAACTGTGCTTCTCTGGTGCACTTAATATGGAAAGAAATCTTGTTCCTTTTTATTGGGTCACATGATGTTATAGTACTGGTGCCTCATAGTACCATGAACATACATCAGTGTTTTAGAGTATTATCTACTGGATTTAAAAGCTAATTGACAGTGCTAAAATTCTGGTTACATGTATTTCTCTTCCAAATAGCTATTTTGTTTTATTCTGAAGTGTTTACTACAGATGGGAAAAACAGCCTGTCATATTGATCTCTGATGTATATGATTATATGAATATACTTTACTTTCCTTAATTAGCACTCTGTAGATCTGCTAGATTTAATGCGTAGCTACAAAATGAATAATCACAGCTCATAGACACACCAAAATCATTAAAGTCAGTGGTAAGAATCATCAGTATCAATGATTTGGCTTTAATCCATAGAGTCAGGTCTTCATTTTGTGGTCCAGGTATTTATATATGTAGAGGTGGGAGAACACATAACACACTTTCACTTCGTCTCTTTATGTGCCTGCTGCACCTATTCCCAGTTTACAAGCTACGACAGTGGAGTGGGAAAGACTGAGGTATGAATTTGGGCTTTAACTCTGCCTTTAGATTGATGCTCCCTCTCTTTTCATTTGAAAATAATGAAGAAGTAATTTTTTGCCCTTGAAATTATAAATATATATATATAATGCTTTTGAGACACTGATGGTTAACAGTGGGAGTCAAGCAAGAATTCACAGGGTAAACAGGAAATAGATGAAGCAGAGTCAGGGCAGATGCCTGGAGATGTGTGGTCTGCAGTAGGGAGGACTGCAGTCTATCTTTCTTAATGGATGTTTGATGTAAATGTGAGCAAGACTGGAGAAAAAGGAGTATTGTAAAGATCTAGTGTGCACGCTGGCATGACATTTCAGAATGTCCATCACCTTGGGAACAACTGGACAGAGGCTATGTGGCTGTGTGGCCACCTTTTCCATCTTTCTTACCATGAAGCCAAAAACCAGTGCTCTGGCTGCCATGTGTATCTAAAAGGCTGGTGGTGTTTGCCTACAACATCCCAACCAACATCCCAACCTTTTTTCAGCAGGAAGCTGAATATCAAACTCAGACATAAGGAAGGTGGGAGAGGCTTTTGAAGAGCAGTTGTGAAACATGAGCAGTCATCAAATAGGGGAGAACACCATGCTTAGCTTTTGTTTTATTTCTTTTACATTTGGTTAGCGAAACCATTGTGAGGAAAGAGGCTGTGATGACAAAACAGATAAAAAGTGGTAGTTGAAGACAGCAATACAGGAAAAGCTTTCTAAAGGCCAAGTCTGTCAGTTATATCTCTAATATGTCATATGTAGCTGTTATGGAACATTGACAGTGTCTTGGAACTGAAAATTTAAGAGAGATGTACAGTTAATATTTTAACCATCTTCAGGTGTTGCAGCAGTCAGGGAAATGCTGGAACTTCCAAGTAAGCCACTCAGACCAGGAAGAATGTGTTAATTATGGGGTAGAAATAGGCATGAAAATTCAAAGATTTTTCTGGTTACAGGGTGCAGAGAGTACTCTACTTCCATTTAACATCTCAAATCCAGTCACTGGGAGCAGAGAAGGAGGCCCTATGATGTCTCATGTGTGTGTAGTTTAAACCCTGATCCTGAATTCATACGAGATTAATGAATCAACAGGGAATTTTGAAATACAAAGATGAAGGAAGATGGCAGAGAACTCCCCAGGACAAACTGTGGTGGTGATGTTAAAGCTAAAGAGAGTGCAGAACAGATAAAGAGGAATAAAAGTGAAAGAAATCCATAGTTAACACATTCAACCATACTCAGGATTTTGCCTCCTTTTGTTTTTCTGTTTTTCAGTAGAGTGGGCATTAATCTTTGAGATGATATAGAATCCTTCACAGTCAACATTCTTGTCCCTATCCAGACCTCTAAAACAGGTCAAATGAAATATACTGTAGAAATGCTCCTTTCTTTGGCTGACTGTGATGGAGTCAACACTGATCAGCTAGCTCTCCTGCGTAGGTAAGGCAAATCCACTCCATTGCTTATAGTACTATAATCAAGAAGTAAATTATTTGTTGTATAAAATAAAAAATGCTCTGTTATTTTATTCTCCTCTTATGTTTAAAGCAGTCTGAACTAAATTTGGCAGGCAGAGGGCACCCTATCTTCTTGAAGGCAACTCTTGAATAAGTGAAGGCTACATACCAAGCCTTGGGCTACCTAAAACCAAAGCTTATTTTATTGGTCTAGAGGTAGAACTAATTCTCATAATTGTATTGAACCTTGAGATTGAGAAATTCATTGTCTCATCAAAGTGCATTTGAAATAATAAGTCTTGAAAAATAGAGCAGTACTTCTGCCACTTGTCTCCTGCTGAACTGCAAAAAGTCATTAAAAAAACTGGTACTGTTGAGGGCAAGGGAGAGAAGAGAAAGGATAGAAAGGAGAGAAAGGAGAGAAAGAAAGAAGAGAAACCCTCTGAGCCAAACACTTTTAAACGCCCCTCTGCCAAAAGGGAGGCTGAGAGGAGCAGAACCCATCTTATCTTCGAAGCATACTGTTAATTTATAATATATTGTCTTTTTATTAAGAATATTTTGTGTCATGGGACTTCCTGGGTCAAAATATGCTCATGCTAGTATTCTGTTTGAGGTGACAGGTATGACTTTGTAACACTTACGGCATAGTTTTCTTGAGGTGCGCTTCACACCCACCTTTATTTATGTGTGATAGAGACTTAGGGTCTGATTCCCACTGCAGACTGTGATTGGTGCCTGTTTTGCCTTTGCTGAAAATTTCTCGATGAATGTTACCGAGAATCCTGATTTTCTGCATGCAGAATGACATCTCTTGATGCTTCAGCTGCAGCCCTAAGTGATCACATTACTAGCTGGACTGTTCATAAACTCTTATATTGATTAATTCACTGGTAGTTTTCTCTCACGAGTTTGCTTTGTAATTGTGTTGTTACTGAACAAATTGAGAAAAGCACAATAGAGGCAATATTTTCCAGAGTTTCTATATCTAGTAGATGCATTGCACACGCAGGACTCTTCATTGGTGCCCAGTGCCAGGAGAAGAAGCAATGGGCAAAACTGGAACACAGGAGGTTCTGTCTGATCATCAGGAAGCTCTTCTGTGATTGAGCACTAGCACAGGTTGCCCAGAGAGGTGTGGATTCTCCTCTTTGGTGATCTCCAAAACCCAGCTGGACACGGCCCTATGCACCCTGCTCAGGGTGTACCTGCTGGAGCAGAGGGCTTTGGAATAGATGGACATACAACCCCCAACCATTCCTTGATACTGTGATTCCACTTAGTTTCTCTTTAGCAAAGGGAATTGAAAAATCATTTTATAAAACCTTAGATGGGCTGTGGATTAGAACATAGTGTGTACAAGAAAAAGACAAAACAGCTGTTGAAAAGCCATTAAGAAAAAAACAGCAGAAGAAAACAACTGCAAGAAATTACAAGCTTCTGGCATGGAATAATTCACAAGTTGTAAGATAATCACAGACTTAACATGTAACAAGAAGCTTACAGCTTGAGAGGAGTGTATCTTATTTTCTAAGATGAAAAAAATGTATTGATTTTTACTGAATGGCTTGAACAAAAAATATTTTCATTAATTTTTTCTTTTTAATGAATGCTTCTGCAGGTCCTGCAGTGAGAAGCACAGTAGCTCCTCATGAGCTGTAATTCAGCCATGGCCTTTCTCCCTGGAGCAGCGTGATAGAATTTATATGCTTGAGACGTGAGAAATAACGATGAGTTTGGGGAAGATATACTAGAGATCACACAGTGCTTAATCTGTAGCTGTTGAAAATTTGCAAGAAAGTGAAAAGAGACTGGCAGAGGTCTAACCGCAGGTGTACAAGACTAAGTAAGCCGGGATGAAGCAGATCAAGCCTGAAGCAGAGATATGGGGAATTCAACTGTTCTTCCTGGCAAGAGAGAGGAATCCTGGATCAGTGCTTTGGCACTTACTGATGTGCTGGGTTGAAGCAAGATGCTTTGGGATTTGCTTAATGCTTTAAGCTTGGGCTGGAACAAGTTCTTGGTGGCTTTGTATGCACACGTGTGTATGTGTGTGCGTGTGATAGTTTTTAAGTTTCTTTTGGGTATTGGCTGCATCAGGGAAACAAAATCATATCACTTTTCATAGTCTCTTTCAAAATCTCAACGAAGCTGAACTCAAAGCAGGCCTCCCAGAGGCGTATCAGATGATATCTATGTTTTACATAACGGAAAAAGAAGGCCAAACTGTTTCAAAAGAAGGAAGAAAAAAGTCTCTGATTACACGCTCATTTGAGAGCAATGACCAGTTTCTAAGTTTGTTTGTTTGTTTGTTTGTTTGCTGTATTTAGGCTATTTGTCTGAACAATTAGGCTTTTTCCATGACACAGGCTGTGTGGAAATTTAAGTGTGTCTTTCAGATTACTGTCTTTGCTTCTGCCTTCCTGCTTCTCAAGACAAGGTATATGACCCAACTCTTTCTAATTAGAATTTGATTTTTATACCATCCACTTGATTCTGTGTTTGCCCCTCATCTTGTCACCCTGTGATGTTTGTAAATTTTCACTGTGCATCCTGAAAGGCACATTCAAATCTTTGCTTTTTTAAAGGACCTCATATTCATTGAGCCAAAGTGATTAGCATCGGGAAAACATTGGTGAGATGAGTCAAGAACAGTGTCTTCTGAAGTTTAAATTCAAGATCAATTTTCCCTCAGAATCTGCTGATGTTTGTGGTATTTATACCACTTGGCTTTTCTTTATGCTGCCACCTGCAACTATAGTTTCTAATCACAGATTTGTCTTGAAGTTACAGCAAGCCTGTACAATACTACTTAATACTACAAGCCTAATACAATACTATGCTTTTGCAAATGCATCTGCCATATTTTCCAGAAATATCCAACTACTGTATATTTACAGATTATTGATTACTGAAATGGAAAGAAAAATATTAATAATTAAAAAGTAAATATATGAGCATATTCTCCCACTAAACCAACAGAAGAAAGCTGTGGTTGCCTGGCATCCTTATTGTTTTGAAGAAAACAAAGAACAAGAGGGTTTGATGATTGTACTTTGACCAGATCCCTTGTACCGACCAGTTACAAACCTATATTTACACATGTTCCTATAAAATGGAGGGATATTTGCCCCAATTAGGCTGGAAGCTGGACAAAATAGCAAGAAATTTATTTTTCTTTCGAAAACTTTTCCATCATCTGTCTTGTTTTCTTCCCTTACCAGTACCATTGTAAATCCACCTTTTTTTTCCCAGAAATGTTTTTCTTTACCTTAGAAATCATTTTTATCTATAAAAATGGAAGATAGGACAGAAAAATTTCAGTTATTTCAGAAAAACCTAAATAAGTTGTGGTTTTAGACAATTTCTTCTTTCACGTTCCCAAAAGTAGTTCAGTTGATTAGCCTTGACATCCTGTAATCTCATGAGTGATTGATTGTCTTCCGGTGTCATCTATTGTGTGTCGCATTGTGCATTCATCCCATCCACAGACCACAGGATTAAATGGAGCCAGACAGAGGCTGAGAACAAGAAGACATGGATAGAGGAATATGGGAACCAGGAATATGGGGCCACTGGATGCTGGTGGGGAACACTTTTCTTCTCCCAGCAGTAGTCCCTGCTGACTGTTGGAGGTGGGACTTCTGAGCCAGTTCATTCACTGTGCATTGTCTAAAACACTTTTATTGCAGCTGGAAATAAGTACCTCTCTAATGGAGTATGTTTCAAATTATTGGCAATCAAAGATGAAATTACAAATGAATCGTGCAAAGGTTTTGTTGCACCAATCATTTGCCTTTTCATTAGCTTTACTTAGCCTTTTCCTTCAAATAGTTTTTGTTCAAAGCGCTAGAGAGGCTTGCTTAATTATTCAGCATATTTGTGATCTGAGTGCATTTGTTGATTTCTTGGCTTCCAGCTGTCATTAGGAAGCCATTCATAGCAATTCACACATGGAGGGCAGTCTTCATCTTCTGTTAATTTGAACACAAAAACAGATTCCAGACACTCTACACTGCATTTATTTAATGCTTTTTTCCCCCTTTTTTTCCCTTTCCCTCTATTTTTTTTACTTTGATAGACTTTTACATCTTCTTCATAAACATTTTATTTTTTTACCATTTCACCCCCTTTCTCATCAAGTTCACAGCTCTTCATGCTCACACAAATGTGCACACACCAACACACACTCACAAATGCATGTAAATATATTGCTGAAACAAAGTTGCTTTCTAACCATAGATCCCAGATTAAGACTCTCCCACTTAAGTTCAGGCTTTCCCACTGCAGAAAATCAGGTTCGACAAAACAATACGTCTTCATTTAAACAGACATTATTAATAAGCTTCTTGGCATAACAAGATTGAGACCTCAAAACTCTCTGTGCCCTTATCAGAATAATTAGCTAAAGTTAATCATGAATCTCCCTTGCTGCCTTGTTACCCCAATGTGTGTCTTATATTTAGCCAACACAGAAAGCAATTTATTATTTCCTTCTTCCCTCTGGCAGCGTCTGACATTCTAACATTAGACACGGGAGTTGGTGATGACTGCTCTGTCACTACTTTTGATCCTATTAGATGATTGGAGTTACCAGCCTACTGACCACGTGTCAGAGAACAGACATTAGTAAGGGGGTGGGGGAAGCATTGCAAATTAACTGTAATGAGCTTAGTCTGTAAGTTGATATTAAGGATATCATTTTAAAGTGAGTAATTTTGTATTTGCCAAAATGTTTTCTACTGTTCAGAAGATTTTATAAAACATTGGGGCAGTCACATATTTTGGAATTAGCACAACAGTGGCATTTCTCTTCCCTCTCTCTGAGGGACATAGAAAAGAAGCAACTGTGATTCCTGAGACTTCTCAAAGGATAACGTTCTTGTATCACTCCTTATGCAAAAAAGTAGAAAAGATAAACATCTACTAGAATGATGACAAAAGACTCTCTCTTCTTTTGACTCAAAGCTTACTTGTATTCTTCTCTCTCTCTGAGAAATGTCCTATCTTGCTGAACGAGACATCTGATAAATGTTTCATTAACCCCTCTCATACACACGGCCCTACAGTGTCTCAGCATTATGAAGTCAAGGTAGAGAGAAACCCTTTCAGTTTGCTATTGATCTCTCCATGGCTGTTGGCTTTCTGTGATGTCTCCTTCTATCTCTGAGCCACAGATGAACATTTCCTTTGATTTCCAGCTGATTTAAAGACAGTGGATGGTAGGCTTCTCGGTTACACTGCTAAAAAATATATGGAAAATTTTCTTTAAGAAAGTTAGCTCTCTGAAAACCATCAGATTTCTGGATATAATTGGATTCTCAGTGAAATTCCCTTCTTTTATTTGGTGTAGAGTATGGAATGTATAGGGATCTATCATTACATACTATAAGTAAAACTCTGGTCTTTAGTTTGTTTCAGTACAGATTTTTTTGTTGTTGTTTCTAAATATGCCTTTTGGCTTCATGCTTCATACTGCACCCAAGGTGTATTATCGTGGCATAATACTGTACATCCTGTTGTGCCATATGTGCCAGCAGATGTTCTTCAGAATTATTTTTCAACCATTTGAAATTAATTTCAGTAGATTTTGCATATTAATTTTTATACCCAGTGTCTATATTACACAGACATGTCTGTTTAATATTAATCCATAACCATATAATGAACAACAGAATTGAAATTAATGTTTAAGCCAAGATCACTGGAGAAGTAGAAAATATCTAGTATGGCACTTTTAGAGCTTCAGGGGAAATTTGTTATCTGTGATCTATTTCATCCTACCACTTGTCATCCTTTTTCATAGATGATCCTGAAGGGGAATTCTTGGAAGCGTAGAAACTGTTTTTAAAGGAATTTGTCTGCCTCAGAATAAAATCTCAAATACTAGCCAAAATTATTTATCCCAATGTAATGATTCACATGCAGTTTTGTTACTGATTTGATTACTACATTGACATAAGATTTAGGCATATATTAAATTTATTACTTGTTATTTGTTCAGTTGGATCTTGTATTTATTACGAAAGAATGAATCTATTTCTTTATGCCTCTATGAAGACATTCAAATGTTAAGGTTTTCTTGGCCAAGAAGAAGAATTAATGAAGAAAATCTGTTCTGTAAATATTCTAGATTTTATGATTTAATGAACTAACATTTATGAATGTGAGCCTGTAATGTGTGTGGTTTGAAACTCATGCAAGGAAATGAGAAGACTCCCTCTGAATTTGATGGGCTTGAAATAAAGTGAAGCAAGATTTTCACTGAGTCTTCATCTGCAATGTTTTTTGTGGAATGAGTACTATTTCAATGATAATAAAGTGGATCATTACAAATGAAGCAATTAATTGAGTGAACAAACTCCTGAGCCCCAAAACTGCAGAAAAAGTTGGGGAGGGTGAGTTTAATCCATTTAGAATTTTGATTTTACACAAACAGTTTTGCCAGCATTTAGAAACCAAGCATTAGGTCCCAGAAATCACAGAATGTCTTAACATTCATTAATTACGCTTTTCTTTTCTTTTTTTTTTTTAATGAATTACATTCCTTGTGTTTGTCTTCTGGTTTGGAAGCCTTTTAGGCTTCCATGCTCATGTTTTTCAAATACTTTTGTATAACCTGGAGAGCTAGGAAATGGCTTCTATTTATTCATTAAAATGGAAGTTGAAATTCTTGTAATCTATGACTCAAAGGTCTGCAGCTCTAAGGAAAAAAACGTAATACTAACAGGGAATTGTGAGACTTGGCTAATTTGCTCAAATGAATCATAAAGTTTAAGACTCAACAACTTTTGCTCTAAGAAATATATATGCCACTTCCACTTAGATGTACAGACAGCTGGCATAAGTGCTCTCATTATTTATTTAAGAAAAAGCAGCTAGGGAGCCTGGTGTTGCTCACATCAAATATTTCTTTCCCCCTGACCAAAAACCTTCTCTATTCCTCATCCTTGCAAACTTGATAGGCCTAGGCCTGAAAAATAAACTCCGAGAAATAATGTGCCACTCTGGAAAGCCTCACTTGTCTCTGTCAGATCATGCTTTGTGTACCAATGAAGCTCAGAGGTGATTGGTGAAGGTTATTCCAATGATTGCTTGCAAACACTATAAACCATGTCACCCTGTCTGGTGTTCTGTAATTTCACATATGCTTTCATGTTCATGGGTAGGGAGTAAATTTTCCTAGACTTTTTTTTTTTCCTCTTTAAGTTTCATATCTCAGGGTGTTGTTTTTCTGGTTTGTTTTTATCAGTTTAATCTTAGTGAAGCAAAGTCTTTAAGTCCCATTGGGAAGTCAAGAATCTCCCTTTACCAGCTATATTCACGGTCTCCTTTCTGTAGATGTTGGATTATGATAATCAAATTACTACAGATTGCAGACTAACAAATTAAGTTCTCAAACTGCTGACAACTTGAATACTGTCACATGTTAATGTTATTACATCACTGAAAGTCAGAGTTGCCTGCACCCAGAAGACACATTAGATTGTTGTTTGTGCTTTGCTACCCATCTGGTGAGTAGCTAATTATTTGGCCCCGTTCCAGCAGGGTCTAACAAGCACCTGGCAGAGGATGTGCATCTGTTTCATTTTGCCATTGCATAGGAACATTACAGACCCTTTCTACGTATCATTGTTTAATTATAAAATTGTCTCTGATTGGCAAGAATAAGTTTGGGTCAGTATCGTGAATAGGACTGTGGAGGCTGGGTATATATTAAACCAAATCTACTCAGGCTCCTTGTATAATCAGCAGATAAAGGTATGTTCCTATAGTTAGCTTGCCTCCCTGGGCTCAAGTTAACATTTGTGAATATCTCCCCCTCTCCTCATTGTCTAATCTATCAGCATAATTTTCTGAAGCATCAGCTATAAGCATATAGAGGCCAAAGTCTTTTGGGTATCATGTTGAAAGATGACCAGGGTATTTCAATTCTGAAGTCAATTATGGTAAGGAATTTCTACCTTGTTCCAAACTTTATGCTGGAAGAATAAGTTAATTAGTCTCAATGTATTATTTTGAATTACCAATCATCATTTGCCTGCCAGCCCAAACCAGTTCATGGGATGATTCTCTTCAGCTTTTCAAATATTTTTCTGCTGATTTGGAAGATACAGACATATCTTGAGAACCTTCGAATGTACCCATGCACCTCCATTTCATCTGCAAACAGACTGACAGAGAAGAATTAGAATCATAGAAAGGCATGGGTTGGAAGGGACCTTAAAGATCATTTGCTTCAAACCCACCTGCCATGGACTGGGTTGCCAACCACTAGATCAGGCTGCCCAGAGCCCCATCCAACCTGGCCTTGAGCACCTCCAGGGATGGAGCATCTACAGCTTCTCTGGGAAACCTGTTCCCTATTTACTTAAAGGGTGGTGCATCAGCACCCTTTGAGTAAATTATTTCTTCCTAACCTCTAACTGAAATCTCCCCTCTTAGTTTAAAGCCATTCCCTCTGGTTCCATCACTATCAGACTGTGTAAAAAGTCAGTCTTCCTCCTGCTTATAAGCTCCTTTCAAGTATTCCTCCAGATCACATACTTAACCAGGGCATTGTCACTACAGCCCAGACTGCCTCCGGTCTTAACCTCTTAATTATCTCTTCCACACTGGTGAGCACCAGGCCCAGTAATACTTCACCTCTGGTTGGTCTGTCCAGTATCTGAACCAGGAAGCTATCATCAACAGGCTCCAGGAGTCTCCTAGATTGCTAGCAGCTCACCATGTTGTTTTCCCAGCAGATACCTGGGTGGTTGAAATTCCCCCTCAGGAAGAGAGCCTGCAAGCGCCTCTTGCAGCTGAAGAAGGCCTCGTCAACAGGCTACCCTTGACTGGGTGGCCTGTAGTAGACCTTGACCACAAGATGTCCTTTATTGGTCTGGTCCTTTATTTTAACCCACAAGCTCTCAACCTGGTTATGGCTGTTTCTCAGAAGCAGTTCTTTGTAGTCTATCAACTTCTTAACAAGAGGACAATTCCCCTGCTTTTCTAACCCTGCTCATCCCTTCCAAAAAGTTTATTAGCCCTCAGTTATAGTATTCCAGTTCTGTGATTTGTCCCTCCATATTTCTGTGACAGCAATAAGGTCACAGTTTTCTAATTGGATTATTAGGGTTGTTGAAAGGCCCAGTTTGCTTTACATCTGAGTATCTGTAGCTTGGAGAGTTTAGGGTCTGGGAACAGAGCACTGAAAATGTTGAAGTATGTTGTCCAAGAGGGAATGGCTTGAATAATGCGTAAGTGTCAAAGACTGTTCCATTAGAGTATGAGTCACTTCTTGATATAATCTTATTCATTTCGTTTATGTTTGTAAAGCAAGAAGGGTTTTGTTTATATTGTGTTTTGGGATTCGTATGAATACTCATATTTACACGTGGATAAGGTCTTCTGTCAACTATGG
The DNA here is from genome assembly GCF_002078875.1 of Numida meleagris. Lineage (NCBI taxonomy): Eukaryota > Metazoa > Chordata > Aves > Galliformes > Numididae > Numida > Numida meleagris. The sequence continues at coordinate 188,022,753 of NC_034409.1, read as the reverse complement.
AATATTTGTGGCCCATGGTATGCAGAAGGTCTTGTTAATAAAGCCCCTTTACAGCCATAAAAAACCTACAAAATCTGTCCAAAATGCTTCAGAAGTCCTGTGAGGAAATGAGAAGAACACCATGTGCCTCGTGTGAGCAGCTACCTGCTGTGAATAGTAAGTACCCAACGAGCAGTTAAATTGAACAGGACGTAAACAACCACCAAGGTGAAATTTCTCTATGTAAACGGCATGCAAAATGATTAACAAATTATTTAGTAAATAATTTATAGAGAAATATTTAGCATGAGATCTAATAAAATCTTTTTTTTTTTCTGGGGTGGCAGTAGAGAATGTGTTGCTTTGATTTTATGGCTGGGCATTAGAGCATCTCTGCTGCAATTAATCCAGGAGGTATGCATGGGCTGATGACTAGCTTGCATGTATGTGCTGATGGAAAGGTCAGCTGCTGCCAACTGAGGAGATGGAAGGTTTTAGCTCTGTCTATTTTGCCATCAACCAGAGGAATAATAGCACATCTGTCCCTCCTCCATCCAGCCATTAATCTCGCTGGAATCTCAGCTGAGTGGCACTGCATAACATACTTTAGAGAGTGTGGGAAATGCATCATCAATGAAGAATGGCATATGGCACATTTGTACTGCAGCTGTGCCAGGCTGGTGACATCACAGCCAAAAAGCAAATACATGGCAAGTCTTATGTCCCTGTTCTATGCCACTAATAGTGCAACAGTCTTTTACATTCAGATTCACCATTTCAGTTTGCATTAGTGCCACTTGCAAGCCTTATAAACATGCTGGTCTCCCTCATCTCACATGGTGCCATCCTGCTAACATTCACAGATGAGGACAGAATAAAGCCACATAGTTTCACAGAGCAAATGTGCCCCTGTGTACGTTTACTTATTTTACATCAAGGTTTTCTTACCTTTATTATGTAGAATCTTTGTTGTATGTATATATATATATATATATATATATCTACGTTCTGTATGTATAGATAAAGCAGTAGCGATGGTTCATTTAAGTCCTGATATAATTTATCCAAAACATCTACTGTTTGTATTTCAGACCTCCAAAACAATGTTTTTATCATAGACACAGCATGAATTGCTGTGCCAGTCATGCACCTTACATAATGTTGGCCAGCCAGCCACCTGCGCTGTGATCTTTTCTGTGTTCATCAGAAAATGAATTGGTGCCTTAACTTGTTGAACTTTCACTTGTAAATTCAAAGTCAGGTTTATGTCAGTCCAGCTATCAGGTCTTAAAATAATTTGGAACTGAAGCCTAAATAGCGGCAGATCCTCTTGGATGCCAAGCATGTAGAACAATGATGAGCCAAAAAGAAACTGAAGCCAAGAAGAAATTACTTAAACGAACTCTTTGTTTCTCCTGACTATTCCTGTGTTTTTCTTCCTCCTTCCCAGTACACAGCCAAACAGGCGGCTCACACATCGACGGACAGTCTGAGCTCTCAGGCTGCCAGTATCACCACATGGGGCTGATTTCTCCTCCTTTGCTCCATTCACATGCAAAGTCAAACAAATTCATGTTGACCATTTATTAATTTAATTCATGCTGTTCAGAGGTGATGGAGATCTGGAAACCACTGGCTACAATCTAAAGTTTTTGGTTGTGGCCATAGCTCAGTTTAAGCATATTCCTGGCTTGCAACCAATACCTAAACAAGATTCACATCCAAATGCTTATTGGAGAAGCACTATGTGACTTTTCTTTTCCTAGGAAGAAAATGTGTATAAATCTGGCTGGTGGTTCCTTAATTTTCATTTCCTGGAAAAGTCCTCTTTCTCTTTTATTCTTCTCAACTTCTTTTGTATTCTATGGGATCATGAGCAATTGTTCTCAGATATGGTTCAGAACAGTTTCTGGTCCAATCTCCCCTTGGCAGTGGCTGAGCATGAAAAGAGAGTGGCATTCCATAGTGATATCTGAAATGGAATCATTAGGACTATCAGCAGGAAGAATCCTTTCAGATAGATCTATTTCCAGTTTCACCATGAACCCATTTCATTCATTCTCACACACTTAATTCTGTCTTTCTCTGCTGGAGTTTCGTTCCTGTTATGTTTCTGCAGAATGATGATTTCTTACTAAGCACACCAGCACATTTTCAGCAGCACTAGCAGAAAATGACGATAAAAATAAGTATTTTTTTGTTTATATTTCTGATTTAGATAGCAAAAGACCCCAAACTTGCTTCCTTACAGTACAGTAGTCCACTTTTCAAGTGGAGGCGACCACTTTTGAGATGGACCCACTGTCTTTCATTTCTGTACATGATGTGAGTCGTAATAAAAACAGTTACAAATTAAGAACAAGTAAATAATAAGTCTTCTTATAGTCACATTACATATGCTTTTGTGAACCTCAGGTAAACTACTTTGCTGTCAGTGGAGCAGCAGTTCTGAGGTCCAAACACTTAATTCCCTGTGAAAAATATTTTTTAAACAAGACTATATTAAAAACATGAAAAGAGTGTGTTAAGTGGCATCCCATTGGTTTGATAACATGCCTTTCTATTCTATCTTCTCTTTTTTTTTTTTTTTTTTTCTTCTTTTTTCCCTGTATGACTCATTGTTATTTCTAGAACTAGAGTATGTATAAAAATAGAAAGGAGTAGGTAGTATATGGTAGAAAATTCTTCCTGTCTGGGTAAAGCAGGAATCTCTGTGGCACTTGGCCAGAGCTATGCAGACAGGTATATGCCTGAGGCATTTTTGCTATAAAATACTGAAATTAAATATCAAACATATCTGATGACAAATCGAGACTAACTTGATTTTCATTAAGATTAAAAGGCCTTCCTGAAGCACTAAATATTTATCAAAATGTAGCTAATTCCCAGACGATGTAGATCTAGATTTCTCTTGATTGACTTTAGTCATTCAGCCAGAGTAGCCAGGTTAAGAGCACAGTCCCATTTGATACGAAAGAGGGAGGGAGCCAGAACCTGTGGAAGCCCTTGTCTCTTTCCATCAGTTACCAGAACAGCAGGGCTATCTCTCAATTAAAGTGCCCCAGTTACATGTCTAAAGAATGGTGAACTGAGCCTCAGTGCTTACAGTAGGAGCTGTTATACTATGGTTTGCTTAGGAATAAATCCTCTTTTAACTAGTAGCAGCATGCTGGAAGAGCAATTTTCCAACTAGGAAATATAAATGGAGTACTCAGATCTGTAATAATAATTCAGATCCTTATGAAGTGCCTGTTCCATAAGCTTTGAGCAGCCACATGAAAAAATTAGATGTTCTATTAGGGAAGATGCTGTCTATGCTTAGCCTTGAGACTCCAAAAACAATTAATCATATATGTTTATGATTAGTAAGCAATGTGCATAAAGAACAACCTTTTAATCCATATATTAATAAAAATGAATTATCTAAAGATTGCATACAATCTACTGAGTTAGCTGCGTGCTTTCTTATTTGGGACTTATAAAGAATGTGTGTGAATGAATGTGTGTAGAATGGGCTTGAAGAGATTCAGCAGAAATTGCATTTCCTCATACGCCGCTGTGTAGGGCAAAGTTCTGCTTTTATGTATGTGACTTCTCACTTCTGATTCACCTAAGTTTTCATTCAAACCCTTTATTCTTTTCCCACTCTTGGAGTAGCTCCTAAACCTGGGAGTTCCCACATGATCTGTGATTGGGATAAAGGCCTTCTGCACGGAGGATGCTTCCCAGTAGAGAACTCTTACAAGTTTTATGGTCTTCTTCTTGTCCCATAGCTTCAAACTGGTGATACCCTTTTATTCCACCTGGATGCAGGAAGATGCAAGGCTAAGAGTCAATGTTTTAGCTAGGTTCATAATTATACAGTATATTTACTTGGGACCCTGAATCTTTCCTCAGTTGAGACCAAAGAACTCTATTTCCTACCAAGAAAGCCTCACCTTTTCTAGCAGGTTGACACACTACCTACAAGCAAATTGTTGGCTCTCTGGCTACAAGATATACATTTAAATCAAAAGTTGGTCTAATACATCGCACACATTTGTGTATGCCAATCTCCACAGTACCTTCTTTTCTTTTTTGGCCTGCCTCTAAACATAATTATAGCTTGCCTTTCCATCCTGTTCCACAGAGGCATTTGGCTTTGATGGCATGGCATTTGTGTTCTGAAGTAAAGCCTTCCAGGTCTGGCAATATAATGTCCTTGGTTAAGAGACCCTGAGAAGAAAATATTAGGTGCTGATAAAGAGACAATTTTGTTTAGGTACAGTAAAGAGTTAAATTTATCCTGTTCATTCACTCCTCACTCCATTATTGTTGAGAAAGACAATATTTTGGGAGTTTAGATCAGTTTCTTTACTATTTCATCAAGATGGTAAATTGAAAATATTCAATATAGTTACATTGTACAAAATTTGCATTTGCATAATGTTTGAATTGTAAATATTTGTACTCTTAAAAATGTATTATAAGAATTCCCAATTCTTCTACCTCCAAAAGACATTTAGGTTCAATATTATTTACCTTGCTGTTATACAAGAAATGTATTCCTGCAGTTTCATTTCAGAGTAAATCTCCTGAACTTGTTTGTGCAGACTGTATATTAAAATAAGAAGCTCAGGCAAATACTTTCATGTCTATTTTCTCAGAGGCGGGCAAAAGAAGTTTCTAGATGCAACAGCACAGCTGAAGCAGATGGGTATATTTGTGTGTGCTAATCTGTATACACTCTCTGGAATCAGAGACCAGGAATCGATGGCTGAGAGCAGCACATTAAACTGTAAGTTCACTTGCATAGACAGGCAGTGTCAGATAAGATTGATCAACTTCATGTTATGAAAAGTTAGTGTACTTGGATGTGGAAATTCACTCTGGGAAACATCATCTATTCTCCATGTATCTCTCTACTGATGAAATTTCTTATTGACCTGCAGCAATTAAAATATATCACGGTGAGTTTCAGTTCCAAATTAATGCCCGTGTTCATGTGTGGAGTCTACATGCCTGTGGACAATTAGGATTCTTCATCTGCTGTAGATTCTAAACTCTTTTTGATGGAGAACTTGTCAGTATGGCTGATGCTGTTTACCTCTGAAGAAAACACCTAATGCTTAATTCAGCTGCATTTATGTGACTGCTCAGTATTGTCTGAGATGCTCTAGGAAGCCCATGATCTACTCAAATCTGATAGGTCTATTGAGAGACCTCTTCCCTCTTGCATGGCAAGTCAGCCATATTACCCAAAAGCATCTCAAGTGGCACTAGACACCTGCTTGTGGGAATAGAAGTACAGAGGATCCAGTGAAAGCCTGATTGTCTTTTTCTTCTGCTGCTGGGGATGATGGCAGAGGGAGAAATGGATTGAAAGAATAGCCTTATGAAAGACGTCAAGGCTTTGAAGTTGGTTACATGTTTTTACCTTCACTATCTTCTCCCACTTCTCTCTCTCTCTCACTGTTTGTATTTCTTCTGTTCACTTTCCAGATATTTGATAGAGAAAACACGGTGCACATAGATCAGGACTTTAGTTTACGTGTCTGTAGTCCCATGAGTCATCTTTCATCTTCTAAAATATGGCATTTCTCCTCCTCCGTTTCTACGAGCCTAACCTCCACTTTTGGCTCTCTTGCCATTTATTATCAGGGAAGTAGGAAGGGATTTTCCTTGTTAAGAGGAATCCTCAGGGGCATAGAAGAATGGCTCAAGTCCTCTAAATATATAAAATGAAGATGGGTTCCCAGATACTTTGAGAGATACGAATACAAATTTTCAATTCATATCTTTCTTCAGGTATTAGGGGCACAGAGATTTGGCCAGGCCCTGTCAAGCTAGTCTATCAGTATACCCAGTGGTTTCAGGAAGATTATAAATGCAAAAAGCACATCCTCAGGACATTTCCCAACCTCCAGAAGTCTTTAATTCCAGGATTTCTCCCATCTTTCTATTTAACAACTCTCAGTCATTTCTGGGAGGGTGTAATAGGAACAATCTACAGAACATGGCTCTGTGTCCTGAAATGATCTCTCCTTTGGCTGCTCTGGCAGATAAAATATTGAGCTAGAGGAACTAACTGACTGAGGTAATTCTTAAGTTTTTAATGTCTTTATAGACTTAGCAAGGAAGTTTTTTGAATGCCTGTCAACATTTAATATTCACAGCCACCAGCACCAAGGGCTTCAACAACTTCAAGAATGTTTTTGTGCCTTTCTAATATTATCCTTCTTTGAACAAGATACTCTATATGGAGTAAGGGATGCACCACACATACAGCTCAGGACTTCAGAAGATCTCCGTGTTCCCCAGGAACAGATGTTTATTGTTTCACCTTCTTCTATACTTCTCCAGTTTGAGTCAAAGAAGCTTTTTTTTCCCTGTATTTCTTTCTACCACGCCTCACTGTCATTCAGACGGAGAAGGAGGGAGAGAAATATCATTCACTCTATCACCAGATGGCAGAGAAAGGATGTTAATATGGATGTTAGGGCATGTATGTATGCTCATGCATATGCTGCCGTACACTTGTTCAAATTGCTGGTGAGTGAGTCAGTGTTTGGCTGTATTAGGACACCATCATGCCCAGAAGCTTTACATGTGGTTTCTGAAAAAGATTTGAAATGCTATTCCCCTCAGCTGGGAGTAAATTCCATATCATTTTTCTGATATCACAGCATTGGCTGCCTAAGCCAAGAACTACTCTGCTGTTTTCTTTTCTTTCTGGTGGGCTCCAGGTGCTACCACAGTGGGAACACTATGCAGTGGTCAGCACACCATGAGTTTCATAGGGAGAATGTATCCTACTTAATACCTAATTTAAGATTAATGGAAGAAAGCAGCACCTCCTGCCCAAGTGGGAGGACAGGATCATTTGGAAAAAGCAAAATCATAGATCATGCAAAACACTGACAAAATAGGCTATAAAAGCTGCCCAGAAGGAGGTAATGGAGAAAGGTCTGTGACCTTGCTGAGTGTTATGCACTGAGCTCTGAGCCAGCACTGACCTGAGCAGACAGTCCAGATGGTGCAAAGGTGCAGGTCAGTGCTGCACAAATATGAGCAGGTTGGCAGGTTGCCTCTGGAGCTATTATATTTTTTAAATATATTTTTTTTATGTGACACTGCCCCTGAGCCACCTGTATATGATGAGGATATCAGGATTGAGCTAACCTCTTTGGAAACAACTCAGGTATTTTTCACATTGCAGCTTGTACCGGTACAGGTTTGAAACTGAACTAGGTGCATCTCCACTTCTAGTACAGATAATACAGCTCAGTGTAATTAAGTGCAGATGCATTAAGGATTAGAAAGAGCAAAGGCAAGATAGTGTGTTTTGTTTTTTAAAAGACACAAAAATAGTTCAGATCTTGGAGTTTCACTGTAATGCTGATTTTCCTTTCATATAGATCTTGATGAGATTTGCTCTTGAATATCACTCTGACATTAAAGGAAATCATTAAACATTGCTCATTCTTCCTTAAGGGACACGTGGCAGTCTATATTAAAAGGAAAATAAATGTAGCAGCAAGTTAACAGCATAGTAGAGTTGTAATCCCAGGCATCCAGGCACCTCCATCATTATGACCCTTGATTAATCTTTATAACAGAAGGGAAACAAGTACTAATGAGTTTGTTTATTAGCATTTATATATTTTTATAGTTGCCTTTAATTTTTAGAATGTTAATTACTATCTGTGCTTAATCCCTCTTGTGCTGAAATGGTTTTTTCTGGCGGCTATGTCTTTAGGACTTAGTGTTGATTCTCATCCAATTTAAGCTGACAAGGGCTCCAGCAGTATAAAAGGGAACAAAGAGCCTGGTTTCAAGGTCTAATTTGGTTGTGGCTGGTGTAGAAATGACTAGAGGCACTTTGGTGGTAACATTCTCACTGCTCCTGTGTGAATATTGAAGTAGTTTGAAGGGGTCAGTGCCAGAAGGCAATGCAATTCACCATTGTTTAACCCAATTCAAACTTTATGGCATGAGAATTTTAGTTATTTATGGGTTTTCAGACCACTGATTTTTCTTTGTTGAAGGCATTCTGACAGCATGACTACTTTCTTGTGTATGTTCTCTATGTTATATTTATTATACACAGTTCCTATGTGGGTTCTTATCTAAGACCTTTGCACATTTTATCATAGAATCACAGAATCATTAAGGTTGGAAAAGACCACTAAGCTCATCTGTTCAAACCTTCAACCCATCCCCACCATGCCCACTGACCTTGTCCCTCAGTGCCACATCTCCATGGTTCTTGAACACCTCCAGGGACAGTGACTCCACCACCTCCCTGGGCAGCCTGTGCCAATACATCACTACTCCTTCTGAGAAGAAATTTTTCCTAAAATCTAACCTGAACTTCCTCTGGCACAACTTAAGACCATTGCCTCTTGCCATATCACTCCCTGTAAGACTTGTGCTCTGCCTTCACCAACTTCGTTGCACTTCTCTGGACACGTGTAGCACCTCAATGTCTTTCTTGTAGTGAGGGGCCCAAAACTGAACACAGTACTGAAGTATACTGCAAACTGAGGAGTAACTCAGAAGTTCCAGTTACCTGTGCTTTAGAAAAGTTAATGGTATGATTTTCAGTTCTGCTTGTGATGGGAAGGAAAAGTGGAGACAGCAACACCAGTTCAGAGAAAGTCTTAATTAGCCTCCTTATTCCACAGCACAGTGCTGGCTGTGGTATTGTTAACAGCAACTTAAAAGTACTCCTGTAGTTTCCAGAAATAGCAGAAACAAGGAATTGAATCTGGAATTGGCAGGGTCCATAGGTTAGACTGCAGGTCATGTAAGTTTAGTGTGTATACTCCACAGAAGGGCTGTACTGCTCACTTCAGTTTATCAGCATCCAGTATTCCTGTTCCTTTGAAACTCCAATAGTTCCACATCAACTCTATGCAACCCTGACATTTTGTGGTTTCCCACTAATTTTTTTTTTTTTTTTTTTTTGAAAAGGATACAATTCCGGAAATAATAAGAAATGATCATCAGACACCTTGTTTTGTCATTTGTAATAGAATTATCTAGTTTTATGCAATAAGAAAGGCTTTGATACTGCTCCAACGATCAAACAAAATTGAAATGATACTTTTACCCTTTCAAAGTCATTCTGTTTGTTCAGTTTTTCTTTGAAAGCATGAACGAATTCAAGACATTTGTGTAAAACATTTTTATTTCTTTAAATCACCAAATGCTTAATGGCTCTGTGTTTGTAGATGCTGGTTAACAAAAGAAAAATGAAGGCAGCATTTTGCTTTTAACTGTTTATTTGTGAAGTTACTTTCCTAGCAGCTGCTGATGCTTTTTCTCCCACATATTTTTATACGTACCTATTCCAGTATACCAACTAGAAATGACTATATGAAAATCAATGTGCATATCTTTCAGAGGTATTAAAGGTGTTTCCATCACCCACAGTTTTGGGATGGTTTATGTGATAATCTCCCCACTAGTCAGATGTGTATGTGCATTGCTGGCCAATTTTCAGGTGTGAGGCAGCAGGAGATTTAGGCTTTGCACTAGTCCATGTTAAATAGTTCTTCAGCGCACCTTTAATAGCATGCCTTAGTGTATGGTTATTTGCTTAGAATCTAATACCTAAATAAGATGTTTCAGGCCAGGATATCCGTATGAACGCTAAAGCTTTTATTTATTTAGCATAAGATAGTATTAATAACATTTAGCTCGGTGTAAGCAGGGAGCTGGAATGCCTGTAGGGAATCTAAATGGTTACATGCTGCTTGGCAAAAGGACTTCCTTTTCTCCCCACTTGAAAGAGTTGAAGAGCACATCCCACAATTTAGTTGGCCAATCAAGATTTTTGATGTGAAACAGTTCAGCGGGAGCTCATTGCGTGGCTGTGGCTTGGACTAACTCACATAAAGACTTTAGAGAGGGTGCAGCATTTTCCTCTTAAGAACTTAGAATCATAGAACCATAGAATCAGTAAGACTGGAAAAAAAACACTAAGATCACTTAGTCTAACCATCAGCCTATCCCACACCATGCCTGCTAACAATCATAGAATCATAGAATGGCCTGGGTTGAAAAGGACCTCAAAGATCATCGAGTCTCAACCCCACTGCCAAGTGCAGGGTCGCCAACCACTAGACCAGGCTGCCCAGAGTCACGTCCAGTCTGGCCTTGAATGCCTCCATGTATGGGCATCCACAACCCCCCTGGGCAACATGTTCCAGTGCGTCACCACCCTCTGTGTGAAAAACTTCCTTCTAATATCTAAACTAAATCTCCCCTGTCTCAGCTTAAAACCATTCCCCTTGTCCTATCACTATCCACTCTCACAAACAATCCATCCCCCTCCTGTTTATACGCTCCCTTCAAGTATTGGAAGGCCACAATGAGGTCTCCCCAGAGCCTTCTCTTCTCCAAATTAAACAAGCCCAGTTCCCTCAACCTTTGCTCATAGGAGAGGTGCTCCAGCCCTCTGATCATCTTGGTCGCTCTCCTCTGAACTCTTTCCAAGAGCTCCACGGTTCTGTAACACCTGCAGGGACAGTGACTCCACAACCTCCCTGGGCAGCCTGTGCCAATGCCTCACCACTCTAAGAATTTTTTCCTGATATTCAAGCTGAACTTCCATTACCTCTCATCCTATAACTAGTTACCCGTATGAAGAGGCCAATTACCACCTTGCTACAACCTCCTTTTGGGGAGCAGTAGTGAGTGATAAGGTCTCCCCTGAGCCTCCTCTTCTCCAGACTGAATGACCCCAGTTCCCTCAGCTGCTCCCCACAGAACTTGTTCTCCAAGTTCCAACTTGTCAGGGATGCGGTAATTTTCAAAAATTTTTTTTTTTGAAATGCAATATCTCTTTTAGAAAAGAAAAAATGTTGCAAGTCCAGGATGAATTTTCCAGTACAAGCCAAAGAGAAAACCATATGCCATTAAGGAAAAGAACTCTCTGTATTTGCTCCAAGTCAAGAAAAACAGGCTGTATACACTGGTCTCTAGTGCTCCAGTGGAGTATCTACTCACTGGTGATTCTGGTAGCCTTTCCTCTTTATAGTTCTCCCTCTTTCTTTGGGAGAAAAAAAAGGTTTCAATTTCTCTTTCTGCAAAATTCATACAACTACAGAACTGCCTGTATCTTCTCTCCCAATACCACCTGACAGCATTTTGTCTTCTCTCCCACCCAGCTGCGAAGCTGCCTGGTGCCTAACTATTGCAATAAATCTTTCTTCTAATAGTTTTCTTTCTGCAGGCTAAGTAATTGCAGTGAGTTTATTCCTGATTATGGAGCAAACGACCCAGATTCAGCTAACCTAACTTTTGCTTTCAATCTTGAGTACATGTAGTCCAAGAGAGGCATAACAATTCCCTAAAAGCTGATGCAGAGGAGAAACTGCTTCCAAAGGATGATTAAACCTGCTCCACACCAATTACCACCAAGGAAGCCTATCTTTCTCCTGATTATAGAGAAAGCCTAGGACTCCAGCTTAAATTAGAGACGTAACTTTTAGACAGCTAAACCTAGATGAGATCTCTCCCAAAGAAAGGTTTCCCAAGAAAGCAAAAAACACGTTAAGTTAGCAGAGAAGGGCATTGCAGGATAAGAGAGTAGCAGGTTAATCTAAATTCAGACTGGAGATCACAGAACTGTAGAACCATTATAATTGGAAGAGACCTTTAGAGGTTATCTAGTCCAACACCTACAGCTCCATCAGGTGCTCAGAGCCCCTGATTTTGTGTGCCTCCAGGATGGGGCTTCCACCACCTCTCTGGGCAACCTGTTCCAGTGCCTTACTGTAAAAAGCTTCTTCCTTTTATCCAATATAAATCTCCCCTCTTGTAGTTTGAAACAATTTCTCCTTGTCCTTTTACAACAGATGCTGCTGAAGAGTCGGTTCCCTTCCATATAGCCCCCCTATAGATACTTTTGGTCAAACTAGATCAAACAAGCTCATTTAGTACTCCTTCTAACTAGCTGATATGTATACTAAGTAGAGTCATCTATTAAATAGCTTTTTTACACAAATACGGGAAGGAACTTCAGAATTGATATCAAAATATGGAAATTGACATAAGGAGTGAATAATGGCTTGCAGAGGATCTGCCAACCAACATTTCCAACACAGTTAACATACAGAGTGCAGCAGTGCTTGAATCTTAGCACTGTGATGTGGGATCTTTCTGACTGGTCTACAGCCCTCCTTCTCAGCCGTTCTTTTTCTTGAGATGAAGGGGAAAACAAAGTTTTGCAAGTCTGAGATGAAATGCAACAAAGGGTCCAGTTTTGTACAGAAAAATATTTTAAAATGTTTTGAAATGATTTTTCAGTACTTTCCAGCCTATGAATTTTACAGAATGAAAACTGATTTAAATCTTAGTTCTTAAAATTCTTATGCTGAATTGTAATGATTTACATTATCTAAGGCTTCATTACCTGGTATCTTATCTAATGAAAAAATGATTTCTTTAAAAAATAGTTTTCCATTTTAAAAAAATGTGCTGAATGGATTTTCTCTTAAATAAACTTGAAGTATTGTCTTGAATCTTTTTGTTGTTAACCATAAAATAGATGACTCAAACATATCTCTCAATTCTTGCTCTGTTGGCCCAGTGCTAACTTTAAGGGATATTCTTGGCTAACAACATGAAGCAGCGGTGTATTTCTTCTGTGCTCTAGTGTTAGGAGAACAAAAGATCCTTAGTGATGTGTGCTTCTTTCCTGCAAGTTTATATCCTTATCTAGCATTTCAGCATTTAGCCTGAATGTGTTTTTGTACCTCTATGTGTAAAAGAACAGGAACAAATTGTGCATTGTGTCTTAACTCTGCTTTGTGTGCTTCCCTGGCACCAGCATTGCTACAACCCTGCGTATAAGAGGCATCATCTTGCATTTGTGTTGTGTGGAAGTAATTAGTGCATTCAACTATGAAAAGCTGGGAGCTTATTTAAAATTAATTCTATCAAAATAGCATCTTGCTGCAGTGAGGAGACAGTGTACTATATCTCAAAAAATCTTTAGCTGAAATGAAAGAAGAAAAAAACAACACATTTCCTAGCTGCATTCATTTACCTACAAAACAAAATGCTGCATTCTTCCCTGACAGACTGTTATTCTAAACAGCCCAGCAGGCCTTAAGGTTTTATACATCTTGGCTTAGAGACATTGGACTGCATTCTGAACACATTGAAATCAGTGCTAGAAGTCCCATTGTGAAGTATGATTTAGGTTAAAGGAGTAATAAATCAGTCTCACGTTTGATAAAATGCATTTCTATGCAATGAGGCATCCCAAGAACTAACAGTACTTTAATGGAATTGAGCTGACACAGACTTTACAGTGGCCTCTTCATGGGATGTGTAAATTATTTTATATGTGGAAATAAGTACGAGTGTAGCTCCAAAAGTAATGCCTCCTATTTTATGACGTTGGCCCACTATGTCAGAGGTGGATGTTGGTGATATCCCCCCTGTTGGCCAGGGGAGATTTAGGCTCGACATTAGGAAACACTACTTTTCTGAAAGAGTGGTCAGGCGCTGGAATGGGCTGCCCAGGGAGGTGGTTGAGTCACCGTCCCTGGAGGTGTTCAAGAAGCATTTAGATATAGTGTTGAGAGACATGGTTTAGTGGGGTTATTGGTGGTAGGTGGATGGTTGGTCTGGATGATCTTGTAGGTCTTTTCCAACCTAGCTAATTCTATGATTCTATATGGCAGTAGAGGCTGAACCTTCACACCAGTATTCTATTACATTTTGTTGCTGTGTCACAGATGGCAGCAGAGGGGCAGTGTGACAAAAGGGTGTCTGACATGGAAGTGTGTATGACACAAAGGTGTGTGGTTGAATTCCTCCACACGGAAAATGTTGCAGCCATTGACATTCACTGACACTTGCTGAATGCTATGGGGAACAAATAGTGAGCATTTCAATGTGGGCAGCATTTTCCTAGCAACAATGCCATCATAGCAGTTGTAAAACAGTGGGTCACCTCTGCTAGTGCAGATTTTGTCGAGCATGGCATGCAAGCTCTTGTTCATCGCTAATGGTGGTGACTGTAGAAAAAGTGTTTTGTAGCTGAGAATTTGCTCTATCAAATAGTGTTGTTCTCCTTGTATCTGTTGTAGTTTCCATGGAAATAAATAGGTGCCATTACCAATTGAGTGACCTATGTATATGCAGGGCCAGATGCTCAGAAGAGCTCAGGACCCACAGCTGGAACCTGTGAACCAAGCTTCAACTTCTCTAGTGTAGCTTTCTACTCAGCTGTGTATTGTACACTGAGAGATGTTGGCCTCTGCATACTTCTGAAATTTTTATCTTAATTGTGGGAACATTTGGAGAAAGATCTGTTTGCAGGGTGAATGCAAAAAGATAAGCAATCTCCACTGAAGTCCATGATAACTACACCTGAGGGCAGATCTGAGAGACCTACACCAGAAGCGGAGGAACTTCAGTTCCACACTCACAACGTGAGTGTGAACTTTACAGCCCCAGCCCATTTCTGTCTCAGCATGGCAGAACCACCCAAGAAGTTTCATGGGTGACTGCTTGACTTCTCATTCCTTTTGCAAACAGAGGAGAAATACACCTTATTTTCCTTCTTTATCTGCAGACAAAGCTAGCAGGTGTATTTCAAAGGTGATCTGTCTTTCTATTATGTTTTCCCTTGTGTCTGTTTCTTTGACAGCCCACATCTGCTAAATGGATATGTGCTATCCATCACAGTCTTAAGGAGCTGGGCGAGAAGTTCCATTATTCATTCATCTTGTTTTTATGTAGTACTATGGAAATGAGTAAGGTTTTTTTCAAATCTGCCTAATTCCTTAAACAAGATGAGAATTGAGAATAAAACAGAGAGGTAATGAGGGTCTACTTCTTGCTCTAGAAATATGTGCTCCCTGGAGGCAGTACCAACGATCTGATCTTGCTTGAAATTCCTTCCTCTTCAGCATGAGAGCCTCAGCTCCTCCAGGCTTGACGAAGCTCAGAAGGCACAAAGCAGCTTGCAGCATCAAGCCTAGAGCGTCTAGCAACACTTATGTTCATTCAATCCGTTGTACCAATGTTAATCTATAAGCCTTGGCATTTCTTGTGTAATGGAAAAATCGCAAATAAAATAAATATGGGGATAGATGGTTTTTCTTTCCGGGGATAGATGTTTATTCTTTCCCTCCTTTAGTCATTTGTCTGTGTGAACCTTGCTTCTAATTCCTTACTTCTGCCGGATATCTTTTGGAGAACTAAGCATTTTCATAAAACACTATGCTCTTTCTCCACCTGCAGCTGTCATTTTCTGACCTGACACTTATGATCTCTTAGACAAATTAGCAGTTCTTAGCAATAACGTTTTGAAGATACCTAATGGGCTCATCATATGGTGAGCACAGCAGCGTGGGTGTGCTGTGGTCCCATTATCAGGGACTAAGAACCAAATGTTTAACAGGGACCAAAACAAGCTCTTGGTGCAGATGCACTCGATTCGTATTTCCCTTTGGGACTATCTTTACTGCAAAGTTACTCTTCTGGAACTTTCAATATTTTGTAAAGATAGGTGACAACGTATGAGCAAAGAGGTTCTGATATGGTTGTTCCTGTTCTCCTGCACCACCTTCTTGATGAAAGTCTTTTCCTCTGGAGTTAGAAATAACCCAGCAGTAAAGGCATACCATAGACATTCTCTTCTTTAACTAAAGTATTTTAATCTGTAGTATCATTTAGCACCATTTTAAATGAGTACATCCTACTAAGTTAACTGTTGGAATCATTTGTGTTCTGCAGATAGCTTAGGACAATGTTATAGCAGAGTTAAGATAATAAGAGGAGCGTTTTGCGAAGACACTTTTGCTCATGCAGAGTTTTTCATCTGGAGATGCCACAATTCCTTCTTTGATCTATGTCCTTGAAAATCAGTCAGATCCATTCTTAATATTGATTTGTAATTCTTAGTTATTTAGATTACTCACAAGAAGGATTAGTACATCTTGTTTCATTTATACCCACTAGCTTTCTAAATATTTTATATGTTATATCTATACACTGCTTTAGTTTCATTATAGTGCAGTAACTAACTGCATTGTGTTTAAGATTTTAATTTACCTATTTTAAAGCCTCTGGCTCTTCAGGCTTTTTCTGGCATTTCTTTTGAATCCCTTCATTGCAGACCAAGAAAATGCTCTTCTTGCTTTATGTGACCTCCAGCCTTCAGAACAATCTCCATCACTTTATAGAATTAGCTTCCTTTTATCAGTGATTTTGAAAATTCTATTAGTAACTCATAATAACATTAGTGGGTTTCATGCTGCCATTTCTAAGGGAGATGATACATTTTTGAGAAACAAATTATGGCTATTCATGTTCTCCAGATCCATGAAACTGTATGGTTCCTGGAGAGTGAATACAACAGTAACCACTTCAGACTTTGCCACTAACCCTAATTTAGACTAAATTACCTGTGGAATTCTTTATCTTTCTGGCATCCTTAAATTTTCCACATTTTGTAGCTAAGATGAAACCAGTTTTTCTTGGAAGTTGGGCCCCTAAAAGAGCATCCACATCCTCTAGCCTGTTTTCAAAACATTAAATGCCATAAAAATTAGACTGATGTTTTGGGAATAGCCACATTTTCACCCAAAAGCAAAGTGGGTTGGCTCCTACAGTCCTATTCTCCCAGAGCCACATAACTGATGGCATCTTCTATACTTTCAAAATATGTTTTTTTATATTACTAAAAACTCACAAAACCTGATGGAGTCATCTCACCTCCTAGTTTGCATTCCAGCTCAACTAATAGATTTGGAGTATTATTCAGAACATTTCTGATTCTATCTTGTATAAAAAAAATTCAGCATAACTTCATTATTGACTCGAAGGCATTTAACCTTCTAGTTTTTCTGCAGTACTACAGTCATTTTTACAAGTACTCATGTGGTTGAATTTTTCAAGTGTTCATTCTGTAAAATGCTAGAAATCACCATTTTTTTAATGCTACATATAGTTCATCTGAGGAGAGGAAAGGCCAATTTCATCAGACAATCTAGCAACTACCCAAGCGAAACATCTTACTTCTGATTTTTAAATTCATTTTGATCTGCCTTCTACTGAGATGTTCTCTAGGCCCACATCACTGAATATTGGTCAGTGTGGTTGCCATATCTTCCCAGGGACAAGTCACAGGCTACACGCTGCACCGTCTACGGGGAGAAAGGAAGGAAGGAAAGGAGGAAGGAAGGGAGAAAGGTGTAGGGTTGTTTGGCCTAGGTGAGTCCTATCACTCCATTGCCCAAAGGGGCTGGGTTGGGCATGCAGTTATTTCCAGGGAGTGCCAGTTGTAGATGCTTCTTGCTGCACTTGGGGGGGGTGGATTGCCCTTTGCCATCATGGCCAGCATGATGGATCTGGAGACCTCTCAGCTGCTTGGTGCAGCCACTCAGATTTTGCAGGGCGAGCCTTGCTGTTGTGACCAAGCAGTGAGGTGTATTTTTCCCATATTTCACAAAGCAGATGACCTTGAACTGCTCACAACCTCAGTGGGAATTCCCATTCTATCTTGAACTGGCAGCACTGATAATAGTAATTACAGACAAGATTAAAGGCCAGAGTGTGCCCCTCCATTATTTCTTCTCATCCATCTACCTTCCCCCCAACCATCAATGAAATACTAGGTTATGGATGTCATCATATTGCTTCCACTCAGAAACAGTGAATACAGAGAATCACACTTCCTCAGCCAAAAATAAACCATTTCACAGTCAGCCCAGCCCTCCTGTGAAGAAACAAGGAGGAGACGGCAGGGGAAACACATGGCAGCGACTGGAAGTGTCGGCAGTGTCTCAAAGTAGGTTGGCTGTAATCGGGGGGAGGCAGCATCCTCCCCTTGATCTGCTGCCAGAAGCTACTGACAGTGTTCAAGGGGCTTTGTAGGCGGCACTAATGCAGTGAGATCTGCTAATCCTAGAGGACACAGCTTGAGCTGTGCCATAAAGGAGCTGCTGGGTGGCAGTGCGCACTGAATGATTGCTCCATCATTCCCAAGTGCCCCAGCCCTTGCCTTGCTGCTGCTTAATCCAAACCATTATTCTGAGTGGAAAGACTGGCCTGTTAGCTAGAAAATAAAGATACTGGGGAGATGATTCTGGGATAAGAGAGAACATATAGGTTTTTTAAAGCCAGAATCTCTCCTGAATATGCCAAGCTGACCCATACTTCTACGTTATTAAAAAAAAAAAAAAGTTTTATACTGCTTTCTAACATTTGTTTCTGCTTTATCCTTTCTCAGAGCTTCACACACATTTTAGAAATATCAGGCAATCTGGTTTCTATTCACAGTTCACTCTTTACTGTTGAAAAGTGATTTTCAATAATCACCCAACATCAATAGATAGCAGTATGCTACAGCCAGAGCAGATCAAATCTTTGGCCATCTCCTCCTGTGACTTTTTTTTCACTAATTGGCATTTCTAGAAGAATTTCCTAATCTGACAAATGTATCATTTCCTTAACGAAAACCCTCCTAGAGATAATGTCCTTCTTCCTGAATAACCTTGCATATAAATATGGTGCAGCTGGAGAAAAATTACTTCAAAAATTAATCAACTGATTGTTAAAGCTGTTCATTATAACATGGAAAATACTTTTCATATCTCTAGGGTTGTCACAGTAGTCAAATTATATCTGCAGCATCTGCATTCAGGTACAAGGTAATGTATATTGGCTATATTATGCAGCTATGGCATATGAAAGGTAACTCAGCTGAAATGCCTCCAGCCCAAAAATTCGTGTAAACCAGCCATGCTATTTCTTTGCTTGAGTTTTCATTAGGTATAGACACAAGTCTGGGTTGATATTAGCCACTCCGTGGAAAGGGAGCCCCTAACATTTAAACTGGTGTCGACAGAGTCATGGCATAGATTCTCAGTCACCAAATTTTGTCCACTTCCATCTCAGAGAGTTGGCTCAGTGTCAGTCTCCCAAGCTGATTTAATTTTTAATGCTACCTTTCTTTAGCTGATTTTTAATGTCTTTTACCAACATTGTGATTATGTTTATCAGTACAGCTTCCCTTGTTAAAAAATGACATTTATTAGCATAGTTACATTTATTAAGATCAGATGTAAGATATTCCATATAACCCATATACATAAGTTGCATACATACATAAACATACATACACATATGTATAACGATAATGTATTAATGTTATAAACACTAAGGAATGGAGTAAGGAACAGAGATTTCTGAGCTTCATAGTGCAAACCTGTCATGCAGAGAGAGGAGGTTTTATTCCTGGACCTATGTAGCTGAGCGTGGTACAGCTTCTCAAAGGAGTTCATTAGAGGGTGCAGCACAGCTCCAGCACTGCTGTGTTCTGGAGATCTCTGCACTGCTTCTTGATCTGAATTATCTCAGTGCCTGCTAACTCAGCACCTCTGCACTACTTCCCATTACAGAGCTGTTTTCTGAACAAAGTCTCAAAATTATATTTTTTTCAGTTTCACTAGGGGAAAAAAAAAAAAAAAGTAGCTATGTCTGTTGCTGATAGTGTAGCACTTAGCATAATGCCTCCTTGGCTGGGAATCTCAAGTGAGCAGCATCCTAGTGTGGGGGGAGGTGATGGGGAAGCTGCAGAGGGCCTTCAGTTCTTTTTAAAGCTCCTCAAAGAAGGGCAAAAAGAGAAGACACCTTATGCAAAAAGGAAAACAACAAAAATGGATTGCTGAGTTTACCACTCTGCAATGCAATAGAAGAATATTCCCCTCCTCTCTCCCTAAAACAGTCTGTAAGTCAAATGTGATACAGATAGGAATCCAGCAGCTGGATAGGATAGGATCCTCCTCACACATGTGTGAGCTTCTCAGCTTCTGCAGCATCCCCAGCTCCCTGCAGAAAGCCAGGCAGGCAGAACGCTCATATAAAAGACTTCTATATGTCACCTAGAGACAGCACTGCTGTATCCGAATGACCTTACTACAGATGAAGAGAATGAAATGTAGAATCGTGGTATCATAGATACATAGAATGGCTTGGGTTGCAAGGAACCTCAAAGATCATCTAGTTCCAATCACCATGTAGGGAGATTTTGCATGAAATTGTAAAATAGCCTCTGTATGGGACATCTTCTGAATATGTGTGTGGGAAGGGTGGCCCTAAAAAGAAATTGACCAAATGTGAGAAGTAGAAGTTTAAATAAAATCCAAGGGTACAGGAAAGTAGACAACCACACCAAAGTATGTGTATTTCAAAGGGAGATATAAAAACACAGGACTGGATGGCTGGATGGGGCCCTGGGGCAGGCTGATCAATTGACTGGCAACCCTGCCCATGGCAGGGGGTTTGGGAGTAGATGATTTTAAGGTCCTTTCCAACCTAAGCCGTTCTATCTATCTATGATGTGATTCTACGACTGTGAAATAGAGGCTTAGTAGCCATATTACAAGCCTGATACCAAAGAGCAAGATACATAAAACTATCAGAGAATGATTTTTTTGTGTGACAAATGGTGCTAAAAGCATAAAAAGGGCATAAAATCACGTTAGGTAGATAAGTTAGGTGTATTAAGAATTAACATAAAAATCCTTCATTTACAATTGAAATTATGGATAGAATTCCATGTCTAAACAGAAAAGTTTAGTGTTATTATAGGACAACCACTCACTGGAGGAAGTACCTCTTCTACCTTAGGCATCTGCTGCAGGCCTGGTGCCTGAGTCTGCAGGACTGGAACTAGATGGACATTCAATTGAAGTCAGCTCAGCTCTTTTCCAAATATGACTCTGTGGGACTCCAGAAATGACTAATGAGAAAAAGCACAGATTATGGACCATATTCCAAAAGGAGCTGTGTACCCTGGGTTCTTCATAAAATATATTCAGGCGACAGGAGTACAGAAACCATCAATTATGAATTAATAGATTTCAGTTCCATTATTTACGATAAAAAAAATCTGCTTTGCAAGTATGCATAGAAGAACAACGAAAAAGGAAAACTGAGAAAAGGCAATCTCCAGGCTAAAACACGTAAAGGAGCTAGCAGTAGAGAAGGCCCTTCCCTGGACATTTTTAATAGAAGACTGGGCATCCTATTTTGTTGTACCCTGCAGAGAATGACATAGTTACTCCTAAGAGATGGGATAAGTTGACCAATGAGTGTTTTCCTGTTCAGATCCTCATAATTCTGTTAAAGCAGGGCAGAAATGGTTGCTGAAGGGGTAAGATGATGGATGAAATGTCTGCTGTGATGTGTGCTCCTTCTTGATAAGACTCCAGGCATGTCATTTCCTGGGGAGTTCTAAATAGAAGACGCATTTAAATAGATTAGGTATGGAGAGCATACAAATAGCGTGGACAATTCCTTTTTGGAATAAGGTTACAGTTAAGTGTTTATGTCAGTATTAGCTACAGATTACCCGCAGGTGGCACAGCAGAAATATGCCTTTGGGGCGATCTTAATCAAAAGTACGGCACAAATCTTGTGACTGAATTTGTAACCAAAATTGTGAGTGAGAAAATGGAAAGGTTTTCACATGCTTTGCTGGCCAACTGGCTGGTCAAAACTGGCATGGAAAGAATGGTAGAGACAGCAAGAGACTTGAAAGTAATGAGTTAAGGGAGAAACTCAAGGGAATGTGGGACATGATTAGAGCAATAAGCAAAAAGAGTGATACTTTTTCAGATGCAGTTTTCAGACCCTGAGAATAAAAGAGGGAGGTCAGAGAAGACAATGCTGCAGCAGTCAGGAACTCAGATAAAGATTTAACTCTAATAACAGGTAAAGGCATATTGAATTTTGGTAAGTCTAGGAAGTTAGGCAAAATGAAAAAAAGATTACTGACAAGTTCTTTCTAAAACAAAAGAATAATATGCCTCAACATGTTTACCTGAAAAATACTTTTTTCTTGATCCATACATTGCCACATTATTTGAAAATGACATAGAGTCAGGAATCCTGATTACCATAATCACACCTGACGAATGAGATCAAATATATTTAGGTGAACTTGGAAGAAGAATTGCACTTAATGAATGTTTTGGAGACTAAGGATGACCTAGTGGTATTCAAGGATAATTTAGTAACTGTGAAGGTTCAAATGGGGCTTTGATTAAACAAGCTGAACAGAAACTGCATTGCTGCAGTATCCTTAAGACATGGAACGAATAGTGCTATTTGTTTTCCCATAAGCCCTGAGACTCTCTTTTTGTAATATTAAGGTTTGGAATTACAGTAATAAAAAAAATGACTTGTAATGTAGCTTTTCCAACGGATCGTTTGGATTCTATTATTTTTACACCATGATAAGACCAAGAGAAAAGCTGATGAGGTGATGGCATAATATGCTATCTCTGTCAGATTGTCATATTCATACTGCAGTAAAAGAAAATCACAGTTAGTGATTGATGACATTGCCAGACTTTTTCATTTACACTGATTCCTTACAAAAAAAGTAAAAAAAAAAACCACCAGACTCCAGCTTTAGAATTACACGGTGAATTCCACGCCTAGACAAAACGATAGGTCAACTTAGCAAATGGCATTACTGTAAGGGCTTAGTTACCATCTATCTTTTCTCATGTTTTCCTGAGCCTCTCTTCATCTGACGCCGTGATACTTTTGGCATTGCTGTAACTATGGAGTTTAACATTTAGCTGTTGCTCCTGCTTTCTTTATCAAAAAGAAAATGTTGCATTCATCTAGACTAAGAAGGCTGAAGAAAAAGAACGTACCCACTATGAATCACAGAATTGTAGGGATTGGAAGGGACCTCTATGAAAAGAATAATCTCACTTACTTCCAGAAGTGCAAATTCTTTTCTTTCCAAGAGTACAAGTTACTTGCTTATTTACATTATAAGTTGACCATTTCTGACCAGTTACTCCATTTTTTTTCCATATTGGACCCAAGAAGGAAAGATTAATATATGGGCAGAGCAGGCAGACCAGAGATTTAAGAAAACCTATAGTCACATTGTAGAACAATTATTAGCAGTGGAATAAAAGAATTATGTTAAACTTTGAGAACATTTGCTTTATGATTAGTTTTGTAAATGAATTACAGAAGGAACAAAGTAGGTAGGAAGGGAATCACAGTAGGGGTGAATTGAAGGGAGCAGAGAAAGGAGCAAATGAATGACACAAAATGTGTTGCCAGTCACCTGGCTACATTTTCCAAATTATATCCTGCAGGATTTGTCTGAATTATAAAATTATAACTAAGATGATGATCCATACCTAGTCGCAAGGAGACACAAGTATGGATCCTCCAAGTTTTTCCCACTATCTGGCATGGGAAATATTTCCTGCTTATTTCATACTCTAGGAAGGCCTTGCTCTGTTTTTCTGGATATGAAATAGCAGAAGACGGTTGCTGCTATTTCTCGGGGCTGAAACAAACAAAAGGGAAACAATCACTTGTACAAAACATTCCAACTGCTTTACCATTACCATTCTGCAGACTGTTCTCTAAATAGCCTCTAAATATTATTTAGAGAAAAAAGAATGAAAAATATTATTTAGTGTGTTATTCACTTCCTCTGGTTCTATGAATTCATATCGTCTTGCAGTTCCCACCTACGTTTTCTCTACATTTACTGAACTTATTACTGATAGTTATTCAGTCATTTATTAAAGATAATTATTCAGTCTAAACATTATAGAGGAAATAAGGGCACAAGGAATTTTCTTCCATTTGAAAGGAAGAAAATCACAATCAGCTCTCCTTAAAAACACCTTTTAGGAGAGCATTAATGTTTTTCCAGCAGTTGTTGAATTTTGAACGCAATGATGCAACTATTTTGAAGTAGCATTTTTATTTTTACACAATTCAACTTACAAAATGCAAAGTAAACATCATTACAATGAGATGATAACACTTTGCTTATTATCTCCTTTCTTCTTTTCCACAAGGAAGAGAGTAGAATAAACAAAGATATTGTTGCTTCACTTCAATTTGTTGATTTTTTTTCTTCAGTTACTTTCTCTGAATTTGAAGGGGGAATTGAAGGATTTCTTTCACTCATTCTGGAAGGAATCTTAAACATATTAGTAAGGAAAAATAGAAAAGACATTTTTTCCTATATTTTTGTATTTACATAATTTAATAGGTACTTAGATATCATGGGTTAAAATTACATAGATAGACAGGTTGATCTTCAATATGAAAAGATTTTTCTACAGTGCATTTTATGTTAAGGACTGACTTCTTGAATAAAGTACTAAGAAAGCTTTGTCATCCTTCTTTTTGCATCTTCTGCAGCCCAACAGGGGGTTTGTAGGAGTGGAAACACAGCTTTGCAACCCTCTTTGCCCTCTAATATTAGGAAACTTCTTAAAAAATCATTAAGCAACATATTCGGTGGCCGGCATCCTCTGATTAATTCCTCATAATCAAACTTTCATTTTAATCTTGTTTTTAATGAAATGTCAGGGAAGATTTTAAGTACTGTTTTGGCAGAATAGAATTTTATTGTGCTTTACAAGAGCAACATACTTTATTTCAGTAACATTTTCTTTTTCAGCATCCTTACTCTGCCAGACTACAAAAGTTGCACTGCAAACAACTCACACTTCATGAAACCACCATAATGCCTCCTGCGCTAAATCTTGGTTATGTTCCATTCTCTGACATCAATTCTCTTTTCCTGCTCTTAGTATCATACCAAGAGCTGAAGAAAAATGCCTAAAAGAATACTTTTGCAAAATGTTTGCTATTTTGAGTTCTTTGTTTTTAGTAGCTCCCTCCAGTGTCATTCATAAGTGAGGAGGTCATTATAGTAGGCTTGAGCTAAAGGCAAACCTTTTTATCCCTTTCTTTCATCTGTATTTGTACACAGTAAAATGCTTTCGGTTTACAGTTTGGGCTGGGAGTATAATTAGCAATAATGTGCTATGGACTAGAAAGCTAGAACACTGCATTTAAGAGCTCTAATTATTTACTAGTATCTTCCCTACTTTATTACTACTTGAAGAAGTAATTCTTCCAGATTCTCCTGGGACAATGTGCACATATAGTAAACAATATTTTTAAACCTTATGTTCCTCACCCAATAATCTATGAAAATTCTAATCCCGTAGGGAAAATATCTGTTCTTCAAATCTAAACTGCTATTAGAATCATTCCTTTTTCATAAGCAGACAAAAGATCCAGAAAATTGGATTTCTTTAGCTCTTACAATGAAATTATGGATTTATTTAAACTTAAATAGTTCTTGTTGTAACTCACAACTGTGTTAGGAAGACAGATTAATCAGAATAACATCGAATAAGAGAATAATAAATCAGAGTAACACAAATAACCAGAGGTCAGTTCCTAAACCTGTGAGTCAGGTCATCCCACTTTTCTGGAAGGAAGATGAAATGAAACATGAAAGAGTGTTAAGGTTAGAGGACTGAAGAATAATAGAGGGGCAGAGAACTTATACCATGATAAAGAAAGAAACAATTCCAGCCAGCAGGAATAAACAGCTTCTAATCTGGGAAGAATGTCTTCTAATAAAGGAAATAAACTTGCAGGTAAGGAATAAAACGGAAGTAAATGAGATAGTTAAGATAGCAAAGGACAATGAAAGAGAAATTAAAGAACTTCTGTGATTGGAGAGATGGGAAAATGTACTTCATTTTTAGTCTACAATGTCCAGCACATTGTGCTTACAATTTTTTTGTTACTTCCCTAAAATTATGTTAATATTAGAAGGCACTTCAATATACTGGAACAAGCTCTTTTGAAATCAGAATGCCACAAAAGCAAGTAACAACATTTTCCTGAATGACATGGAAACCTTCAAAAGTTGTATTCTGGTTTCCAGATTGCAGGTTAAAGTTAAGAGCATTATTATGACTCTTAGTAGAAAGCTGGGTACTATCAAATTGGTTCATGTTTTCTTCAACTCCACAGCTGGAAGCCCAGACACAATTGCACTCATGTTGTTGTCTGCATCCCCATTGCTGAATCTGAGGACTACATTTTGCCAATTACTTTGGCCACTTTGCTAAGTGTGCTGCCATTTTTTTCTAAATAAGATTTTCCATTACTACTTTTCTTTTTTTCTCTGAGCAAATTGAGATTTATATCAAGGAATTTCGCTGGAGGCACCTAGGTGCTGTGATGATGGGGTAATGGAAGTGTATAGCTAATGAGTTAACTATGTTTTATACTATTCCTCTGCTATTTTTTATTCATAAGACTGTACTTCTCAAAATAGCTTCAAGTTTGGTTTCAAAGGGTGAAAGAATTTCAAGTAAATGTCTAGTCTGTATCCAAACTCTCACAATAAATCAGAATATTTTCTTCAGTATCTGAATGTTCATAGTGCTAGCATGATTTATTTATCTGGAACTGCAAGGTTGCATCTTTCTGAAAGAGTTTTCTTTTTTGTTTGCGGTCCATAAAATGAACAAGATTGCTTCCACAGGTTCAGTTACTACTAAGTAAAAGCATGTCCTTCAGAGATTCACAGGACTTCAAAGTCAAGAGGTTTTTTGTTAATTGATAATTCTGCTCCATCATTAAGTCATACTTCAATGCTTGTGTCAAAAACTTGCCCATGATGAGTGAGGTCAAAGGCACGGGAGTAGAAGAGAAGAGGCTGTGGAAGCTCTCATATATATTATACAAGTGAGTTCAATGGAGCCGAAGTCAAAAGTAGGGAGGGTTAACTATGTCAGCGCATATGAAATCTTATTGACATTTCAACAAGAGTAGCGGTTGGCATTTTCCCTCTGGTGAAAGTCAAGATGGACTAAATTGTCTGCTCGCTAGTTCTATTAGCTACTTCTCACATTCTGGTGTTTCCTGTTCTTTTTGGGAGGCTACCTCGCTTTGTAGGCAGCTGTTCGCTCTCTTCGTTGTCCAGAGATCATGTATCCAAGCAGCTTTTGGTGAACGTGTGAGTTAGAAACCTCTCAGATTACTTAACAGTAATGCTATGATGAGCTGATATTCTACTTTTGTCATAAATCTCTGGGAATTCATAACTGGAGATAATGTGAATTTTGACAGTGCTGGAATGCAACAAAAATAAAAAGTAGAGGTAGAGACTTGCAGAACGTGAGTTGGTAGTCACTGAAACATGGAGTCATAGAATAATTAAGATTGGAAAAGACCTTTAAGATCACCTAGTCCAACCATCCACCTACCACCAATATTACCCACTAAACCATGCCCCTCAGTACCAGAACTCCATGTTTCTTGAACACCTCCAGGGACAGTGACTCCACCACCTCCATGGGCAGCCTGTGCCAGTGCCCAACCACTCTCTTGGAGAAGAAGTTTTTCCTAATATCCAACATCTTCAGCTTTGAGTGTGTCCAATATTTTCATGTTGGCTTAACAGAAACATAAGGTGTCTGCAAATGAATGCACTGTAGTGCCTACCCAAGGACTTCCACAAGAAAGCAAACCTGGGCTAGACATCCCTGGAAAAAATGATTTAAACAACAAGAGATAGATTCAAACCTTCATGAGGATGAGAAAGGGCAAGACAAACAAAACCTGAGAAGAACACAGGGTGAAGAACTGGCCAGGGATGGTAAATTCAGACTTGTGAAAAAGAAAGACAAGAATCGAAAGAGTGATGGCCTCCAGGAAAATCTCCACTGCAGAGTCCTGATCCCAATATTTATTGATACATAAATATCCATGAACTCTTGTAGAAAAGCATATGCCCTCATCACTGTCACATCTAATTAACATTAAAAATGGCTTTCTCTTCTTGCCCCTTCTCTTTTTGCACAAATGGCAGAGGACAGTGGTATGGTTCTATGGACTCTAACCATGCTGATGAACAGAGGAGGGGAGAAGTTCAGTATGTTGTCACATGACATCACTTTTTCCTTTTCAAAATTTCCAGGTCTTTTAAAAGGTGATACTGTGGAATGTTAGAATGAAACATGAATTATACATTCAGATCAAAGTGCCAAAATGGAGCTTAACCAAAAAATCTGATTTTGACAATTTGTTATTTGAATACTTAACTTTGGAACTTGCAGCTACTGTAACAAAGGTACTTTCTACTGCTGAATTTTCTGTACAGCTTGGTAGCTGTACAATGACCTGGCACTGAACTGAGGCAGTTCAGACCTGCTCTTACTGGTACACTGAGATTGAGGTGGAGGAGAATCTTAGACATTTCTGTTTATTTATGGAGAAAATCTCGTACCTGTGAGTGGTTCTATTTTTCATATATTTATTCCCAGGTATTATTAATGATTAATGTGAATCTGGAACAAGGTCTTAGTCCAGAATTTCCCACCTGGCTTTAAGGAAAACTTAGACTTGTTATATGAGAGGCAGAAAAAGCATGCCATAGTCTCCATTCAGCGTCTGGAGTTCATTTGTTTGGCCTGCATCCCTTTCAGACTCAGCATTTGCCCTGAATTTTCTCTTTGCTGTTGCCATACAGCTTTCCCTTCTTCGTTTGTGTGTGTCTGCAGCACATATACTGTGCAATTTCTTGATGGGTCTTGCAATCTTCTCTGCCTTTCTGCTCCTAGCAGAGTAGGTATTTCCTTGATCCTGGTGGGCACTAATTACATCCCATGCTGTCTAAATGCTGTCCATGTAGGCAGGGATGGCTGCCCAGGATTTTTCTAGAGAGGTGAGGATAGGTGGCTCTCCAGGGCCCATAAGAGGATGAAGAATAAGGAGGGATTCAGGATATTGCTGTCACAGGGATGTGATGTAAAAGCTTGCTGTTCTTCTTCATGAATGTAAAACTGAATTTCCAGACTCTCCCAAGAAAAGAGAGGGCTCTGATTCATCACTGGTCTGATGTACCCCGAGACAGGATGGCTGTGACCTGACTGCCTATGTTAGAAGTGGTCTGTGATCAATACTGACTCCTATATCATGCCCAAGCTGTGCTTGGATGAACCCAAATCAGACCAAGGGGACATTTATTAGCTGAACAGTGTGCATGTGCATGTGTGGGCCTGATTCCATTTAAATGTGTAATACAAGCACAGGCTAAATAAAATAGCTTATGTCTGTCAGCTGTGGAGTGATTCCTATATTGACATACCTTTCATGTCTGTTCTTTTCTTTTTTGCAAGTTTTAGATAATCCTTCCTAGTCCTAAAACAGCAGAAGTGACCCTGTACCCATGCTATAGAAATGATTAATTATTTCATATTACTTTTTGTGATCCACTAAGATCTGATTCTCTATCACAAGTCTAAAACTCTTGAGTGTACCAGAGTAATATCAGTACTAATTCTCTGATGCTCTAATTATCTTTGAAGTTTTTCATAGTTGTTGCCTTTCTGAGTCACTATTTCTACCAGACTAATGCAGAATATAAGCTAGTAACAAGGTGAGAATGGGAAAGAATCTTAAAGAGATGTTCTCATTTCAAAATGGATTAAATCTCAGGTCCAGACAAGGTTATGTTTCTCTGGATTATGTTTAATATGAATATATTTAATTTTTTGCCTGAGTAGCAAAAACTCTAGCTTATGCTGTACAAATGATATGGAAAAAATAAAAATTAAAATCATATTTATCTATCAAAATAAAATGAAAAGCAGAATAAGGTAGAATTATTACTTTTCTTGCAGAAAGAAAAGTTCTTTTCAGGTCTTTGTCTACTTTGATTTGAATTTCTGTTTTTCTGTCGTAAATAAAATTAGGACTGCATTTACTTTTTAAATGAAGGGAGAATCTGAAATGCTGAAAGATAATTCTGTGCATTATAATAGAAAAATTTTCAGTATTATGTCCTAAGCATGAAATGCAAATGTCTTTCAAGCTGAAATCCATACAGGTTTAGCAAGAAAATCCTTGCTGTCTCAGCAGAGAGGTTGGAATTTTTGCCTGAATTGCTCTTTCAGCCAAATGTACTCAAACAGAAAGTGAATGTTTCTCCTGCTACGATATTTGGTGGCAATGTGCATTTTATCTGAACCTACTCAGAGCTCCCTTGGGAGTCGGAATGTCAATGCTCAAAGTGACAAGCTTCCCTTCCATTTTTGGTGAGAAAATCAGCATCAGAGACTTTGACAACTTACTTGTGTGCACAGAGAGTACCATTTTGAATATTAAGAGTGTTGGAAAGCTTTCTTGACTCAGTCGTCATTGGCTGACAGTGTGTGGAGGTCTTCTTCCTCCTGAAAGACAACTGGGAGTTCTGCAGTTGCTTTCAGATGGCTGCAGGTTCACTTAGCCAAATTCCCTGCTTCTGTAAAAGGCAGAAGTGTCACTAAAATTGATCGAATTGCTTCATTTTACATCAGCAAGCATTTTCCTTCCCACACCCTGTCTTCATTCTGAGTGCTGGGAATCTTCGTTCTCCATATTCACATCACAAAAGTAATGGGACATAGCTCATCAAACTGAGCCGATCTGGAGATACATAGTGTTGGTAAAGGAAAAGGGAAAATTTCTTCTTGAAGTGGATATGACTGTGGAATGTCCACATTTCAGAGACTCATCAGCCACCAAAAGTAATTTGATGGCCACTAAATGTTTGATTTTACAAATCTTTAGGACAGCTGAGTGTGCAGACTCTTCTTTCACTTCACTTCTTTTCACTTTTCCACTTTGTAGACTCTCCTATCTGAAATCCTCTGGCATCTACTGGAGCTATCTCAACATAAACAAAATACAATATTAAACACAGCAAACAAGCAATGTTTACGTTTGGAAGAGGGAGAGAGAGTAATGGAGAGCTGAATCATTTAATCCAGAAATTAAGGGAACTGCTGTCAAGTGAGACAGAAATTTGGGTATGAGATTGCCTTTCTTTGCATGCTGGAAGTAGGCAACCACATTCAATATGCATTGAAATCTGGAGGCTGAATAGTCAAGGATGGTGAATGAGAATGTTTCTGGGGGTGGCAGCAAGGCAGTAGCATTCGGAGGAAACGTTACCATGGCATTCACAGGCTGATAGGAGCATATAGTTGATATAGAAGAAGGAAAACTCGGAAAACATTGCCAGCATATTGACAGAAAAAAGCAGGACACTGAATTCTCTCATTATCCAAAGATGGCATTCTGCCTGCTTGTGTTAGCAGCTTCCTTTTCCTTCACTGCAGCTTTTGTGTAACCCACTCTTTGACAGCAATGCTTGAACATGTAGCTCTATCCCATTTGTAATCCATTTTAGTTTTATCTTTGCTAAAACTTCTCAAAATGATGCCTTTTTTAATATGAACCACAGTAGTCAACTTTTGGTCATTACTGTGATCAGATGGGTTCATTTCTTAGGGCTAGGACACCTAGTGACATCAGACTTTGTACTGCATGAAGCTTTGATTTTGTAAGCATCCCTAATAGAGATGATGATGTAGTCGAACACTGCATCTTATGGGATAACAATGATGTTGTGGGATAGCATCTTTCTAGAGAGATACTCAGCTGAAAGCTTTGCTCAGCCTTCTGTAGCACTTTAAGAAACATGCCAAGTTGCTTTTGTTGAATTTGTCTTGTGTATCTGTTACTGGAAACTTCCCAGAACAAGCACTGTGTCCTTATTGCATATTGGTACCTGTTCATATAGCACCTGCCACAAAGAGGCATCTCCTGTCTCATGGGAATTCTGCAAGAATGCAGATAATCGGCACTACTGGTTATCACAATAACCACAGTGCTTCTGCAGTTCTTGGAGAAAAATAGGTAACACGTTTGTCATCCTGGATAATATTCCCATTTTAATTCAGACATCTGTTAATGTCTAGGCTTGGGTGTTAGCTATTAGTGAGTACTTTGTAACTAAGAATTCCTCATAAATACATAAAGCAAGTTGGATTATTCTGGATATGTCTAGCACTATGAAAATCATAATTTCTTAATGCCATTGCTAAAATGTAACATGTTTGTAAATCTGTTTATATAATAAATATGCAGAATAAGAAATCATTAAGAGTGCTGTGATTTGAGAAATCCAAATCCAAATCACAATCCAAAAAAAGGCAATGAAGCTGTGAGGAGTCTGGAGCACAAGTCTTATGGGGAGTGACTGAGGGAACTGGGATTGTTCAGTCTGGGGAAGAGGAGGCTCAGGGGAGACCTGATCGCTCTCTACCACTGCCTGAAAGGAAGCTGTGGTGAGATGGGGATTGGCCTCTTCTCCCAAGTAACAGTGACAGGATGAGAGAGAATGGCCTCAAGTTGCCATAGGGGAGGTTCAAGTTGGGTATTTGGAAAAAATTATTCTCTGAAGGAGTGGTGAGGTGCACTGCGAGGCACAGGCTGCCCAGGGAGGTGGTTGAGTCACTGGGGATGGGTTGATGTTTGGAGTAGATGATCTTACAGGTCTTTCCCAACCCTAATCATTTTATGATTCTATGACTTTCATTTGCTAAGGCCCCAATTCTGTGAAACTGTGATGTTTTCTCTATTACCATATATCACAGATATATCACTGAAACTAATAAAGTTATTGAAAGTGCATTAAACTAAATATGTGAAATACTAACTATGTGCTAGAATGAACCTGAGAAATATGTCAGAGCATGTCATTCCCACACATTGAGATTTATATTTCAGTGTTAAGGTATATTTCACCACTGTCATATATAGGTCACATATTTTCCAGCAGAAGTCATAAAATTTGCACCTCCGGTAATGTCCCTAAGGTAATCATTCCTAGCTGAAAGCTGTTATCACAAGAAGCCATTCCTTAGGGTGAAAAACAAACAAAAAAAACCCCTCGAGATTTCATAGACATTAGACTGATGCATCTTAGTATCACTAGTTTTGATTAACAACTTTACACAAGGTTGGAACATGAGAATATGCGTGATATTTTTAGTGAATGTAGAGATCTTCGTTAAACCTGTCCAACAGTGTCACCACTGTTACATACGATTTAGCTGAAAATTCTTTATCTGACAGTGAAAAAATATCTCTAAGAGGTTGTATAAGCATCTCAACAACTTGCTAGTCTAACTATATATAAAACTGCTCAATTATATAAAATATTTAACATGTAAGAATAATAAGCTCTTTTCTCAAGACTGGGCAAAACAGGATTTTAGCTGATAAATGCTTATATGTGTTTGGGTCCTCTAGGATACAAGCACTCTGTTTACAGGAATTTCTTATTAGCCCATCAGAGTTGCATTGCAAGGTTAGATTCTATACAAGAAAAAGAGGCAACTGTAATTGCCTGTTGAATTAAAATCTAATGTAACCCACTAGAAAAGGGAAACTGTTTTAGGTAGCTACGGCCATACAGGATCCTTGTCCAACCACTAAGATGTCTCAACTCAATCAGGAAACATTTCTCATTAAACAACAGAAAAACCAACCAAACAATAATAAAAAGATGGAGAGGTCACAGGGCAAAGATTACTATTTCTTAAATGGCATAAAAATATTTCCAGGTAGTTAATTTTGGTCTTATGCATTGTAACAACCTTGGAAAGATTTTGATGGAATTGTAATGGGAATTGTAATGGTTCTGGTCACCTGACTTGGATGGAAGCTACTTTGAAGAAGAAAACCATTTATTAACGAGGAAGAAAAAGCAGCTTTTGCGTAAAATAAAAACAGCTTTCTGCGCTTGCTTTTGTGGTAGTGAAGTCACAAGGCAGCTAATAGCCTTTCCCTCCCTGACCCTCAGCTTTATATACATACAAAATTACAATGAAAAATATTAGGCAATTTAATTAGTTAATGTTTATAAAGCTCTTTCAAGATGAAAGGAACTCTGTAAGTGGATGTATTATTAATGGATATTAATGTTTGTTCAGAAATTGGAAGTTGAAATTGGTCCACCACTAATGTGCATAAATGAACTTTTTTCTTAGTTTAATGCATTCACTAATTGGCTTTGCAGAGTTTTTTTAATTGTTTTGATTTACATGCTCTTTAAGATTTTCAGCTTTGTCAGCTAGCAATGAGTAAATTAATATGTCATTATTAATGTAAGACAGGCCGTCAGAAGATACTAGGCATAAACACCATCATAGTATGTTGTCATAGTATGTTTCCACAGCTAAATTAAGGAATTTGGATGAAGTTTTTTGACAATCCTTATGATAGAATTAAGGACTAGGAATTGTTCCCAAGAATGACTTATATCTAGCATAGACAAGTGTTACATTGAATAATGAGATTTCTGATCGCATCTTCCTTTCTCATTCATCTTATCCCTGAGTTTATGCTTCTCCTGTGTTGTGCTCTGAGGTCTGCAAATCACAGTATCACAAAATCATAGAATAATAGAATGGTTTGGGCTGGAAGAGACCTTAAAGCCCATCCAGTTCCAACCCCCTGCAATGGGCTGATTGCCAACCATGAGGTCAGGATGCCCAGGGCCCATCCAGCCTGGCCTTGAGCACCTCCAGGGATGGGGCACCACAGCTTCTCTGGGCAGCACTGCCAGGGCCTCACCACCTTCTGAGTAAAAAAATTCCTCCTAACATTTAATCTAAATCTCCCTTATTTTAGTTTAAAATCCTTCCTCCATGTCCTATCACTATCACACCATGTGAAATGTCAGTCTCTCTCCTGCTTGTTAAGCTCCCTTTAAATACTGCAAGGCTGTAATGATGTCTTCCTGGTGCGTCCTCTTCTCCAAGCTGAAAAAGCCCAGCTGCCTCATCCTGTCTTCACAGAAGAGATCATTCCCTTGAACAATTTTTGTGGCCCTCCTCTGGATGCACTCTCACAGATCTATGTCTCTTGTACTGAGGACTTCACGTCTGGACACAGTACTCCACGTGAGGTCTCACCAGTGCAGAGTAGAGGGGCAGGATCGCCACCTGTGCCACTCTTCTTGTCATCCAGCCCAGGATACAGTTGGCTTTCTGGGCTGTGAAGGCACATTGCTGGCTCATGTCCAGCTTGCCATCCACCCAGTTCTTTTTTGGCAGGGCTGTGCTCTGTCCTTTTGTAACTCAGCTTGTATTGATAGTGGCGATTAAAAGTGCGTGGTCATCACCAAGAGGAAATTTAACTTTCCCTCGCAGACAATGCTCACTAAGCAAATCTACTTAATACATATACATAGACTGATGGGATAGAAGGAGTGAGCACTGTTGGTTACTTACTGTGTCTTCACGTTATATGGCTTGGTAGCCTTTTGAATGCAAAGTGACCCTTACATTGACTTTCTGATAGCCAGAAACTTGTCTGCCGCTGAAGAACAGTGGCAACTCAGTTGGGTGTATGAATGGGAGGCAAAGATGTGTTTATTTCTCCTGAAGAAAGTAGATAGCACTGAACAATGTCTGCTTTGAACTGTACGTGTATGACAGTATTTAAGAGAGCCTCACTAAGACCTGAGATATGGGGGCACAAAATTTATAGCATTCTGTCAGCAGCCAGTGAGATGTTGTGTCCCAAGTGATGGTCTTGAAGGCTGTGATCAAAGACGTTCTGTATTCCCTACTAGAATTGTTTTAAAGGTCTTTTTTTTCATATATATATAACTGAAATACCAGTGAGCCTAATTTATTTCCTTTGTGTATTGGCATAGATTAATAGATTAATTTATGAATATTTTAAGTGGAAGAATTGTGCTTCCACCCATGGGTAGGTTTTACTTACGTTTTGTGTAACTTGATGCATTTTAAGGAAAAAGTTTTTCTCTTTTGCTGTAAGATGTCTTCTTGTGTTCTTATTGCACTTTTGTTTTGTAACTTTAAGCATGGATTACTGAGTATTTGAGAGTAAATTTAAGCTTAATCTCTGTGCTTAATGGAGTGGGGTTTTTTTTGGCTAGGATTTCTGCTTGTTTTTCTAAACCAAAGCAAAACAAAACAATACACCTTGAAGAAAGATACTTTCTAAAATGAAGACAAAAATACAAATGCTTGGTCTAGGAGCTTGAAAAAAAAAACCAGCAAATATTGCAAGTGCAAATGATTAGAATAATCAGAATGGTGAAGATAGAACTATAGAATATCCTGAGATGGAAGGGACACATAAGGATCATAAAGTACAACTCCTGGCTCCACACAGGACCACACAAGAATCAGAACAGGTCTGAGAGCATTGTCCAGACACTTCTTGAACTCTGGTAGCTTGGTGTGGTGTCCACTGCCCTGGGGACTCTGTTCCAGTGTCCAACCTCCCTTCCAGTGAAGAACCTTTCCCTAACACCCAACCTGAACCTTTCCTGAATGTGGTGACTGCACGGCTGTGGGAGGTATGATCCCAGGCAGAGAGAGGAACTGCCAAACCAGTGCTTTTCAGCAACACATAAGCTTAATCCCAAGTTCCTACATACTGCTCACTCCATCTGCAATTCCTATCCCACCAGTACAAACTGAGAGCTGCAACACGCTTGCACTGAAATGTAGCATGAACTACTTTGAAAAATGCTTCAGTTTTAAGCAGAAATTTTAATGGTAGGTGTGAACTGCAGTGTCTATGGTTATGCGACAAAACTTAAGAATACAAATGAGTTTTTTGCTCCAGGTTTTTTGCATGGAGCTTCTTGGGCTCCCTGCATTTCCCCAGGAGCAGTGAGCACATGGCAAGCAGAATATCTGAGCTAGGTTGTGCTCTGCAAACTGAAAGGAGTGAGTAATAAAAATGGCATTCTGCTTTTCCCTACAAAGCCTCCCCAAATAGAGATCTACATTCATTAGGGTGCAAGAGGCACCACTGCCATTCCCATCCTCCCACTTTGCCCTCTTCCAATGCAATCTCTGATAAGACATGTAGCTCATTATCACAGGTAGCCTTACCAACTTTAAATTGCTTCACCTCCCATCTCCTCTGCTCCTGTTCTCAGTGACTAAAGTTTGGTATTTTTCCTCTCCTTTACAGACTTCCTCCTACCTTCTCTCCTGTGGTGTCTCACCCACCTTTCTTTAGAGAGAGGAAAGATTTTTTGAATTAATTTCTTCTAGCAAGCAGGGGAAAAAAATCATAATGTGTAGATTATAATGCTAGAATTCTATTCAGTACTTAATTCTCTTGTACATTGTAAGAACTAAACTAGGATATTATGAACCCATTAATTCACATATAAATATTCACTGGGCCAATAAGCACATGGACTTTGACCGTTTACTGTTCCCTTTCATGTTTGTTTTCCAGTTAGTCTAACAAACATCATTACTAACAGGACTCTGTAAGAAATGAATTTTTGGGGAGATTATTAGGTTCCACATTTGGGGCCTGATCATAAGAGTAAAATTTAACTTGCCTGATATTAACTGATATTAAGTCAGAATTAACAAATGCTCCTGAAAGTTGGAGTACAAAAGATTAACAAAAAAACTCCTAACTCTTTGTAGGTTAAATTAATATTAGCACAAAATATTTTTTGCATGATTTCTCTAGAGCAAATAATTAGGAGATGAATGTAATCCATGTGTGGACAGATTCAATAAAAGAGACTTTGATTAATTTCTCATTTGATTAATTAGTTGTGAAATAAGTTATTTGCTACCAAATTACAGCCTGTCCATAACAGCTTTGAATTTGCTGTTCTTCTCAAAAGAAATTATCATTTGTCACTGCTTGGAAGGGATAGTATACAATGGCAAGCATCAATAAAGTCAATGACAATTTTAACTGAGCTAGCTCAAAATTTCAAAAATAGTGTTCTATTCATTAATCTCTAATTTTGTCTGTGATGTAACACCGTGGAGGAGAGACTAATAAATATATTATTTAAAGGATATTACAGTATTTGTCATATCTTGTCCACTCTGTGGTTCACTTTTACCCCATTAC
Source organism: Numida meleagris (assembly GCF_002078875.1). NCBI lineage: Eukaryota > Metazoa > Chordata > Aves > Galliformes > Numididae > Numida > Numida meleagris. The sequence goes on along the minus strand of NC_034409.1, from coordinate 187,985,184 downwards.
AAAAATGATGTGGAAGAACTGGTTCCAACAATGGTGTTTGATGACTAAACTTTGATTACTCATTTTTTCAGACATAATAGCATTCGTAGGATTGTGACATGTGCACTGTAGCCTACTTACATTGTCTATTTAAACACCTGATTACACAGAAGAATGGTTTATTCAGTCTTGTGCCTTTCTGTGCTATACGTTGCCTTGGCTGCTTGGAGACCCCCAGGCAGAATGTCATTGCAGGGGAGGGAGAAACTCAACCAATACTGCATTTTCTTAGTGCTGCTTTCTGCCTCTGGTATGGGACATGGTAGGGCTGAAATGAGCTGCAGAGATCAGAACGATTACATTTCAGTTTCTGGGTGAATATTTTCTGACACACTGGACAGCAGAGAGGCACAGTCCTGCATTTACGTTGTAGCCAAGGATATGTTTGCTCTAGGCTAATTTATCCACTTGAGGAAAAGAAGTTAGCCTATGAAAAGCCTTCACTGTTCTAACAAATTCTGGTATCTCAGCTAGCTTATTTAAAGCTAGAACAGATACCAATGCTCCACCCCACAGGCTACAATATTGATGTGTGCTCGAGTGTCAAGCCTGAGGTTCACTTTGACTAAAGCGTACTTCTCTTTATAATATTTCAGTGAAATAAAGCTGCTGGGTCACAGAGAGTGTAGAGGGGAGTGTGAGACTGGTAGTAAGACTGTCTCCTTCAAAGGAGAATGCAGGTCCCCCCTGCCCATCTGCACTCAGTCATGTATGACTCCAGCTGGGCTGGAGCCCTGACAGGTTCTGTTACATGACAAGGAGTGAAGTGGGACAGCTGGGTCCAGGGATCGTGGAGTGGGATGCGTGCAGACACACCACTTTCCTGGGGACTGGTTGCTGTAGGTCACGTTACCTCGTCTTGGATCAGCAAGTGGAGAAGTGGAGAAGGCAGTGTGCTGTAGGGTGTCTCAAAATGTCCTTGCTGGTAAAGTGGGAAGAATATATCAGTCCCATCAAGCTGAAGTGTAAGCAAGCCATTAGTTTTCCTTGCCTCCAGGAATATGTAGACAGTGAAAGATAAACAGAGGAGGGTACATTAAGGGTCAGAGAAAAACCACTATGGCACTTATATTTTGTTGCAGTGATTTCAGCTGACCCACAGAAACTGATTTCTTTATTTCCTCTTTGTGTAAGTCAAGTTTTTCTGCGTGGACTTTGTCAGAATGCAGACTTCTGGATAAAATCACTATTTGATTTTCCTTTCAAGGCAGTTTAAGAACCGCTATCGTTATCTTACTATGGGCTGCTGGGTCTTGGTTCCAAAAACTATGTCATTTTCACTTGGATCAAACCTGTTATCCTACTGCTCGTGGATCCAAAAGATACATTACTACATATCTACTTTAAAGCTTGAGAGAGGTCAGATGATTCTGTAAGCTTACCTGATGCATCTGTGTGAGCTTAGATCAAACCTATCATCGCTGGAATGACTGTCATATTAGCTTTTGAAATTAAACTGAACTATTCATAGTCTTCACATTGCTACTTGATGCCTATTCCTAGCTAAATGATTTGGTTTACACTTAAAAGAATTATTTTAGGTTTCTTATTTACTCATTGATTTATACAACATCTTTTGCAAATACAACTAGGAGCTATCATTAAGTATATGGATTTCTCTTGGAACCATTAAGCATGGCCTCTGGGAACTGCTGATAACCCATCCACAGGAGATAGCTTATGACAAGAATAGTTCGGGGTGGAGTTTCTCTTGCATTACAAGGTGGTAGGTGTGACAGTTGCATACTCCTTTGCTTCATACAGACCAAGGCTCCTTGGGACAGAGGCTACAGTAGCCAGCTTGACACTGTACTCTGACTTGGCTGTATTGCTGCTTGTTGAGCCTAGCCTCATAAACTCCAACATATCAAGACTATTAGCTAATATATCACAGTAGCCAATATGTTCTTGTTATGTTCAGATCAGTTCTGTCTTGAGACATTGATAAATTCAGGAAGTTGCAAAGATGTGGTAAAGGTATCCTGGGCACAATCTCAGTAAACCTGAAAAATAAGGAGGAAGAGAGCCTATCTGAAGAGTACACCAAAACAATACTTTTACAGACAATGAGTGTTCTTGTGAACTACCACCTTCTATGATGTCGCTGCTAAGTAGCTCCAAGTCAATACCATTGTGTGCTTTGAAGTCTGAAATGAAAATTTATAGCTTAGGGCTAGTTCTGTTACCTGAGAAAATTATTTGATTCCTTGCATTTATCCCTGTGGTGTTATCTAAGCACTGGAAGACAGTGGGCCATCATATTGCACACCTCCTGAACTTCCCAAATACTTGCCATGAGCAATGCCAAGTAGATTACATTGTAAAAATCTCATCTGAAATCTACCGAAACACATTTTAGCTGACATGAGCTAGAGTAATACTGCTAAACAGCACTGAGAAGGTGTGGTTCGTACATTAATTTCAGACAATATATACATTATTTTAAAAACCTCCCACTTCCAGAAAAGGAGATTACAGGAGAATTTATTCAGCATTAAGATGAATTATGATGCTTTTTCTCCTTTTGGCATACAATTAAAAGAATAGGTGACAAAGCAGTAAGTTAAGTAGCATTGGAAAGATGCATGCTAAATTAGTATAGGGGCCAGGTAGGTAGGATCTACATAATGACCAGTTCCCAGATATACACTAAGATCATCAGGATGTTGATTTACAACAGGGAAGTGAACATTTTTGCCCTTCAGGAGATAAGAGAAGGCCACAAGTGTTGGAGAAGACAAGTCTGAATTTCGTTTTCGAAAAACATTGTTTTTATGTAGCAGGCACTGGGTTCTTGAATTGATGTGGTGAATATTTCAGCCCAGTTTTGATTCATGAAGAGCCTTTTTTGTCTTGCCTTGAGAATGATAGGCTGAAAATATTCCCAAATGACTACCCTCTATGTCTCTGGTCAGTGCTTGAGTTGTAATTTAGTGTTTAACATCCCTCTAGTCAACTCTGATGCAGGAGCGCCCATTTACATTTTTTTTTTTTTATTACAGCCTTTCAAGACTGCACTGCTCATGGCAATCTGCTCTTTGTTAGTGAATTGCTGAGTTCTTTGGTCTGGCAGTTCATCACAGGGTTGGTTATCAAGTTTCAGGTTTTCCCAGATACAGATTCAATTCTTTTCTGGTCTATTCTTTTCACCTTCTTTATCTATAAATCTTGGCTATTTCCTCTCAAGGTTAGGCTATTTCAGGCTCCAGACTGAATATCAAGAGGTGACTCAGCTTTAGCATTACGCGTAGAAATCCACCATCCATTTTTTGCAGCTACCTGGGAGGAAAGCAGGGGTATGAATCACATTTCCAGGGAGTGTATGTAGAGATGGAATTCAATTTTGATTAACCTTCCCTGTACACTTAAGGAGCCTTTTTCCTTTGGCATCATACACTAAAGTGGTAGCTTTATATGCAAAGTTGATTGGTTTAATTTCTACAGGAGTATTTAGTTTACTGATTTTTTATTAACTTAAAACATTATTTGGATTGAAGTTTATGTACCCAGTGAAACAGTTGTTGCTGACTTATGCTGTATCAGTAAATACAGCAGTGCTTCCTAATGTGGTTCCATCAGTTGCATTCAGCCTCAGTGCTTAGCTTGGGCACTTTTCTCCATAAAGTTTTAGGCTCTTGTCAGAAAGCAGAGGGAATGATAAGTATGCCTTACCATAACTAAATTTCCAACAAAACAGGGAGTATGGCAGACCTTTCAAGACACCTAGAGGACAGACAACCTGCTTGGCTTGGGCACTTGTCTCTCTCTGAAAGCAGAGAGAACTCAAGAGACTGCAAAAATATATCCAGTCTGCTTAAATTAGATGTCTGCCTTTTTCCGTTTGAGTAACAGAGAACCAAGAGGAAAAGCTTATCCAAACGGCTTCTGAAAATGAGACGTGTGAGAGGTCCTGAGTGAGATCTAAACACAAGGTGCTGAGATGAAAAGAAGGCACAACTTCTGTTGCTGCACTGTTGCCATGATGTTACTGTTAGTCTTGACTTCATCTAGATTTTATGCCTCTTAGAGATAATTAAACAGAGTTCAAGGAAGGATTTAGTCATGGCTTAAGTGAGTTGCAATAGGCTTTTAGGCTGGACATACAAACCACCTTATCAGAATACATCCTTTGAGTAAGTGTAAATTTAAAGATGAAGACAACTTCTGTGCTAAATCAGGATATATTAATGAATTTATGCATCTAAATGCTTTAGCAGCTCTCAAGAACTTTCAGAACTAGTAGACTGGGTGACTTTTTGAGTCTTTAGATAGGTTTTAAGTGTCAGATTATGTCCAAGACCACTTGGGACTCGGTAGAATTTGTTTAAACTTGCTTTTATTGTAGTTGTTTTTGCAGCGCCTGCTAATCCCACATTGTCTAAAAGACTGAATCATGCTCATGAGCTAATGATATGTAAGACCTTGAGATCTAGTATGTTAAATATCTTGCTCTTTTTCACACTGATGTGTCCTTATGGCAAAGCAGGGAGTAAAAACAAATCATATGGGCTATAGGCTTTTTGCCCAAACAAGCGAACTCCTCCCACGCAAAGGGCAGCAAGTAAATTCTGCTGCACTAAGATTTTTCAAATGTAATCTCTCATTTTTCTTGCAATTAAAGAATCTTCTTTCAGTAGTTTCTTTCTGTGCCCTATTTCTGCATCTGGACCTTCTGACATGTTACCTACATAGCTCTGAATTCTGTTTCAGGCATAAAACTGTCAGAAGCTTCTTCAGAAAATCTGGCTAGAAGGCATAAATTTCCTTCCACTCTCATGCCCTTCACCTTGAACTTATTTTGTGTGGAGACTGTACAGTAGCTGGAAAAAAAAACCCTATAGTAAAGTAAGAAGGAGTAAGGCAGTGAAAGATTCTTAAGTGCAAGATGAAGACATTGCAGGCTGTTCAGGGTGCCACTTGGCTACTTTTGAGAGGTAGGGCTTAAAGGCACGTAAAAGCATACATCAGAATGTTGAGGTTATTTGAGCTGAGATACAAAGAAGTTGTTATGTTTTATTCTAGTGGAAAGTCCGCAGAATTATTAGCAAATGGCATCACATTAATTCTGCTATTTTACTAAGGATATAGATAAAATATCAAGCTAAAATCTTGATTGGTATTTTTTTTTCTAGAATCATGGGGTGCTAGACCTGAGATATGCTGAAAGGTTTGTAAGAAAGGTCAGGTCCCATTCCTACCATCAAGTAAACAGCTTGTGATAGAGGAAGACACAAATAAATGCATTCACATGGGAAAAAATACTTTGGGAAACGCTGTAGGTGGTAGAGCAGAAAACTGAACACTGTAGGTGGTAGAGCACAGAGATTCAATGAGCATGAAGATGTGTTTGCTCAGATTATGGAAATCAAATGTTTCAGATCAGTGTCTAAAAATGACTTTAAAATATTAACTGCTCTTACTTTTTTGTCATCCAAGACTTTCAGACTGAAGACTCACATAGCATGTCCTTACTGAAAGGTAAGGTGCACTTGCAGTGCAGCTGCAACACAGCAAGGATTGGAAGTTGTAGTATGGACACTGACATCCATAGTGTGATTACTGGGAACAATACTATAAATACCAGTTTGCAGATAAGTAAACTGAGGAGAAGACGTGCTTACCACCCCTGTCAAGCTGAGCAATCCTGAAAGCTGTGGCTCCCAATGTAGGCTTATACCTCTGTCATCTTGTCTTCTAGCACAGAGAAATAACATTCTAACTTACACTGTTTGCTATGCAATAATGAATAAACGAATCATCCTTAGAGTAGAAGCAGCCAGGAAATGAAAAGTAAATTGTGATCTGTTTTGGTCTCAGATTTTTCCTGGTTCTAATAATACAAAAAAGGATTTATCTATTTGAGCTGTTTAGGGAAATATAAAGGCATAAAATGCTTTGTGCGTAAACCTCAATTTTCATTCTGATTTTAACATTTGGCATTGAATTTTGTGCTAATTATCTGAAAAAAAATATCACAGATGAAGTTAGATCTATAAGATCCATGATAATAGGAATATGTTGCCATAGACACATCTGTTCAATATGACACCAGAAAACTGCTGCATAAAGAAACCAACTAAAGTTGAATTTCACAATGCTCTGAAATTATGCACTTGTGAAAAATTAATTATAGCTCTTTCACTGAAGCGGTGGTCCTATGATGTTGATTCTAAAATATTCAACAAGCTATTTCAGTGCAGAGGGCTGTCAAATGACAGGAAAACTAATGTATCAGGAAGTACTGAGAAATGTATAAAAGTTTTAATTATAGCAAGTGGCCAACATTTCTGAGCTTAGCTTGAGCACAGCTTAATTTTGAGTTTTACAGTTTCATTTATAGCTTCAGAATTTCTGCATGTCTTACAAAAATCCATCTTGTAAATTGGCATGAAATTCTACTATTTATAGAAAACGGGAAGAAGTAGAGAACAATGCAAAGTGAAAGTATGAGATGACAGCTTTCTGGTTCAGACTAACAACTGGAGAGTTACAAACTTTCTCACATTGTTCCAGTCTTGTGCTTTTTTTGGTGTGGATTAGCAGGGAGATATGTGGGCCAGAAGGCCTGAGCTATCATCTAGCCTAGCTTCCTGGCCAGAGCTCGTCAGAAATCAGTAGGCAGCAATCATCTGCCCATTTGGTGCATTTTGTGGTTCAGCTTGCTTTTCCAAGAACATTACGTACAACAGCAGCATCCATTAATAAGCAGATTTCCAAAACGGTGTTTAGAGAGATACATTTTTATCATTAAAAAGAGTAAACGTGCATGCCAACCATGAAATTTAAATTCTCGTTACCTTATTACATCACAGGTTTTGTGAGGAACCAAGGATCATCAAAGGTTGGGAGATGAACTACATTCCTATGTTGGTTTGGTGGAGAATGAAAAAACACCCTCCTGTGGTGCATGGTTTTTTAATTTATTTATTTCCCTCATTTCTTTCTCTCTCTTCAGACTCAGATAAAAAATCCACAGCTGTACTGCATCTCTCCAGCTCACAAAAGATTAACCCAAATGCATTCTTCTGTTTTCTGGATATGAGTCCCCTCTCACAACAGATCCTCTCTATCCTCCTGATAAGAGAAAAATCTTTATAGTCCAGTTTGGCTTGTTTTGCTGAGTCACTAAATCTTGGTGGCCTTTCCTCAATTCCGACTGAAAAGCATAAGCAGGAATAACTTCCGATCACCTGTCCTTCAAATATACTTCCATTAGAGAGCAACACAATACATCTATCATTGAAATCAGGACCAACCCCCGTAACTTTCTGAGAAATCACCACTGGTTTATATGCTTTCCTTCTAAGTGTGGTTTACATATAGTCTCAATACTTTAATGTGTATTAACATTCACTTGGTACAATAAAGAGAATTAATAAAGTTAATTGAAATTAATAAGATGATATTGCCTTCAGTAGAGGTAAAATTTTACACATTTTATATCATATTTTATTTCAATTTTAGATATTAATTTGGCCAAATTCTTGTATTTTTTAGGACTGTAGATCTTTATGACACTGCTGGAGTTTAAAAGATTGCTTCTGCTGTGATTGGCAGTAGATTCTGTATTTTCTTTTCCTGAGAGATTTGATGTTATTTTTGTTTAATGTGCAAAATGGGCATGCTTTAAGTTCTTTGGGTCAAGGGGAGTGCTATTTGTAAAACTATTTAGCTAAAGTATTAAGGGAACAGAAAATTTTCCTCTTAGATAAATATGGCTCTAGTCAATTGATATTCTGCTGTTGGCATGCATGTCTCATTCAGTCTTGTCCTCCATGTAAAAGAGATATTGACCCTGTGTACTGCTCTGAGAGAATAATTTTGCATATATATGTATTAACTAAATGTTTATAGACAGCCCCATAGCCACAGAGATTGCCAGAGCTTCTAGCTTCTATAAATGGTTACAGAGAAACGGAACTGAAGTCAGTTAGTTTGTGAAATATCATCAGATTATAGCAGTAATTTGCATTTTGTAAGATATTTCAACTGAACACATTCTCTGAATTTATCTGGTGTTCTCTTCATGTGACTCATGGAAATACTGAAGTGAGAAGAAGACATAACTGGAAGAAATTTGCAAGGGTTGATATTAAAGGAAAACTCTAACTACCTGGAAATAATAGATTCAGTTAAATAATATCAGTACAAAAAAAAATTATTTAACTGCTTGGAAATAATAGTCTTGCTTAGATAATATCAGTATAAAAGTTTCTTTTCAGTAATGCAACTTGCTGAAAATGTTTTGTGGGTTGAGATAAAATTTTCAGTGATAAAAATTTGAAGTGAAACATTTTACAGGTTGCCCAGAGAGGTTGTACAGGTTGCCCAGAGAGGCTGTGGATGCCCCTTCCCTGGGAATGTTCAAGGCCAGGCTGGATGGAGCTTTGAGCAACCTGGTCTAGTGGGAGGTGTCCGTGCCTATAGGAGGGGGGTTGGAATGAGATGATCTTAAAGGTCCCTTTGGGTTCCAATCCAACCATTCTATGATTCTATGATACTATGATTTTGACTTTCTAGTCTCCTTTTGATGATTAAATCCTTTAGTTTGGTGTTGTCATTGACATTTGCTTTACAATATTAAACTAGTATTATATATTAACATTCTACATAATATTGTTTGCATAGTCAGAATTTTTCTTTGTGAACGCTGAGGGACATGTCTATGGATGTTGTCAAATTTTGGCTTTCCTTGCCAAATTCTCTGCAACTCAAATCATTGTAGAATCTGGTGTCCAGAAAACAATAATCGTGCCTTGTCTATGGCATTTGCTGTAATGAGTTTCTTCGAGCACAGAACAACACAACTGGGGCAATAGTGGTTCAGTCAGCACCTGTTGGGTGTCAGTACAGTGTAAAAATAAGAAGTTATTTTTTCATGATCCCATTGGTTAGAGGCTAACTGCTGAGATAGGTCTTCTCAGTATCAGTTTTCAGAAACAGCGGCTGAGATGCTCAAAATTAACAGTAGTTATGAAAACATTGTCTGATCGGGTGGGCAAGATTTAGAGGATGTAGTTACTTGCTGCTCAAGAGTAATTTTGTTTTAGGAATCTTGCACGATCTCCCTAGGAAAGAGGATATCATTCACCTTATTTTAGCAATTTAGAAATAATATTGCAATTGGTGTGTAGGAGGAATAGGGGAATGCAGCAGAAAGAGGGGGGAGGAATAAGCATTAGCAGTGCTCTTCTCATTATGCTTATATGTATGTGAAAATTAAGCTCTTAGTGGTTCAAAAAGTTGATTGTTGACCGCAGATTTACGTGTATGTATATGTAAGTATGTATGTATATCTCTCAGTTTTTATGCATATATATTTCTGAGGCACCATTTTTAGTGCTGCCTGAGTTTTAAAACTCATTCTGAGTACTTAGTGGATATCAGTAAAATTACATCACATCTGCTGTTAAGACAGCAATAGCAGAGTAGTATAAGTCTACAAAAGAGCAAAGATGATGGAGAATGGAACCTGTAGTTCCTGAATGCCATACTTCATGGAAGTGTAATTTATGGCCATCAACAGTGGTAGCAGAGAACAGAAAAGCTGAGTTAAAGACAGAGCTAAATGGTGCTGTTTTTGAGAAAGACACAAGCCTTAAGAATTTTCTTTAATTTGTGTTTAAAAAGTGAAACAGCTTTGTATGGACAAGTAGAAGAAAAATATAGCTGAAAATATTTTGATTTGATGCCTGAAAGAGGAGCAGAAATAAGAAAGGGAATCATTGGTAAAACTCTAAAAGAAAAGTTCAGTCATGGGAGTTTTTTTTGCTGATGCTGTTGCTCCTACAAGGATAAATTTTTAAGTCTTAGTCTGGGTATTACTTTTAAGATTTGTACAATTCTAGAGGAAAAAGTTTTTAAGTACCTAGGTTGGCGGAGTGTCTTCAAATGTTGGAGTCAGAGCTCCCAGCTGAGATACATATATAGCATATATCACTGACTTTTGTAGAGACAAGTTGCTGACAGACATTTTTATGACATTAGGCATACAGTTATTCATAGGTAATATAGATACCTGATTTAAGCATGCTTTTCTTCAATTCCATAGACAAATTCTCAATTTGTATTTGTAAAAGCTATAATTAGCTCTATATACGTATATTTACACCTACAGAAGCTTATTAGTCTGCATCTCTAAACGAATTCTCTCCACTAAGATGTTCTTCCTTCTTGACTGAGGAAATTATCATATTCTTCATGTAATATACTTATTTTAAATAGTCTTTTTTTAAAGTAACAAAAGTATTAGATTAGTTATAGAGTCATAGAATCATAGAATGGTTTGGATTGGAACCCAAAGGAACCTTTAAGATCATCTTGTTCCAATCCCCCTGCTATAGGGAGGGACACCTCCCTCTAGACCAGGTTGCTCACAGTCCCATCCAGCCTGGCCTTGAATGCTTCCAGGGAGGGGGTAACCACAACCTCACTGGGCAACCTGTTCCAATGTCTCACCACCCTCACAGTAAAGAATTTCTTTCTAATACCTAGCCTAAATCTACCCTTTTTCAGTTTAAAGCCATTTCCTTTTGTCCTGTCACTACATGCCCTTTTAAAATGTCCCTCCCCAGCTTTCCTGTAGGCCCCTTCAGGTATTGGAAGGCTGCTATAAAGACCCCCTGGAGCCTTTTCTTCTCCAGGCTGAAGAGCTCCATCTCTCTCAGCCTGTCCCCCGTAGGAGAGGTGCTCCAGCCCTCTGATCATCTTCACGGCCCTCCTCTGGATCTGCTCCAACAGCTCCATGTCCTTCTTGTGTTGGGGGCTCCAGAACTGGATGCAGTATTCCAGGTGGGGTGTCATGAGATCAGAGCAGAGTGGCAGAATCACCTCCCTCAACCTGCTGGTCACGCTTCTCTTGTTGCAGCCCAGGATACAGTCGGCCTCCTGGGCTGCAAGCATAAATTGTCAGCTTATGTTGAGTCCTTCATCAACGAACACCCCTAAAAGTTAAGATTATTAAAACACCTACATTACATATTTGTTCTTTACTGAGCCCAATATTTTGCTTTTGATTTCTAAGGCTACTTTTACAGAAGCCCTAGAATCTTGAATCTTGATTTTAAAACATTAAAACATGGAAAACAAGAACTGTTTAAATATAAACAGATTTTCAAAATAAGGCATTTGATCAGATTTCTAGCTGTGTCTTATTTGCATATTTAGCTAATAACTGCTGTCAATTGAAAGAAGAGGAATAGTTACAGCATGGCTACATCCATCATTGCACTCTCTAGGTATAGTAAAATCTGGCACTGTAATGTATAATGAAAATACTGGTTACACCAATAAAGTCTGAAAATGTGTTTAAGTGTGTTTTTGTAAAAACATAGGTTACTTGAAGTATTACAAAATTTTATATCGTATTTCTCAATCTAACAGTAAGTTTCCTTTCAAGAGTTTCCTCCACTAAAATCACAGTACAGAAAACAAAATCCTAGGTGTTTTGACAAATACAGGTCTTTATCACTACAGTATCAAATGAAGTTGTCGTTACAGAAATCTACAATGAGAATTTTATTTACTTATTTTTTCATACAATAATTTCCTGGACAAAAACTGTTGGAGGTTTATTTTTAAGTACTGCAATAAATGCTGTTGAACTTCGGAGGTTCATTCCTCCTTCATTCATGCTGTTACCATGGAAATGTGCATTTTATGCTTAAGTGAATTAGCTTAGTTCATAAATTACAGTTCATAAATTATAAAAGTAAAATGTTAATTCATAATTGGGGGGATGATAGCAAATCATGAGAAGAGAGACATAATTTTCCCCAACTTTCATTTTCCCCAAGTTTTCCAAACAATCATAATTTTTTTTTTAAGGGAAAAAATGCATAGGCATGTAATCTACTTAGCATTTCACCTTGTCTTTATCTCTGCATCTATCCACACAGATAGTCTGAGGCAATGTATATCAATTATAAAGGCCAACCACCCTCTAGATTAATTTCTGTAGGAAGTAGGAGTGAAGAGTCTCCCTTTTTTATTTTGCTCTTGGTATCCTGTCTCATACCCATTCACTTTTCAGGCATGCATATCCCTACATACCTGTGAATTCGCGCATTTATATACAATACAGAATAAATGGGCATCTGTCTACATACATTGCTATCAAGGTGACAATCTTACCCTACAAAGGTGAAAGTTTGAAAAGAACAGCACCTAGATGACAAGGTTTCAATACATATTTCCTCTTGCAGTGCTTTACGGCTGTAGACTTTTGGGCTTCATATCTTTCCTGCTCTTTCATTGGTCTTCATGACACCTCTCAGTAGCTGGAAATTTAAAAAACATTCAAGACAGAGCAGTCATTTTTTGGCTAAATTGATCTCATTTGGAAAAAAGATGATACCAACCTGTTGATCTTCAAGGAAATATTCTCATAACAAGAATAAGGGGTCATTTAAAGCAAATATCTGATACTTAGAAAACAGGGGATAGATGAATGGACCATGAGGTGGACTAAGAACTGGCTGACTGTCAGAGCTCAGAGGGTGGTCATCAGACGTGCAGTGTCTGGTAGGAGGCCTGCAACTAGCAGTGTCCCCCAGGGATTGGTGCTGGGTCCGCTCTTGTTCAACATCTCCATCAGTGACCTGGATTAAGGGATAGAATCCACCCTCAGCAAGTCTGCTAATTATACAAAGCTGGAAGGATTGGCTGACAGACACATCAGAAGGCTGTGCTACCAGTGAACAAGACCTGGACAGGCTGGAGAGTTGGGCAGGGAGGAACCTGGTGAGGTTTAACAAGAGCAACTGTAGAGTCTTGCACCTGGGAAGGAATAATCACATGCATCAGTACAGGTTAGGGGATGACGTGCTGCAGAGGAGCTCCGTGGAGAAGGACTTGGGTGTCCTGGTGGACAACAGGCTGGCCATGAGCCAGCAGTGTGCCCTTATATCCAAGAAGGTCAATGGTATTCTGGGGTGCTTTAAAAATAGCATGGCCAGCAGGTCGAGGGAGGTGATCCTCCCCTTCTGCTCTGCCCCGGTGAGGCCACATTTAGTATTCTAAATGTGTGTCCAGTTCTGGGATCCCCAGTTAAAAAAGACAGGGATCTCCTAGAAGGAGGCCCTCCTAGAGGGCCACAAAGATGATAATGGTCCTGGAGCATGTCCCATATGAGGCAAGGCTGAGTAACCTGGGTATTTTCAGCAGGGGGAAAAGAAGAATGAGGGGGGATCTGGTTAATGTTTCTAAACATCTAAAAGGAGGTGGGAAGCAAATGGATCAGGCCAAGCTCTTCTCAATGGTGTGTAGCGATAGGACAAGGAGTAATGTCCTAAAACTTCAACATAGGATATTCTGTACTAAGATGTGGGAGAACTTCTATATGGTAAGGGTGACGAAGCACTGGAAAAGGCTACCAAGAGAGGTTGTGGAGTCTCCTTCTCTGGAGATATTCAAGACCCATCTGGACACCTACCTGTGTGACCTATTGCAGTCTACCTGCTTTGGCAGGTGGTTGGACTTGATGATCTCTTGAGGTCCCTTCCAACCCCTGTGATTCTGTGATTGTCCTCCTTTAATGAGAGGTTTTGAAGGACAGCTTATACAAACATCTGCCAAGAACAGTCTAGGTGCTGTGGAGATTTGTTAGTCATTAGTTTGAGTGAAATCTGGGAAATTCAACTATAAATCCTGTCATGGAGTCAGGTCTTCTCAATCAGCTGGAGGATGAGGCATTAGATAAACCTGATCAATAGGTTACAGGCACAAAACAGGAAATATTATGGAAGGGACCCACAAGGATCATTGAGTCCAACCCCTGGCTCCACACAGGACCACTCGGAATCCAAACCCTATGTCTGAGAGCACTGTCCAAATGCTCCTTGAACTCTGGCAGCTTGGGGCTGTGCCCACTGCCCTGGGAAGCCTGTTCCATGCCCATCACCCTCTGCTAAAGAACCTTTCCCTAACCCCCACCTGACACTCCCCAGATGCAGCTCCATGCTGTTCCCTCGAGCCCTGTTGCTCTCACTAGAGAGCAGAGCTCAGCGGTGCCCCTGGAACTGTGAGTAACCCAGGATGCTTTATGAAGCTCTGTCCAATTCCTTCCTTCTGAACCTGTTTTTTTGTTTTGCAGTCTTCGGTTTTAGGGTCATTGGGAGCAGTGAGGACACATTTACTGAGAAAGACACAGACTTTCAGAGAAGACTCACAAGATCTTCAATCATTTTTTATTTTTCATTTGGCCATATACTTTCTTCAAATTTGCTTATTACAAATAGTTTTATAGCTCTATTTTGAAATAGTAACCACAACAGCATTGATCGTAATATAGATATAAATTTAATATCAAGAAGGAATTTTTTCTAAGTAACTTTTATGTTTTTCTCATATCTCACATCAAAACCTTCCTCTATGCAACCACAAGACAGAAAGCAGAAAGCCGGGACATTATGAAGAAAAGTATTAAATGCTCAGGAATTATAGAGTTGTATTAGCAACATTATGCAGGAAAAAGGAAACAGAACGTTTTCAGGAAAGCTGTGGCTACAGTTAAATAAGCCCAGGGGAAGGTCTTTGCTGTTTACTGGCCTGGAAGTGAGGAAGAAAATTTGACTCAGCAGCTTTTCCTTCAGAATACCAGAGTGCCAGAGAAATGTTTACAATACTGGCAAGGAGAGTTTGCAAATAATCTCTTCAGCCTTTTTTGTTTCTCTTTCTGAAAGTTTGAAGATTTGCTGAGCTCAAACTGCTGATTTAGTTCCCCAGTCTGTTATATTTTACTAGATTTACTGTTGCGTTTATAAAGGAAAGCCTAAGAAAATGTTCTTGGAAGTTGTGGCTTTTGATCCAGAGTCTCCTTTCTTTAGTTGTTTCCAGGTGCCCCATAGATTTAAACCACTCTTTAGGAGTCAGCTGTATTTTTCCATCTTAAACCATTGACCCTACAGCACCCAAGATGTGCAGTCTGTATCAGTGCTTTCTTCACTATCCCAGCCCCAGACATGGAGATTTTCAGTGTAATGAACTTCCTGTACCTGTGGAAAATCACATTTTCATGACAATTTAACATCTTAGAAACAGGGAAAGGAGTAAAATCCTTGCAATTTAAAGCTGATGTGGTGAAATCAGATGTATTTAATCAATACAGGGCTAGAGTCCTGTATGGGCAGTGTCACTGCAGTGTACAAAGGCTGGGTGTGATGGAGCATGACTGTAGCCGTAGTGCCATGGCTGCACCAGCATCACTGCAAAGAGAGAGAGAAATGCACCCATGGCTGATGAAAGTCATGACTTGAAGGACAGGACTATCATTTATCCCGCTTCCTCTGTCCATTCAGAGAATAATATACCCTTCTCACTCCTGACCCTTCACTTTTCTGATTTTTTTCTAGCTGATCTCTACTTTGCTTGTGGTTGACAGAGGGTGATCATAAAATCTGTCTCACTGCAGGAAGATTTTAAAAAGCATTTTATAACATTTACCGATAAATGTGTTGCTTAAGTGTAGCGAAACACTTTGCACTGTGGTGCAAACACTGGAGAGCATCACTTTCTTCAGCATGCTTTTAGTCTACTGCTTTTATTGTTCTTCTCCTTTAAAATATCCCTGTTTCCACGATACCTGGGAACAACCTCAAAAATGATCAGACTGCCAAGGATGAAAATATTACTCTCCGGTACAGTTTGTTTTTCTGTGACGTCTTCCACATACTGCCTTCTTTGTCCTTGAATAACACTGTAGTACAACAGGGATCCTTGGCCACGGCATCATATAATGGCAATACGCCATCTCTACTACTACTACTACTACTACTACTACTACTACTACTACTACCACCACCACCACCACCACCACTACTACAACTAATACTACCACTACTACTACTAGCTCCTATCACTCTTCTTTGGGCAGTGATAGTGCTGTTTCACTCTGCTGCCATTGAGTTGCAGCCGTAGGCCTGTTCCCACCTTGCTTGTCCTCATGTCCTCCTGAGATCAAGGCCCACCAGGGCAGCACGGGCCTTCTCCTCCCTTTGAAGCCCTACAGACAACCAGGATTCCCTTGCAAGCGCTCCCTTTTACCCGCCTTTGGCACAGGAGCATAAAGTAAGGTGAAATTTGACAGCTCAAGATAAAGGCTCCAGCAGTTTCTGTCATCTAAGAATACTGAGGTCATGAGTTGTGTCTTTTTAAAGAGGGTCTGCAGTGTGGCTTTTTTGGACTACTGTCTCGCTAGTATTTTCATGCCTGACCTATATTTTCTTTTTAATGGAGTAACTTCTTTCATCCGTGGGGTTCTTCCCTGTGCTTTCCTGTTTAAAGTTGCCCTGAGCACCTGAAGTGCTCTGCTATTTCTGTCATGTCTGGCAGGCTCAGGCAAGGCTTTTCCTATCTCATTGTTATCACCAGTGTGTCTAGGGCAGCAAATATCACTAATATGTGATGCTTTTGAGCGGCTATTAGTCATAATAAAATACTGTACCTTCCTTGATGAGAACGCTGCCTTTAAACATTAGACTGCTTCGATACTCAATGTTTTGGCAGGGGTGAACAAATCCTGCAGGGCTCTGCTTGTGTAGATTACCTGAAGTAGCCCCTGCTAAATGTGTTAAGTTGGTCTGCTATCAAAGTAATACCTTGCTGGCTTGTACAGAGGTTTCAATTTTCCATCAAATTCTCAAATGCCCCACGGTTATTATAGGAGGCATGGCTGGGAGTCTTCCCTTTTCACTGGTACCGTGTCACGAGGGCCAGGCTCTGTAATTTCCTAGATAACTTTTCCTCATAGACAGTTAGGTGTCATGGGAGATTATCCTGAGTGAAGACTCTGGGACTACATTACCTCTTGTTTTCCTAAATATATCTGAAGTCTTTTATACAGGTTACCGCTTGGGAGTCATATAGTTACACAGCTCTGCTTTCTCTTTGTCAGATCCCCATTTTCCTCACATTGGGTTTGTTTGCCTAAATACAAAAACATTAACTTTTTAGAATCATGAAGTTGAAAGTTATTTTGCTGACTGAAACCTTGAATAATTCCTTTGGCAGAAAGGAGACTTGAATTTGATTTTCATATGCAGCCACATGTTTGCCTGAGCCTTGCCTCGCTTTTTGGGACTGTGCATCTATTCATCTTTGCTTCTTGAATTGCATTTCTCCTGTGGATCACAATTCCCCAAGATCTGTGATATGTTTTTCCAGTGACTTAGAAAATAAATTTTAATCGTTAATGTACTGTACAGAAAAATACACCATGATGTCTTTCTCTTCACTTGAAGACAGTCAGAAAAATCCGTCAGTTAATTCTTCCATGCCTTTGCTGAGCAATATATTGCTCTGTTTTATCTTATTGGGTGGATTATGAACTCTCATAACTTTGGGATATCCCAGTTTTTTGAACTGTGGCATATAGACCCCAGTTTAATTACTAATAGAAGCTGCAGAATTAGATTTAAGAAGAGGGTTCACCTCTTTTGTTCTGGAAGTCATTGCTTGTGCCAAAGACAGTTGTGATTACTAATTACTTAATTTGTATGACAGATGGAGCTGGGGATCAAATTAAGTAGCTGACTTAGAATACATCATAGAGCAGTATCTAGCTCTAAACACGACTGCTTTTTTCATTCCTAAAAAAAGGCACAAACAATGACAGGCTAAAAATAGCTGTTCGCTTGGAGTTGACGACAGTTTCTGAGAGCTTGTCTTTGGGAAGATGTTGGAAAAAATCCTGCCGTCTCTCCCCTCCCCCTGCTTTTCTTCTTTCAGTGCACTTCCTTCTGTTTAAGCTTCTTCACCTCGTTGCCCACAAAAGATACCCACCGACTTTGATAGGACTTCAGTATTTCTGCAGGTTTCCAGGGGGTTTACGTAAAGCATTATTTAAAGAAATCCTAAAAGTCACTGCAGATATTTCTATTAAGTTACGCTTATCCTACACAAATTGCTCTGTGCTGATGGAGAAGGAGGTAGCAAAGCCTTTTCCACACTTTGCCTCCCACAGCATCTGCTGCGGTGAAAAAAAAAAAAAGCAGAAGCTCTTCTCGGATTTTATTCCTGAAGGCTGCTTCATAATTCAGTACGAATATCGGTGGTTCCCAGTGCTGTAAACAAAGAGTTGAGTCCCCGCATTCCAGTAAACAATCAGTTAACGTGTAGCATCCCAGCAGCTGACAGGAGTAAAAGAAGTGGTTTGATCTTATTTTTGTGCCTGTGAATTAAAGCTTTGCCTTCTGGCTAGGTTCTGAGTTCCCTCCTTCTGGAAGATATCTCAGCATTTTAAATTCAGAATATGTAGTTACAAATGTGAGGGCACAGCCATCTCCAGGATTTTTCTGCTTTGATTTTAATTTTTCCTCTGTGTTTCTAATCCCAGAAAGCAAGCCAGCGGTTTGAAACCGATGTCCAGGGTCTCAGCTAGGAGCACAATGCAATTCAGGATCTTTAGAAGTAGTCTGCTGCATTTTTATTAAATGAGAGTGAAGGAGTAGGTGGGACTTTTTATTTAAAAATAGATTAGCACAGGGGACTGAACTTGCATTTGAGGAAACGTTAATAAGGCAGCCAGCCATTGTCCTTAATCAGAGACGGTATTTGTAAGTAGAACATGTTGAATCTGTCATGATTGATGACGTTGTCTTTCTTAAAAGGGATGCTGCATCTTTAACAAGACCAGGCAGAAACAGTGCAGAATCTACAGTAAATTTGAGAATTGGCAGAGAAACCTTTCTTCATTTCCCGTGTATAACGTTTGTAAAATATTGAAAAGAAGACATCAAAGCCAGGGGGAAATATAAGTAACTTGCTGCTTACATTTTAATTCCTCACCTTTCCCCTCTGGGTGAGTTCCCCCTCCTTTTTCCCCCCTGAATTTAAAATGCTGGAAGGAAAAGCAACTGAGGTCCAAGTTTCAGCTGCTGAATTCTCTGCTAATTGAAATTACTGGGCATCTTGCTATATATAGTCGACGAAGAGCTATGTAGCTTTCACTCAGTGCCTTCAAGACATGTCTTTTTGTAGTCAGAAAAACAGAGATCAATGCATTTTCAAACTGACAGAGGGAACGGATGCTCCTTAGTAGCACATGCTCGGGATCGTGTGTGTACCGTTTGTGCAGAGCAGAGACGCTGAATACTGGTCCATATGCTCCTTGTTTACTGCAATGTTTTTTGCATGTTACTGTGCACTCCGGACTAATGTGAAGGTAAGAGGAGACGAGACAACAATTTGGCAGGAATGTACATGTAAAACCAGCTGCAGAAAATGTCTACCTTGTGTTGCTGAGTACTTTGGAATTGCTGGCTGAACAAGCATATTATTACAGGTGGTTGTGAAGGCTTTGTTTTATCGTTGTCTGTATTGCTAAAGCATAGAAGCATGTTTTAATTTTGCAGCATAGTGACCTTCAGTTTTTAACTGCTTGCTGCTCAGGTTCTAGGCTTGTATATCTGATAAACATGTTTTGCTGCTGTCCAGGTAGGCCAGAGACAAGAAGCCAAAGGCTGTTTGTGCAAAGCTACATAGCTTTATATAGGATAAGAATTCCTATACTGTGGTCCCCATGCATCCCCCAGGTGATGCTGCTTGCATGCTTTCTTGTTGATTACTTGTCTGGGAATCGGGGTCTCGCTGCTGTGCCTGGTTTTGCCTTTGTGTCCCAGTTTGTTTCTAACTGGAAACAAAATGCATACGAACAAATTCTAAGTGATGTTTTACGAAATAAACAAGATATTATTACTGCAAAGTGTTACAGAAAAATGCCAGCTGGCAGCACTGGTCTTGCAGTAACTATTAACCAGCGTTTGTCACTCATGTCAGCATTTGCTTGCTCTGTTAATTAGTGTCAGAACTTCAATATAAGTTGCTGGATGTATTACCTTCTCTGCGAGTAGGACAATATTAGCAGACAGGATCACTGGCGTTGAACTGAGCTCTAATCCCAGCTGTGGGCCAGCTGTGGGAATCCAGTTGCATAATTTAGATGAATTACGGTCCTCAGTCAACACATTGGGGAGGTACTTTCAGCTTTCTGGCTTTTTCAAGTTCAAATGTGTGTGTCAAATGATGGATAAACTGCTTTACCTGGAGAAATAATTCTTAAGGATATTTTGCTTTTAAATTGCTTTTAGCTTGCCCTTGAATTAAAGTGAGTCTTCTGTATTTGCACTTGGTTTGATTATAATGAACTTCACATTTGTTTATTAGCTCAAAATAATTGTATTATTATTTAATTAAAAAGATATTTTTATTAGAAGCTCACATTCTAAGTATCTGCTGCTGTGGATGTGGTCAAAGTCTGTGCTGCTGGTTGCTGTACTGAGCTGCTAAGGTTTCATATTTTACTACTTTCTAATTAACTTTTGCAGTTCACTTTTTGTGTCTCTTCTGAGGAGTAAGGTGAAAAATATTTTCTTTGAATATTTGGATAGCAAGCCAAGAAAAATTAGTTAAAACTTTTAATGACGTTCTGTCTTAAAATACAGCCATTGTCCTTATGCTTTCCTTATAATGTTTTAGGGAGGTTGGTAAATCATATCCACATTATAATCCCACTGTTCTTTGCAGCAAACTGTCAATAAAGAAATATTTTGAGACCAATTATTCTTTGCTGTTCCTTCTGCCCCTCAGCCTGCAGTACTGTGTTGAGTGTGTTCTGCTAAAGTGGATCTGCTGTTGAGCAGTGATTTGTCAGTCTAAATAAGAAAAGGTACAGGAGAAATTTCAACATGCCTATTTTTACTTTAAGTTCCATAAGGTACCTTTATCAGTAAGTACCACAGCAACTGTGAGGAGTCTGATGGGTTTCACTTCTGAAATGTTTTTGCTTCCATTCATAAACACCGAAAAAAGTGAAAGGTTTATGCTAGCCCAAGTCTGATGAACATTTGAATAAGACAGCTTTGATTTGTTGGAACTTTCGCTGTTAAATGTCTCTGGAATAATTGTTTGAGATACAGTATAAACACACTGACTGTTATTTACATGATGTTGTTCTAAGGACATTGTCCTCAGTTGTTCAAATTTCATCTAGCCCATCTGTTTCCTATGTATGCATTGGTCATCTGCGTTCCAGCCTATGCACTGAGGTATAACAACATAGAAAAGCATTGTACATCCCTGGAGAAATTGCCCAAGTTTGGCAGTGCCAGGGATGTCTTCAGCAATTCCTGACATGAAAAATTACTTTTTAAATAGAAGTTTATTGAAAGGTGCTTCCCATGCCCGATCATTCTAAAATGCATTACTGAACTCTGTTGCTTTTAACTTAGTTGGCATTAACATAAGCCACAGCTTTATGGGTGGCCAAAATAAATGAAATACATTATAAAACATCTGTTTCTAGTTTTATTTTTTCCCCTTATAAAAGGGTGGAAAAATCTCAGTGGTTCTCAAATATTTTAGTCTTTAAGTCATAAGATAGAATTAAACTTTAAGTACAGGCTGTAACAGGAAATAGATTTGCTTGCCCAGGAAAGTGAAAAAGAAAAGCAATTGGGTCTGTTTCTGATGGCAGCTGCAGTTTATGGCTTTAGAGAAAGCAGATTTTTCAAGTTCAAGGTAGGACTCTTGCTTCTTGATTGCCCATATGAACTTGGTTGGCATATGCAGACTTGTAAAAAGAGCTCTACTCCATGCATTCTTAATCAAATTCTATGTTTACAATTAACTGAAGAACAGTACAGACCATGAACATGTACCTACCTATGTGAAGAACTGTTTTTTTTCTGCCTGAGCAGAAGAAAAGTTTGGTTTAAAAAGAGGAAGATGTCTGAGAAGTTACGAGTAAAATGTCTTTCTCTGTCAGAATTTCTCTAGATCTACACTTTAACAATTAAATTCAGCTTAAATTAAAAAAAAAAGAAAATAACTACTGCTTGCTATTGTCTGTTTACTAGACCCAACACTATTCAATTACTGTCTTTTTAACTGATCTCTTTCTTGCTCTCATATCTGCACAATTTTGTACCTCAGTGGAAGATAGCACAAATGAGCGCAGAAGTCAGTGAATTAAAATCTAAAAGCAGTGCCTCCAAGATCAGAAGTGCTCTTGTATAAATGTGCAGCGTGCCTGAAAAAGTGCTCTCCCCCTCTCTGTGGCTGCTATACGTCTTGCTGTATTTTCAGTGTGACTGTGGCAGGGGGCTGCCCAGTGCCAGATATCTGTAGTTGTGCTTGTGTCCACTGTGTATTGAAAAAAACTTTCTGTATTTATATACGAGTGATCTTTACTGGTTGCCATTAAAAACGTTCTGTTCTTGGCTTAGATAAGTATTTCAAATTCCCTCAGCATTAGCAGTATTTCTTGTAAAAATATGGGAAACTATGGAAATATTTAGGTTGCACAGCCTGAGACAAACTCGAAAAACCTTCATGGAGCGGGGTCTTGTTTTTCTTAAAAGTTTGCAGGAGAATTTCCTTCCCCTTCCCCTGGTGAACTGTATGTGTAGTTCTCACATTTTATTGCGGGTCTGGGCTGCTGTTTCTGGCTGACAGATTGAGGGTCTTACAGGAGGCACAGCTGCTTCTTCTGGCAGTCTGGGAAGCAGAGCTGATGTCTTTCATTGGTACTATAGCATGGGACTGGATGTGAGCACTGGATTTTCTCACCTAGAAGCAGCTCATTCTCAGCAGCAGTCAGTAGAGAGCTTTGAGGCCATCAAATCTTAATGTAAAGGTCGTTTTTTTTGTTGTTATGGATTCAGACCCATACCCTTTCTGAGGTATCAAAGGTTTGTCAGGAGGTTCAGATTTAGTTCAGTGGGAGTTTAAGGCACCTCACAGAACTGAGCTCCTGCCTGAACACTGTGTTAACCAAGTGCCTTTCTTTGTTCTGGCTGCGAACTTTGGGACACAGTGATGATGACAGAAGTATTTCACATACACTCCCTTTTATCTCCTGTTCTTCAGCTAGAAGATCATGCTAGCCTGGGTCAAACAGTAACCACAATATGGTTGATGACTGAAATTTTGACCCCAAAATTCTCACTTTTTGAGGATCTCCGGTGATGCTGAGGACCTGTTGGGTAACAGAGCGTAGCTTAGGCCCATGGAGGATGCTGGAAACTGACATCCTTTAATCACTTTAGCTTTCTCTGTTCTCTTGACCCACCCACATTTCAAAAACGTAAGTTATTATCTTAACCAAAGAGTTTCCAGTTGCAATGTTAGCTTGTGGATTAAGTAATAAAGGCAGAATAATTGCAGTAATAAATAGCAGAGTGTTTCACTGCCAAGAGCTGTAAAACATCACAAAAGCCAACTGAGCTACCAACTTCTGTCCACATTTCTACACCTAGCTGTAACTCTTCCCGTCTCCCAGTATACTTTAATGATATAGCTACATAACTAAGTTGTGTAGATCACGTACCTCACCACCTGTACCAAGAATTGCTTTGCTCTTCCAAAGGAAAAGAGTTTCTGAATGTTTCAGACTTGAGCTTGTATTGCCACAACATGTTCTTCTGTAGTCTTATATTTGCAATTAGGGGATTGATTCTGGCATTTATAAGGAAATCAAAGGGATTTGGACTCACAACTCTCTCAGATTTTCAGACATAGTGCCTGTTCTCTTATGCATATTTTTCTCCTTAAAGTCTTCCACCACACACCGTTCTCTAGCATGTCTCTATTAAGCGAGGAACAGTTCAGAAGTCACATGAATGGCTTTGATACAAGATTTTAAAAGGAGTAAACAAGAAAGATTGTTTTCTCACTTTCCCTGTTTTAATTAAGAATAGACTCTGAAGCCGTTCTACACAGAAGTTTTCGAATTATTCCTTTTTGTACTTCTGATAAAGTCTGACATGGTCTGGCCCAGTGTACTGATAGCTGAATAGTCGTAACTACAAATCAGGTGGCAGGTCAAAGCACAGTTCCTCTAGTACTGGACACCAAGATGAAATTTAGGTTAGTACTAGAAAGCAAATAACTTTGGTGTGGAATTTCTACCACATTTGGCTTGGAGATAAGGCAAAGGATAGTATCATGTATGTTGTGAATATCTGGCTCGATTTCTGTAATATAGCTTCTTATCTGATTATAAAATATTTGCCTAGACTATAAAATAAGCAAGACTGTGAACTTCGTAAGGGATTTGTTCAACAATTGTGGAATCTGACCTTGGGAGCTAAAAACTTTGCATTGCTATAATTCTGTTGTTAGGCAGAATTTTAGGGAAGAGGTAACTCATTGCAGAAAAGGGTTACTTATCTCTTGGACATGATTCTACAAAGAGAACTCTCTCAAAATTACAGCAGTAATAGCACCACAGCATTTATTTCTTTTGGTAGTTTGCTGTACCTGTTATTAAAATATACTGTTACTGCCTACTTTTAAAGGCAGAAAGATAAAGTTCTCATTTATAGCCCAGTTTTTACAATCACACTGGAGAAGCTAATAGTTTTGGTAAATAGGAAATCTGAATCAAGTCTTATGTCATTCAAATAGTACTTCTTTCTGAATAAGAAATAAATCATTTGAATCCTTAAGATTGATTTTCCCACTTCTGAAATCAACCTTTCCCAGATTTGCAAGCATTTATAATACCTAAGTATGTACTTTAACACTGCTCAGCTTCAAGTGTTGATTTACGACACATGATCATAACAAGTAATGAATGAAAGCAATAATTAGAATAAATTAACAACAGAGCGGCAGCTCTGGTTTTCTAGATAAAGTGGAACTATACCTAGCCTTTATGCTAGAATAATATTCTCTTAAAGGTCATTATAAATGAGTGAATTGGTACAGAGATGCTAAGATGCTGAGCACCACTACTAAGACCAAATTCCTTATGAACACTAAAGCAAACATGAATGTTATGCTCTGGAGATATAGGATACTTACTTAAAGTAAGAATGGTTAGCCACAAAAATAGTCAGGAATATATAGAAGCTGGGCGTTCTCTATTCAGAAATTTCTGGATACTGCTAGTACCAACAAAAATATTTCAGTTCTGTTTTGTATCTCCCATTCTAATATGGGCTCATTAGAGCTTATCTGATGTGCTACTCTTATCAGAGATATATAATTGGCCTTTTTTGTTGGAGGAGAACTGAAAAGATCTAGGACTGTAAACATATTTAAATTTGTTGGGGTTTTAAGATATGCAAGTAACTATAATAACATGTCTATATCTGACAATTTTATGTTTATACGAAAGCGATGAAAAATGAAATGCTCTACTCTTAAATCACCACTGATAGCATTGCACTGGGTACTGAAGATGCCAGTGCCTGTTGATTTTTATGAATTTGTGGAGAAATTAGATCAACAATCTTGACAACAGTGCTGCATACAAAATGTTGGGCTGAGGCAAAAGTAAGGTTTGCTTTCTCTTGGGAAATTCTGTGAGTCCTATCACCCTGACAGGAAGAAATGCAAAAGATCATTAAGCAGTGATGGATGGAGCTGATAATAACCAGCGGCAATTAGAGGCTGTCCAACAATGTCTCGTGGTTATCTCCTAACTACACACACTTCTAACTTCATCTTTCTTCTGTCCCATTTGCTCATGCTAAGTTAGATAAAGATATTTTAGGTTCTGTGGTTGAATGGAATGTTGCATTTTCCAGAGCTAGTCTTCAAAGGTGTCCTCTCTTATTGCAAGTGGCTGTGTGTGTATTTTGGACACGTTGAGATGTTTTATTCATATCTGGCCCCCCACATTTTTGGAATGGGGGGGAAAGTGTGAAATGATTGTACCTGCTTTGGGAGGGGAAGAAACCTTCACCATCTTCCTTCCACAGTACCCTTACAGTGAGAGATAAGGAAATTGTCCTTCAGAAGTAGAGAAGCCAAAGTTGAAGAGAAGAGCTGGTATTTTTTCAGTTGTGGATGCACACTGGAGAAATGAACTCTGGAGTGCATTCAGGCAGTCTGCATTCCACCTGTGTCCCAAAACCAAAATAATGACTAATACAGAAACTCTATAGCAATAATAATAAAAAATTATTAAAAGCATTGCCATCACTGTTTTCTCAGAGGTAGCTGATATTTCCCTTTGTGTCTCCAGAGAGATCTGAGCGCATGAAATAGTATAAATTCTCCTGATAACTGCACAGCTTCCAGAGTTCTTCTGAGAAGACAAGCAGAACAAAATCCAAATCCTGCAAAAACAAACCAAAGAAACCTGAGCATAAGTATTTTTTTAGTCTCACTTTCACCAAAGAGGTGAAACTCTCAAATTTCAAACTGAAATATCTGAAGAGAAGTAATTGGAAAGGCTTGCCTTCTTTTGATAGTGCAGAGGATCATTAAAACCTTAGGAAAGGAGGATTAGCCGTAGAAGTAAAACTCAGAGAAGCATTTTCACCCAAGTTGCAGGACAGATGAAGAAAATATGATAGTTACTTCACATATATCTGCTGAAATTTTGGACAGGATTTTCAGCCTGCTCCAGATCTGCTTTCAAAACTTCAGTTTTCATCATCTGAAAACAAGAATAATTGGCCAAGTTTTCAAGTTAGACAGAACAATCATAATTAATCCAGTCTGATAGTGCAGACTGTAAAAATATTATGAATTGTTTCAAGAAGGTGCATTTGTTGAGAATTGCCATACCTTTTAAAAGAAAAATATTTTTGTTATGTAAATTCTGATGTGGAAGAAACTTTCACAACTGTTACAAAGGTATCATTTCAGGGATTAATTTGTCTATTGCAGATGTATGCCATCTTTCTAGTCCGAATTAATCTAGTCTCAGCTTCCAGTTTTCGGGTCACTTTCAGTTTTTTTGCCACATTTTAATCCACTAGACTGAGAATTCCACTGCAAAAGCTTATTCCTCCCACAAACTCCTCTAGACTGCTGTGAAAGCATCACCTAATCATCTCTTTGATTAAATAAATAAACAGTGCTCCTGGCATCTTTCACTACAAAGCACAATTGCCAGCGCTCTCATCCCTCTCCTGGCTTGTCTTTGAGCTCTCTCCAGTTTCATGGCAGCCTTTGTGATCTGTGCATGCCACAGCTGGACACAGCCTTGGAGCAGTTGCAGCCCTGTGCAGAGGTAATAAATATCTTGGCTCCCTACAAAGGTACCTGTGTGTATATCCAGGGCTACATTGGCTCCTTAAACCCTGTTGCTGTGCTGGGAATTCCTGTTCTGCCCTATATCTACCAGGGCTGCCATCTGCTTAACAGTACACTCTGCCTCTCTGGAAAGTTTCTGTGAGGAAGGGCTGCTTTCTTTATTCCCAGATTTAGGACTTTATTACTGTCTGTGTTAAAAATACATTGATCTGTAGTCGTGACCTGTTCTTTGCACCATTTACCACGCTACTTTTTTCTGTCATTGCTAAATCTGATCAGTAATTCTCCCAGACTGATCAACATTTAAAAAGCATAAGACCAGGATCAGTTCCCAAGGAGCCCACAAAACACAGCTGATCAACTGCCCTGTTTGTAATTATACTCTGAATTCTTTTGAGACACTTTTTAATCCATTTAATGTATGCCATTTTGATTTTGTTTTTAATAAAATGTCATGCAGCACCATGTCAAATGATTTACAGAAGTCTAAGTATATTATATTAGTATTGTTACCATTGTCAGCTAAATTTGTAATCCCATCTGAAAAAGATAGCATGTTAGTTTGACAGGATCTGTTTTCCATTAACCTGGCATTACGTATATGTCTTTCTTTCAGATCTTTCTTAATATATATTTTATCAGCAATTTCATGCTAAGCGTTTTTGAAAAAATAGCTCTAAATAGGATAATAGAAATTGGAAGGAATGAATCTCTTTAACTCCAGTCTTTCTTTGTTTAAGTACCTGTTTAGAAATTTCTCTCTGACAGAACCTTCAGCAAAAGTCAGGAACATTTTTGAAATGCTGCTCTTCTTGCAAAATACAGATCTCCCAGTTAAGATGGAAAAGTGAATAGATAAATTAGACTAACACAAAGCTTGCCTGAAAGAGCTGGTTTCTTTTATTGGATCACATTCAGTGGTCGAAACACAGAGGAAGCCCATCTAAGTGAAGCCCTTTATCTTCACTTATATCCTTGGATTATCACGGGTATGATCATGGTCAGCAACTCAGTAACTAAACATTATACAAAGCATCATGTTATTAGAAATAAAATCACGTTACATAGATCCCTTGGAAAATGAAAATATGAAGACTTTGAAAGATGGTTTCATTTATTCTAGAAGACACCTGAAGAAATGAACCTGAATGCTTGTTAAGAAGTGATCAGAATGCTCACCAGTACTTTCATATCCTTATCTCCCTTTGTTCTTTTCGAAGAGTCACAGAGTGGTTGACACTGGAAGAGACCTCTGGGCCTATCTGTTCCAACCTCTGCTCCAGCAGGGACACCCACTGCAGGGTGACCGTGTCCGGGCAGCTTCTGGAGATCTCCAAGGAGAGACTCCACAGCCGCTCTGGGCAATCTTTGATAGTGCTCTGTCTCCCACAAGGTAACAAAATGCTCTCTGACATTCAGACAGAACCTCTGATGTTTCAGCGGTCCACTTTTGCCACTTTTCCTGTCACTGAGCACCTCTGAAAAGTGGCTGTGTCCTCATTGCAACTTCCTTTCAGATGTTTGTATACATTGATCAAATGCCCTCAACCCTTCTCTAGGCTAAAAAGCATCTCAGCCTTTCCTCAGAGCAGACATGCTTCAATCCCTTGATCATCTTTGTGGACTTTCCTTAGACTCTCTGCAGTATATCTATGCTTCTTTTGTACTGGGGGCCCAGAACTGGATGCAGTACTCCAGATGTGGCCTCACAAATGCTGGGCAGAGCAGAAGGATCACCTCTTTGACCAGCTGGAAATATTTTGCCTAATACAGCTGAGAATATCATTAACCTTCTTAGCAGCAAGGGCACATTCCTGGCTAATGTTCACCTTGGTGTCCACCAGGACCCCAAGGTCATTTTCAGCAGAGCTGCTTCCAAGTGCGTGCCCCCAGAATGTCCAGCTGTCTGAGGCTGTTCCTCCTTGGCAGCATGGCTTTGTGCTTTTCATTGAGCTTCATCACAGAATCACAAAATAGCTTGGGTTGGACCTTAAAGCCTGTCCAGTTTCCCTCCCCTGGCCATGGGCAGGGTTGCCACTCACTAGGTCAGGCTGCCCAGGGCTCCATCCAGATTTTGAGATGTTATTAATTCCTTATGAAAACTTGCTTTTGTAGTAGTGAATCACATGGTAGATGAAGGACACATGCTTGTTTCCAACCACATGTGTAACAGGAGAGTGAAGAAAAGTAATTTTACCTCTAAAGCTTGAGAGCACTCTAAAAAACTCAGGTGGCATTCAGCTCAACTAAATTTAGACATAACTGATGTAAACATCTGTATCTAGTGATGTCAGGCTCCCTTTAGTGTCAGCAGAGTGGAATTGTCTCTTTTGAGGCATGATTCATATGACCTAGTTTAAATATCTACATGGAGATGAGATTAATTTTGTCCTGAAAGTGCCAGTTTCTCTCCATTTACCAGAGAGAGCTTGGGTGACTAGCTGAGATGTAGGTCTCTCTGTTATAGACATTTCCATCTGGTCAAATTAATCCCATCCTTCAAAGCAGCAAGGATGGGATTGTTAATGCTGGTCAGGGCGCTTTTTCTTTCCTCTCCTTTTACATATAACAGAAGGATGACATTAAAATGTGAGATGAGGAGCAAACTGTTGTGAAGAGTCAGACAAGATACACTGGAGATGAGGCAAAAGCAAGAACTAGTGGGACAATGAGATCATCTGATTTGTTTTTCTTTGTTTTTGTCTCAGTTCTTGCTTCTAAATTACTTAATTAATATTCAAAAAGTAAGCAGTGAGTAATTGATCTGAGCTGTTTGCAGCATGTTTCGCTCTTGCCCAGCTGGTATATCAGATCATTATTTCAATGATACTCAATTGTTGTATTTTATTTTAGTTGCTTTAAAATTATGTGAGATCAAATTAAGGAGAACATACTTAGGTCTGGCTCCTTTCTGAGGACAGTGTGGCTTTTGCAGTGCAAAGTCATGAGGAAAAAAAAAAGAGAAAAAGAGATGGAGCACATAGATTGACTTGCATGTCAGCTGAAAAAATTTAGGGCTCACCTTCCTACAAGCTTGGTCTCTGTGAATCTATAAAACTAGATAACTGAGAAACAAGTACAGCTTACCCTAAATTAGATCCACAGTTGTGCAAATGAACAATATCATAATTCTCAAAAGGGAC
Source organism: Numida meleagris (assembly GCF_002078875.1). Lineage (NCBI taxonomy): Eukaryota > Metazoa > Chordata > Aves > Galliformes > Numididae > Numida > Numida meleagris. Next base: position 187,955,014 of record NC_034409.1, on the reverse strand, counting down.
CCAAAACTCAGGGGTAAACATGGCTAGAAATGCAAGAAGAAAGACTGAACATGGGCCTACAAGTGTAGGTGTGACCCCAGAAGACCTGAAGTACTTCCATTGTTTCACCAGAAAAAGCTGATAGATGTAATAGATACATCACTGCACTTTATGGGGGTATTTTGTGAGAATTAATTAACAAACATTTGTACAAATCATCCACTATACATTTGCTATGTCTCTGTAAGTGGTAAATCAAGCAAGCAATTCAAGTGTAAGGGGCTGTTTAAGGTAATTACCAATGTGTCAAAAGTTGTTAGAAGCGTAGGTCACTCCAAAAGCAATGCCTCCTATTTAGTTCCATGGAAACTACACCTAAGAGCACAAGAACTTTATTTGATAGAGCAAATTCTCAGCTACTTTTCAAAATAGTTACCACCACCAGCTATGCATTTTCATCAGCAATGAACAAGAACCTCCATTCTGAGCTTGTGAAATTCTGCACAAGTGGAAGTAATCAACTGTTTCACAGCTGTTATGACAATGTTTTTGCTAGGAAAATGTTGCCCACACAGTCCATCTTTCTACAGCCTGAACGGATAGAAGTCAGAAGGTGTCAAATCCACACTATATGGCTGGTGTTGTAGGACAGTTCAGCCAAGATTGGCAATGTGCTCTATGCTTCAAACTGATACAGGGCCTGCTGTTATCATGTTGCAAGAGAAAGGTTGCCTTCTTCTCTGGCCTGACTATGAAAGCTCAAATCTTCAGCTTAGTCACTGTCATGACCTAGCGGTCAGAGCTGATAGTTTGTTAGAGTTCTGGGAAGTCCAGATAAATCACCCATTTCCTACCCCCAAAAATATTGCACATCACTTTATCTGCTGAGGGCTGCATCTTGAACCATTTCTTCAGTGAGTAATTCACATGTCACCACTCCATGGACTGCTGTTTTGACTCTAGCTTGTAGTGGTGACACCACATCTCATCTTTGCAGGTGCTCCACCTTCAGTCTCCTATTGGTTCATTGGTTCATTGGTCCTGAAAAACTTGCATATGGTGTTCTGTTCCTGTGTGAGCTTTCATGAGACCCACCTGGTGCAAGCTTTGAGATATTCTAATGTTGCCACCATCATTTCCAACTCACTGAAGCAGATATTCAGCTCTGCACACAGTTGTCTGGTCATAATCCGCTGATTTACATGGGTGAGCTGATTGAGATGCTCTTCATTTCATGGAGTGATAGCTATGCATGGCTGTCCGGAACGTGGCTTGTCTTTCACATCGTGAAACGCACCACCCACCACCTCACTGTACTCACATCCACTGGTTGGTCTCCATAAATGTTCAGCAAACATTGATGAATGTCAATTTTTTCCACACTGAGGAATTCAGTTCCACACCTTTGCTTCATACACACTTCCATGTCTAATGTAATTCTGTCAGACTGCCCCTCTACTGCCATCTGTCTCACGGCAACAAAATGTAATGGAATATTGCTGGGAAGGGTCAGCCTCTACTGCAGTACCACCAACATGATGTTGTGAGCCAACATAATAAAATAGGAGGCATTACTTTTGGAACAGCTATCATAGTTAACATTAGCTAACTGAACACCTAACTGAAACATTTGACTTGACTCTGAGATTACCTCTAGCTAGATTGAAATGTTGACATATCATCTAAACACGCCAAATTTTACAAAAGTTTGGATATTTAAGTGAGTATTTATGTCTCTCTTTTTCACACAGAAAATGCAATAGCTCTCAACCTAAAATGAGTTCAGAGTTAAATGTAAACTACATCTTGTTGCTATGTAATTTTTTTAGTGGTATTAAGCTAAGGGAGAATGTTTGTTGTCTTCTGTTTTTATGGGAATTCTTACATTTAATACAGAAAAAATGCTTAAAGATTTCTTAACAGGATGATAAATCATGAATGGATGCATTGCCCCCAGTCAGGATATTGTTGCACAAAGCATGATGAAACAAAGATACATAAATGTTTTTCGTATGGTCCATGGCAAACATCATCTTTAACATAAAAAGGAAAACAACAACAACAACAACAACAAACAGAGAAAAGGATTTTCCCCAATGGTCAACTAGAAGAAAAGTGGTGGAGATATCCTGATATCCCCAGATGAGCATGCTCTTCTTTGTATCTTCTCCATTTACAAACCAGAAGTTAGGGTCCAAGGAGTGGTAAATGGTGAGGGGAAGCAAGAGCAATTCAAATGCTGGAAGTGATGGTACTGCTACAGCAACCAGGGTGTGTAGGTGGGATGCATCAAAGGGAAAGGCTGATTGCAGCCTTGTGCATGAAGGGCTTCAGCAGCAATGCCCTCAGCATTATACAGATTAAGGCAGTGTGCAGCCTCTAACCAATTATGTGTTGGGAGGAAAAGAGAAAATAACTGTAATAATTTTTCCAAATGAATGTTTACGCAGACAGCTTAACCCTCAAAGTCCAAAGTACCTTGGCATTGATCTTACAGATGAATGCATAGAACACCCCCTCATCCCCTCCTCAGGACCCAAGAGGCAGTACCTCTTGCCTCTCCTTGCCAACTGTAAACAGCAGTGAGTCACTTCTGGGTTTCCCTGGTTTATTCTGATCTTACTCATTTTATTATGCCAAAATTGCATCTGCCATGACTGTCTCTTCTTCACACATGCACAATCTCTCCACAACTGACATTTGATGCTAGTTCCTGGCTTTGCATCAAACTTATCTATGGAGCAATACTTTTCAACACAGTCTCTGATTCCTCCAGTGATATTTTCTCATTGAAATACTGCCTGTTTCTCTTGCAGTGTATATCTTTCTGTGAATACCTTGGGACACAGCTCGAAAAACTGCTACCCTTACTGCCTCAAATCTTCCAGATCTTCTTCCAAGGTTTTATTTTTTCTTTTACTTCTCACGGCTCTCAGAAGTTGACTGCTATACCTCTGAGATATTACCTTTATATAGTGAGTTTAAGGCAATACTATAACAAAGCAATTCTCTATTCATGCTATATCAATGCATTTTGCATTGAAGAAAATGATAGCAAGAAGGCAAGATAAATAAAGGGTCTAATTTTGAACCTATGCCCATTGTAGTGTGGTTTTCTACCACTCTGGTGGTGACCTCACTGCAACTTTTCCCCATTCATCTTCACCACCATGACCCTGGAACCTTGGGACCACTGCTTTTTCCTCCTCATCATTTCAGTGAGCTGTGCTACTCTCTTATTCCTCACCTTTCCCTCACCATACTGGTAGAACATATCACTTTCATCCTGCATGAGCTCTGGTACTAACATGCCTCACCAGCTGGAGAACAGTGTCCTGTGTTTTTCATTTAAATTTCCTATGTTCAGCAGTTTCCCCCCACAAATAACTAAGCTCATTTGCTGATCACTTCTTCCTGTCCATCAGGAAAGATTTTGTTTTAATTCCTTCTTTCATGGAGAAAGTCACTTGTTCTCTTCCCTTTCTTTACCAGGAAATACCAATTCCTGGTTAAAAAAAAAAAAAAAAGCAGGAGATTTCCCCCTTTTTTTGTAATTACTTGTTGGATCTGAAATGTTATCAGCCTAGAGCAAGAACAAACCTACTGCACTTATCTGAAAATTCATTAGCTGTTTTTTTTATATGAAGGCCACTAGTGAGGAAAGGCTTCCAGGATTAGAGTTTTTAAAGTTTTAGGCTGTTATGTTTGGTGAATGGTTAATTAAGAGACCATAATGCTAAACAGTAGGAAGAACGTATTTTCTTCCTGTCTTGAAGTTTTCCTACACCTTGCACTGAAGGGACATTCAGTGATGCTGAAAGGCAACACTCCAAAAAGTGATGAAATGAGGTGTTACTGAAATAAATAGCGCATCACTGGAACTCAGCAACAAAATAGTTGAGAGTTTGGAAAGAGTTAAAGAAGAGAAGGAACTCAGGAAAAGTGACATACGAATTCAAAATATGGACTTCATGCTCCAGTGTACAAACTACATAAGTTATTCTGCTGTTGTTCAGGTTTCTTGCTCCACTTCTGAAGCAGCTGGTATTCTTCTCTGCCAGACACAAGCCAATGAATAAGATGATTTATGACAGTTTTGTGTCTTCTGTTAATACAGTTATTAGGGGGGAAAAAAAAGATACTTTAAGAGCAGTGCTGAAATTTAATCCCTCAGCAATGGTCTTTGGAAATTAAGGTTTAGACAGAACAAGCAAAATACCTCTGACCTCCATTTCTCTGAGGGAATTTCTAACCTCTAGTATATTTGGCTTCAGTTTATCTTTCTGATCCTTCTGTTTAAGATTCTGGCAGAGGGCTGAGATCTACTTAGCTACCATAAGCACAATTGTTTGAAAATACAGTCTCAACCATGTAAGAAAAGTATTGTATCAGTAGTAATATACTGGAACATGAATGAAATGTAAATGCTAGCATATATGGATGCCCTGTCATTGGAGACATTCAAGGTCAGGCTGGACCAGGCTCTGAGCAACCTGATCTAACTGTAGATGTCCTTGTTCATTGCAGGGGAGTTGGACTGGATGACCTTTAAGATTCCCTTCCAACTCAAACAATTCTATGATTCTTTGACTTCAGAGTACATCTAAGCTGATATTGTATTGAATATTGGCTTGATGCCTCTGAAGAACTAATTGTAAGTGCAGTAAAATAAATGTAACTCAATAAAGTGGTGTTTCTAGGTGGAACTGTAGTGGAATTTGCCTTAGGAAAAATAGTTCTTTCTGTGACTATCATCATAACAGTTACCATCTGAGTGATGTTGTTTGGAAATCACTTTATGTTTCACCACTGTTGCTGACAGTCAGATTTTGCTCAGGCTGTTGTGTAATTCTTGTTTTCTTAGAGACTTTCACATGGAGTTATGTTGTGAGATAGATATGGCCTGAAGGTAGACTAGTAGCCTGTGACTTTACCATACACATACACACCTAGTTTTCTACTGGGAGTTATTCTGAAAACTTAAATGTAAGGAATACATGGAGATCTGCATCACCAACTTTCTTTCTACAAATAACTATCTTGGTGAGACTTCAGTAACTGTACTTCTCACACTACATATGAGAATTGTGGTGAAAGAGGCTCTGGCTTAATCATAGAATCATAGAATTGCTCAGGTTGGAAAAGACCTTCAAAATCATCAAGTCCAACCACAACCTAACCATACTACCCTAACTCTAACAAAAAATCATATCCCTGAGCACCACGTCCAAATGGTTTTTAAATATGTAGTTGAGCTTCACTTCCGTGAGTAATCAATTTTCCTGATTTCCCTAAGACTTGGGTTGTTCTTTCTTTCAAGCATCCATCTGATGCAGGAAAAGGAGGAGATATCTGTCAGAGTATTTTGATGTTTGCATAGAGTTCATTACTAGAAATCCATGGTCAAAGCATCCTTGGTAATTTTGTTCATACTTGTTCACTGGTTTTGTAACTTGGAAAAAACATTTATTCCTTTAGATCCTTTTTCATTACCGTTGATTTCTTCTAATTTACTCTTTCCAGTACTGTACAGTACTGCACCAGTGGTTTAACCACTGTATTGAATTTCACACCACATCTTAGAACATGATGAATAAATAATCAATATGTGCAGATGACATTAAAACACCAAAAAACTTAGGACGATGGAAGGAAGAAAAAAGGTCCAAACCTACTTTATTTCATGATACTGCTCCATGTAATGAGTAGAGGCAAGAAAGCGTTCCTCAAAATGTTCATTTAAAAATGGCTGAAAACATTAATGGTAGTAACAGAAAACTGAAAGGATTCAAAAGGTTTTAAAATTCCTGTGCGTAGTATTGATTGAGCACACTCACACACACATACATGAGAAGAAGTAATACAGTACTATGGACAGAACATTGAACTGAGAGTCACAATAACTTTTTTCATGGGTCAAATCATTTGCTGCTTTCTCATGAAATCACCAGGATTACTTGGATTTATTTTTTCTACATCCAGAAAATGTCTTTCCAAAGAGGAGAGGTAGGACTGTACAGATCATAGAATCAGAATGGCTTAGGTTGGAACCAACCTTAAAGATTATCTATTTCTAAACCCCCTTTCCAGCACTTTTTTTCCCTTTGTTAAAAATGAGAGTGATGTTTCCCTTTTTCCAGTCACTGGGGACTTCACCTGACATCCATGACTTTTAGAAAACGATGGAGAGTGACTTGGCAACTACATCAGCCAGTTCCTTCAGGACCCTTCTATGATCCTTACAGTCTTCAAATGAATTTTCTTTATTTTTAAATTAATATAGATTCTGCCATCTGTAATTAATGTAGTATTTCTGTCAACACAGAATGGGAGAATTGGAGTAAGCAGAAATCTTTCATAAAGGAATTGCGTCTGTTTGTGAGTCTTGCATTATCTTTCCTGGACTTCATTCTGTAGCAAGGTCTGTATCCTTACATAGCCTGGCAATTATTTCTTTTTTTTTCTGTTTTGGTCTAATCCCAGGACACCTTCTATCACCTTTTATCAGTGAAAACACCTTTCACATGATAGCTAACCAGAAAAAAATATGCTATGTAAAAATAAAACCCAAGTGGTGAATAGGGGGAACAGCTGTGAGTCTTTTCAGTTGGAGAGTTTTATTTCGAGGCAACATTTATCTGTATGGATGGTTGAGATGGGATATGAAAATGCATTATCATACTGCAAGACATGATGTTATTAGAAAATGTTCATTATTTGTCTGGAAGAAGTAGAAAACTTGGATGGAGTCAAAGCCTTAAACTCTTAAAAATGAACTATACAGATTGTATCTAGAAAATGTTCATAGTAATTGTCTGTGGAGAGAAATTAAATCTCTCTCTGCTAACCTATTTAGTAGATAAGCTCCAGTAGAAACATGGTTGGGAACCCCTAGCAATAAGAAGTCAGGCTTTACTCAACAGAAAAAAATACCAGTTGTTCCTCAAGTCTGAATCTTGGGTCATTATGGTTTTATGAAGTGCTCGTGAATTTAAAATAAACTCTTCACAGTGATTTCAAAATATACTTACTCTACAGGTAACGAAAAAGATGCTCTACAAACATGAACAATAATTAAATGTAGAATTAAAACTTCTTTTGGTGGCTACTTGGGTAACATCTTCATCCCTTCTTTGTTTATTTCACAACACATAAAAACGCCACAGATGTTTTAGAGCTCTCAAGACTTTTTTTCCAGCTTTAAGAAGACTCTCTTCCAAAAGCATTTGTAGAAGACAACTGTAAACTCTGTGGAAAAACCACCCACTGCTTTGCAAAGATTTCCAGTACCACTGGGTGTCTGCTCTGTGGTCCAAATCCCAAGGTTGTTAGCTACACTAAGATCTCTTCAGCTCTTTCAGTAGCGTAGGACGAAGAAGACACAAATATAAATGAAATTGTCCTATTGCCCTGTTGCTCATAGCTTTCATCTTCTCAGTAATCCCAGTTAGAAAATTGCCAGTAGTCCCTGTATTATTCATTACTTCTTTTTCTTACTGTTTTGCCTGTTCTTATTAAATAGAACAAATTGCTGATTTAAGCCATGAATATTTCTGTAACATGCTTGATATTTTTCATTATTTAGATTGTAACTTATTACATCACCATTTATAGACATATATTGCTTCGTATAATTAATTTCACTACATGTGACCATAATACAAACAGAAAAGAACTGAAGGCAGCCACATGCTGTATTCAAAACTGACTGCATCTCCTCAGCAGAGGGGATTTGTTCAGGTTCTTTCTGTTTCAAATGCCTCTAATTTCAAGGTTTATTCACAATGGTTATTCACATCATCATGCCTGCTTCTTATGCAGACAGTGCGTAACTCCATGTTCTTAATCTAGAAAACAGAAGCACTGGGGATTTGTAAACAATGCTGACTCAGTAAGAATGCTACCTTCTAAATCAAGAAAGCAATTGCTTTGATATATTCTGAATCACAGCTGCTCACTTTAGTGGTGAAAGTCCATTTTTCACTGCTTTTTGCTCCTGTTAAACCTGCTGAAGCAACACAGCTAAGTGAGAATGAGGAGACACCTCTGTCCCACTTAGCGTATTGTCAGCTGAATTGTTTCCTATGGTACGTTTCCACTGAAAACAATGGGTGTCCTGGAGATATCACAGAAGCATAACGTGAAGTTTGTGGGATTGCTCCAATGACCTGAGGCACCAAAGACCTGAGGCAGTCAGTACAACATTTATTAATGAAGGTGAGTCTCAGAGGACTGAGTCAGAGACAGAGGCACATAGAAAGTGTATTTCCTCTTAGCAAATGGCGAATGCCTATTCCAGATAGTATGACAATTCTCTTCAAGAAATATTTAGATGCTGTACTAAGGGACATGGTTTACTGGGGAGATATGGTGGCTGGGAGATGGCTGGACTGGATGACCTTGGAGGTTTTCTTCAACCTCGCTGATTGATTCTGTGATCCTATGATTCTATGACAACACTGCACAATATCATTTTGTGTGATCACTTTTCTATTTCTGTCTATGTTTTGAAGACCACAGTTTCTTCCTTTTTACAAACAAAATACCTCAGTGGTTTGCTCCAATTTTCAAATCATATTATGTTATGAAACTTGCTCTGAATGGTTTATATTGTAATACATGCAAGATGTTTTAGCTAGATAAGTAATTCAATGGTAATAACCATCAATAGCACAGAACAGAATCAGGAATGATGAATATTAGTAGCAAGGTTCATACATGATTTTGCTTATGTGCCTAGTAGTTATGCCAGATTGAATCTTCCTTAGAATAAGTAATTACATTTGTAAGGTAAGCAACATTTTAAAGTCTATTGTTTAAATTGGTAGCTGTAGGCTAGGCTGAAAGGCAACTCAGTTAAACTAATTGCTGCTATGACTCAGATGTTTTAACAGATATGCAATTAGGTTTGGTTTTCTTTCAACCCCCTTTCAGCTCTGACTTTCTTTATAAGAGAGTGCAAAGAAAGGGAATGTTTTTTCTTCTGAGTAGTGCTACTGAGGGAATAAGAGCCTGTTGGTGTCCCCACCTTCATGGGCACCTAAACTCCACCACACTGTTCTCTCACTTCCCTTTCTCAAAGGAAGAGGGGAAGAAAAGACAGAATAAATTGATGGGAAAAAAACAGCTCAAGGGTTAGATAAGGTCAGGGAGATTGCTCACCAATTACTGTCATTGGGGAAACCGACTTGGTGTAGGAAGATTAATGTAATATATTGCCTATTGCTAGCAGTCTAGAGCAGTGAGAACTAAAAGCAAACTACAGAGAAAACTACCTTCTCCCCACCCACCCTTTCCTACCACCTCCACCTGAGTACTACAGGGAAATGGAGAATGTTGGCTGGAGTCAGTCCATAGGACTTCGTCTCTGCTCCTTCTCCATTGTCACTCAGCCCCTGCTTGCTGCTGTTATTTTTCATTCAACTTTAAACATTGATTTTTAAAAAATCCATTAAAATCTTGCCCCCCTTGCTCCAAGCTTTTTAAAAATCTTACTGCTCAGTCTGAAGTGGAGCTCAGAACAGTAAAATTAGCTCCATAAGCTAATTTCTTTTCTCTTTTATTTCTCTCTGACTTATAATTGTTATTTGATTCTGCAAATTCAGCTTGAGATCTGAAACTTTGTTTGAATTTCCAGTTGTCTTCACATTATTGTTGAAAGAGATTTGTTGAGTTAGAAGTTTAAAGTCGGTTGATGACAACTCACTGTTCTGGGCTGGGTGCATTTAGCAATGGTACCAGTAGCAACATTTCCTACCCATATACTCACTCTAACTGCTTGGAGCAGATAGATTAAAGAAAAGTAGTAATTTCATCACATTATGAGCTCATTTTACCCTAATCATACTGCATGTATGGAAGTGTAGAAGTGCAGACTGATTTTCTGATTTTATTTGAAAACTTGACAAAATGCTTTCAATGCATGATTCAGAATGGGTTTAGACTTTCCTGAATAATTCCAACCACCTTCAAGTAAAGCAAGAAGCCTAAGTTAAGATCATAGCCACTATAAGATCTCTTTGGAAGGAGAGACTCAACTATAAATGATGGATTACACTAGAGCAGAAACTGGATAATAGCAGGTTTTTTAACTTGCATTTCTCAATTAAAGCTCTAAAGGCAGGTTGAATTAATTAGGCTTCTTATCAAATCTCAGGATAAACAAAATCTTTCCTTGTATACACAAAGATCAATCACTGGAAGATTCTCACTCTTTGCTTGTCAATGAGGGGATTTTGTTAACTTCCACAGTCAGGGCATTTAAACTGGATTCAGGCACCTGGTTCCTGCAGCTGATGTTTACTTCTTACTTATTTATGTATGTTTTTGTGGAAAGATAGAGCAACAGTCTGCATTATGTACCATGAGGCAGAAAAGGGAACTTATAAATAGCAGCTGAATAAGAATCTTGTAAAATGATATCTCTAGGAAAGAGGAGTTACAGGATGTCTAACTTTTTTTCTTCTGTCTGTGATGTTTTACTGCTGCTACGGATGAAATATGAAATTTACTTTGCTTATTAGGACAAGCTGATGAAAAAGTCCAGGTTCATTTTGTACGAATGGTTCTCTGCATCTTTAGCGAGAAATAGATTGTTATCCTTGCGTCTTTTCATTTTGCAAGCGATTTAACATGATATGTCCTTCAAAAATGAACAGGAGATGGTACCTTTCTGCAAATTAACTTCTTAAAAGATAACCATTGCTTTTTTTCAGGTACTTTGTTCTCCTAAATAGAATAGTAAAATGGAACAACTGGCAATTGAATTCCTGATTAAGAGTTAGTCATTTTCCCCCATTTGTGCTGTGTCTGTGTATGAGATTTTGACACTCTAAAGAGACTTGGTACCTCTTCTACTACAATTATTACTGTTGTTCTTATTGTTGCTTTATTTTGTTAATATTGCTGAATTACTGCTATGCTTTAGTGATTTTTTATTCTCAACTATTTAGGTAGAAAAAGCAAGCATACTCTGTAATTTACTTGATCTTTCAGCTTAAGTCATGCTGGCTTTAACTGAGAATCAACACTTTAGGTATCTTAAATAATGTAGATCTTAATTGCTTGTAGTTAATATAGCCATTATAAGATTTTAGGACTTTTCCTCAAACTTGCATATATTAGGATATATGTGAATACAAATAATAAACTTTGGGAACTTTGCCTTAGTTTGGAGCTAGAATATCAGTCATTCACTAAACCATGAAGTGAAGAACAGGTGCACACGAATGTTAATCAACTTAAGGAACAAACTTTTCAGCTTGTAGAAGCATAGAAAAAGGGGGAATATATTTGGGTTTCATAGTAGTTATCATTTTTAGTGGAATCTATGTATCACGAAATCAGAGAAAGGTTTGAGTTAGAAGGGATATTAAAGAGTATCTATCCCCAGAACTGAATGCAGGTTTGAAGGTGGAAGCTCATGATGGCAGAGCAGATGGGGAGAATGACCTCCCTTGCCCAGGAGATGGTTGGCTTTACAGCCTGGAAGCTTGCACATTTCTGGGTCATATTCAGTGTTTCATTCAGCAACATTCTCAAGTCTTTCTCTGTGTGGCTGCTCTCCATCCATTTATACCTCAGTCTCTACTGATATTTGGGGCTGCTGCAAGCTGTGTGTAGCACATTGCACTTAGCCTTGATGAATTTCACAAGGCTGAAGTTCATGAGGTATAGGAGTTATGTGCATTCTAAGCCATCAGTGTAATTTCTTCTTCAGTAGAGTTACAACTACTTTAAAATGGGACCTGTCATGATCTTGGAGATGAGTTCTGTAGTGTACTGAGGAAACACAGAAGTAAGAAAAAAAGCAGCAATGAGTTACTGGAGGAAAAGAGAAGGTGAAACCATCTACCTGCAGGCCTGTCTGCTCTATGGCTCTGCCTTTGAAGGTGATGCATATGGAGGGATGGTCCCGCTCACACTACCACCTGAGTGTTCTGCTTCTGACTGCACATACAGCTGGGCTGTTTTTGAAGCAGTTCCTAAATGGCTGTAGTTTTCATAAAAATATTTAAGGAAAATGACATCTAGTTTGCATTTGCAGGCTGTAAGCTGCCACAGGCTTGGAGTCACTAGAAGAGAAATCCCCCCACTCTGTGTAGTAGAGGTTAGGTGTGTTGGCATCCATCTTGTAAATCAGAACTTTTAAGTTTGTACAGGTTTTATTTGCGGAGCAAAGCATCCTTGAAATAGAATATAATTTTTCTAAGTGATTTTAGTGTTCTAGGTATGAGTCTTAAGGTATGATAAAACAGACTGTATTCCAGAGCTGGACTTTTGTCATCACCTCTGTAACACTAAGCTCAGACATATAATTGAAATAGTCATCATTATCAAATATCATCTCCATGGAAAAAATAGGCTGGTTGTTTCCTTTCCATGGACACTGAATCCATTAAATGAAATAAAACAAAGTAAGTGAAGTTATATCTGACTTGTAAATGATATCATCCAGTTGTTCTTGTCTGGTGTAAAGTGTTTCTTTAATAGAAAACATATTTGTATGTACTGTGAAAGTCATATTCTGCTGTTGGGTCCATAGCATGCATTTCAGAAAGCAGACGGACTGGAAGAGTGTTTTCCCCTCCTTCATGTCTTCAAGTTGGGATTCACAGTGTGGTCCCACCCTTAAAAAATGCCTATGATGTGCCAGAAGTTCTCCTTGCTTCCACCTACACTGAGGCTGGTGCTACAGAGTTAAACCTTTTCAGTGATTTGCCTCCACTAACTCAAATAACCGCAACCAAAACCTGGAGACAGCTCTTCTGCTTTGATTTTATTTTTCCTTTTGTACTTACCAAGCAAGTAGGGAAAAGAGGAGTGCTCTTTAGCAGTCATTCAGGGAAAGCTACTGTCTTCCCACAGCAATTATGGGCTAGTTCAAATCATTAATGTTTTAAGTTCAGGAGTGAGGTTGCAGGTGTTTTGTTATTAACACTGCTATTCCCAAATGTCACAGATTCAACAGTCTAACAGAGCTCCAAGTGACATCATCCTCAGTGACTCTGGAGGTGGAATTTAATTGCTGAGAAGCCTCTGTTCTGCCAACGTCTTTTTCTCCCTGGCAGGTTAGCTATATCCAGCCTACGGACACTACTGCCCAACCAATAGCCATGCCATGTTCAGGAGCACATTCAGGAGTCATGTTCAGGTGCAAACTCAAGCTCTCAGGTAGTTGTCTGTATTGACACTCTCTATGAGTAAGAAATTGTGGAATATACTGATGGTTTATCCAGAAAACAAAAGGATGAAGTCAGACATTGTCATCCAGTGGAAAAAAAAGAGAATTACTCTGAGCTTTAGATGAAGTAACTGGTATACCTCTCCAAAAGTGAAGCCATAAGCAATGCATCAGAAATACATGTCTCTTCATGTGCTCCAGGTGGAAAGATGAAAAACTTTCCAGAGAATTTTCTTTTCTTTTTAAGAAAGGAGCCAAGCTGGTGTACCCACAGCTCTCAAATAGGAAAACTGAGTTCCTGTAATAGTCTTTTTTTTTTTTTTAATTTAAAAAAGTTAAGAAGTTCCTTTTGGTTGGATGAACTGTAATGAAGGCTTTGAGTTTTATGGAATTATAATCATATGTTGATAACAGAGGGAATCCCAAGGTTTTACATACTGAGTTAAAAGAAGAAATAACCTGACTGCCGCAGTCCATAGGACTTTTCTTTATTTGCAAATATATATTTTTTCTCTTTCCTCCTCTCCTGGTCTTTTGTGCTCTTTCTTTTTTATCCCGGTCTCTAATCAGATTTCCCTTTGGCGGGGAGTGTTGTGCTTTTTATAAAATGAGGGAAGGTGAGTGGCTGAAATTAATGGTTTTCATAAACACGGACAGAGACAGGTTGAAGGAATGTGAATTTACTTCCAGATATGTGTTGCTTGGCAGCCTGGAGATGACATTAGAGCTCGTGGAATGCAATCTTTCTAGTGTAATATTGCTTAAGGGTACTGCTTAGTGTATTGCGAACTGTGATGTGCAGTGCAGCAGATACCACTTCTAGCTTTACTCTAGTAGGAGCTGAGAAAAGGAGTCAGTGTTTAAGCCAGATTCCCAGTGTGTGTCAGTGCTGGAAGTGACAATTTACTCAGAGGAATTTTTGTCCATCTGCCTCATTATTTAATGAGAAGATGCAGTCCAAACAAGACTTGCATACCAAGACGGGTTTTTAAAATGGAATTTTGTGAATGTATTACCTCTCACCTTTAGCACTGTGGTGAGATAAGCCCAGCTATCTGGCAATTTGTTTAAACCTGTTCCTCAGTTTCTCACCCCATTCGTGAAAAGGATGAAGATACTCATGCAATTTTTCTGCAGGTTTCATATTTCTCTTTCTCCTCTCCCCAAGGCTCCGTTAGTTGTGTCCCAGCTGCACAGGTAGGAGCTGGCTCCTTTCAGTCTTACACAGTGGACATTGACTGCACAACTTTTTAGTCCTTTTTCTGATTCTCCTTATATTCTCCTGATATTAAATTATATCAGGCCAACAAGAGGCTGTTGGTGGGTGACAATGTTGAACAAAAGCGCAGATCATGAGACACGTTGTCAACCCTGTCCTGGAGGGAGATACTGCTCATCTCAAAGGCAGTGAACCAGTTAGAGCAACTGCATTTGGGCAGCACATTTCAGACTTTCTTTCTATGAGATGGCAGAGGCTATGATTAAATGGTAATAGTACAAAGTCGGGAGTTCATGAGGGAGGTCATGCCCTGGATGTTTGGCTATGAAGTGATGAGAAGTGAAAGACAGGAGAGAGAGACTGCCTCTGTAATCTCTCTGCTTGAGAGCCTTCTGGCTTTCTGCCTCAGAAATGGAAGAGCCCAGTGGTGACTTCCAAAACCTCTGGCATTCCAATCCCTACCAAATTTTTGTAGAGTGACATAGCATGGAGCTGCCGTCATTAATTTATTGACTGTCACCAAGTAGGGAAGCACGAACAGCAGGTGTGCTGAGCTGCTGAGGAAACAGAGTGGGGCTGTGGGAAATAAGGCATCAGTGTGGTGTGCTATAAGGTGAAATATCTGCTTTTTCTGGCAAGAGTCCAATCATTAACTTCAGCAGCTATGAAATCATTGGACATAATTTTCTGTTGCACTGAACCTTGCATAGATATTTACCCAGTAGTGAATGGAGGTTGAACCTTGCTGATGGATTCAAAGCAACTTGGCTTTCACTCTACCCAAGTATAAATAATTACACCTGATGTAAGACAACAAAGAATTAAGACTGCTGGTTCTTTTTTTAATACAAGAAAAATAACCCACTCAAGACATGCTATGACTCATGCTCAATGAAATCACTAGTGCTGGCTACCTAGTAATCTGGAGCTAAATTTGATTTTGCGCCTGCACTTAATGAAATGTGGCAAAATTGCTAGTGATTAAGTGAAATCAAAAGTCATAATGAAAACCTTATCGTAAACCTTCATCATCTTCTGTTTTGCCTTGTTTTAGGCTTGCTCATTTCACAAAGAATAAAGTGACAGACTAGGCTTAGGTTAATGTTAAAAATCAGGCTGCACAGTTTCCCAGACTGAAGCATCACTGTCAGCCTTTCACTAGTTTATCCATCAGGATATAGATGTCTTCATGCCAACTAATACAGGGGTCGTCTTCATTGGTTCTGAGTTACTCCCCAAGCTATCATCATCTATTTGCTCAACCAATCTTTGAGGCAGGCAGATGTCCACTTTAGCATGTCTTTTTCTCTTACACATTTGATGGGCTGTATTTTCCATTTTATAAATACGGTTGCAATTGCTGATAGTTCCACATTTAATAAAACTTAATCATCCTCAGACTTTCATTCTACAAAGCGTGGGGAGAGCTTTTGTTAAATGCAATTCAGCCTGAATTTCAGGGACACCACAGATTTGAGTTTTGAGTGTTTTACAGAAAGGTGCCTTGATCATATCAAGCTTTATCATTCTTAGTGAGCAGAGATTTCTGAGTGAGTGCTAATGGCATTTTTTATCGTGTGTCAGTCCATACTGTCGAATGCTCCTCAGAAACTTACCATGACTGAACTATTGTTGAAGACTGATTTTAACCCTTAGGGCTTAAAATGAGAATGATGTAATATTACTCTTTCATGCATTGTTGCATACTATGTAACAGTTGGATATCTCTTGCCAATTGTTTCTGTTGTATTAGCATCACCCACATCTACACATCTATCATCTCTCTCTCTCTCTTTTTTATCATTCCCATCTTAGCAGAACATTCAGAAAAGAACTTACTGCAAGAGAGAGCAATTCTACTTGATTCTGTTTCCATCTGATACAACTGTGTTATTTAAACTGTAACTCAGACAGACTGCTGTGTGTTGACTGATATTCAAGTTATTTAGATGATCTGGAATTCTGGTGCCTTCATACCTCACTCATATTTTGCAATCTACTGTCTTGGTAATGTCACAGTTTGGCGTTCTGATGGTTGTTTTTTTTATTTTTTTTGGTGAGTTCTTGTAAATACTGAGAGTGAAAAAAAATCACTTTGCATTCTCTCTTGCAGTGATCCTCTAATTCTGCCCTCTATTGACATATTCCTGCTTATTGTCTCCCATTATATCTCTTGATCAGGATACTGGTGTTCCTCTTGTGCAGTCTCATTGTGATGTCTTCATAATGTAAGTATTTGTACTCCAATTAGTCTCTTGTCCGTGCATCCTCATCTGCCACTGTTTACAGCTCATCACTTTGTTCCAAGCCATTCGTATCTGCAGTCTTTCAGTGGGGAGGAGAGGGGCATGACAGTGTATGTTTTTGTCTTCTTTTCTACTTCTGTGGTCACAGCTTTTGGGAGTGGTTGATTATTAATATACTGTGTTCATCACTCATTTTTGAGATTGCAACACCTTGAAAAAGATAGCTTGTACCTGGTGTTTTCTTGAATAGGATGCAAGCAGAAAGTATAGCATCTTTTCAGTATTTGGTGATCTTTAACTCCAAAAGAGAGATATTTGGGGAAGTCAAAGTGCCAGTGTGTCTCTTCAGTTAGGTCTTTGTTCATTTGGAAGACTGATAGTAAAGTTTTGCCACTTTCCTTAGGTAGTGCCATTGGACTGTTTGTGACTGAACATGTCTCACAGGTTTTGTTAGGGCAGCTTTGATGTCTGTGGACTTAAAATCTGGTTACTGAAAGTTGCTGCTGAATTTTTGGCTTGGGAGGGATCTCTTTTGTCTAAAGCATACTCAATTTGAAAGTCATCATACAATTACCTCTTTCATATTCTTTTTACCTTAATTACTTCTCTGTAGTAATAGTAGCTATTGGGATTGCAATACCTTGTTCTGAAAGTATTTGCATTAGTGCCTTTTGGTCTAAATAACACTCATAATGAGACAAATATTCATAGGGCTATTAAAGCAATGAGTTCAGCTTCTTAGACATCCTAATTTTATATTTGATGTGTAGGAAATGTTAGAGATGAAAAGTCCATGTTCATTTTCTATGCACTTACTGACACTGCAAACCATTCCTGATTGTTGCTGTTATTCACACAGAAATAAGTACTATGCTTACACAGAAGTACAGAAAATAGGGAGTAAGAAGACCATTAGAAGAGATGTTCTGAATGCAATTTTGCCCTCAGTTAGGTCCTTGGGATCTCATCAAAATCACTGGATTACCATGGGTTCAGTAATGAAATTTTGGTAAATGAAAGCAAAGTTAGAGCCACTGAATTTATTCACTGAGCCTCTGAATTTATTCTTGTCTTTCATGAGTTCGGCTCTGATGTAGGGGAGGAAGAGAGCAAACTGACTACCAAGCATGTGGGGCAGCGACGGGCATGTTGTCCTCTTCCTCATAGTAAATCTGCCTTGATCTTCTTCTGTAGTGACTTCACTATGGACATGCCCAAGGTTTCCCTACAGAAGTCCCTCAGGATTCAGTTAGATCTTGTTGTTACTTGCGCCTCTCATGCCATGCAGAAGGCTTTCACCCTCTCAGCTCTATCTTTCACAAAGTACAAGGATCAGCTTGCAGCTCCATTTGTGTCTGAATTCAGGAAGAGAGCACATGCTCCCTACGGTGCCTGCAAAAATATGCCTCTGTGATAAATTGCAATTGTTTGGGGAAATCATGAGGAACTAGAGCAAATCTTCTGAAGAGATGCCCTCCTGCAGTCAGGAGAGGGACAAAGAAATGCTACTCTTCCTTTCAGTTATCTGGTAAGAAGAAATGGAGGCACTGTTTAATGAAATCAAATTAGTGAAATGATGAGGCAGTAATAATGATAGTCTGGCATCACTTTGCAGTTTTACTTATCACAGTGTAATATCTCTGTTTCTTAACTGATCACAGTGGAACAGAGTCATGAACAAGTGCTGCGATGCAATAAAAGGACATTTGACGTAATTACACGAACTGGGTTTATTTCTGAGTATAAAACTACACATGTAACACTCTCAATACATTCAAAACCTATCAACATTGGTTACAGTCTGGTTATTGCAGGAATATGCCAATGGAACTCAATGGAGCACTGTATATGAGTAATGTCATTGCAGGATTCTTTCCTGTACAGACTTTAATTTCAACATTACTTCTCTTTCTCTTTGAATGCAATTGAATCTACACAGTATTTTGTCAATATAAAATCCACAGCATCCACAATAGCAATGGCTTAGTGGCTTGCACTTCAGATATGATTGACGACAGTTCATTTCTCATGACCATTAGGATGAAAAAATTTACAAATTAGATTGCTTGTGCCCTTTTCCCTTGAATCTGTCTGTGCACATTGATGCCATTTCATAAAATGTTTCAGAAAATGTAAAGCTGTTTATATGAGGCCAAAAGAGTATTATAGTGAAAATCTATAAGAGGA
Organism: Numida meleagris; assembly: GCF_002078875.1. NCBI lineage: Eukaryota > Metazoa > Chordata > Aves > Galliformes > Numididae > Numida > Numida meleagris. The sequence goes on along the minus strand of NC_034409.1, from coordinate 187,936,200 downwards.
ATAAAATTCAGGCACTGAACAGCAAAATATAAAAAGAAACCAGGAAGATGAATGTTCTTTTCAGACTCTACAGTCTATTCAATAAATGCTCAGTGGTTTGGCCTCAACTGTCTTGACGTGCCTAAAAGTCTGTGCTAAGGGTCTACTTACACCAACACACAACTGTATGCATTAAATGTGGATCAGGAAGCACAACCAGACATTGGCTTGTAGATCCAAGTCCCCATGCAGTATACCTTCAAATTCTTGATCTTAATCAGATATCTCCATTGCTAGTTTGTTGATTACTTTGGGAGCCACAGGATGACAGAATGGTAGGGGTTGGAAGAGACCTCCGGAGATCATCAAGTCCAACTTCCTGCTAAAGCAGGTTTCCTACAGCAGGTTTCACAGGAAAGTGTCCAGCTGGGTCCTGAATATCTGCAGGGAAGGAGTCAAAGTAGAGCATGAGTAATTGCAGCAAAGGTTGACCCTGAATGATGAGTGCATTCAAAACTTGGGGGATAAAAGAAAGGAGAAAAGGAAATATAGGTTTCAAAGATAAAGAAAGCAATATGATAGCTTTCACTTGCCTAGAGTCACAGAGCAAGCAACTGCTTAAACCAAGAATAGAAATGTGGGGTTCATGACTCCAATGCTGAGTTTAAATTATGCTTAAATAACATGAGCTCATGGGAGTCGTTAATCACTTGCTTTTCTTTCTCCTGCTTTAGGGTTCTAGAATATTTTGAAAATAAAATAAAAATGATACTCAGCAGGATTATGAATTAAATGGCAATAGCATGGCAATTAAAGAACTGCAAATAAGATTTTGCATTGCAGCAGTGCTTAATGAACTATGAAAGACTAGGAAAAAACAGAAAGGTGGAAGAATATGGTCTTTTTTTTGGATGTAGTAAAGAAAGCATATATGAAAGTGAACTTTCTAAGCCATGCTGGTGACAACCGTTGCTGAAGAGGTAATTTTGGTGAGTGATGATCCTGTTATGTTGTCAGGGTTTGGTTCAGTTTTGAAAACTCGTTGTGACCACAGCTCAGAAGATCTGCTGAGGCTGCCATATACATCCCACTTTTATCTCACACGGGCTGCCTACGTTCTGTCCTAACTTTATGCTCTTGTTCCTCTTTGAGTCTCCTTTTTGTAAGGATGGCTGATTTTCTGTCTCAGGAAATGGAGACAGTCACTGGCAAGGCTCCTTTTCATTATAATTTATGTGAATATGAGTTTACACTGGGTGTAATCACTGATGAATATTCATGTAATCTAGTATCTTTAAGGAATTGTTATCCTATTTAATCATGCCTTGGAGCTTGTGATCCTCTTTCCGGTTGATAATGCTTCTTAGCATATTCCTTGTTACAGAGAGATGGAGCTACTCCATCTGAGCTCGTGCTGACTTTATTTGGTGATATGGGATACTGCACAGAAATGGGATTTGTTTTCATCTCTTCTGAGAGCTGAGGCCAATAAGATGTCTGATGTCTCTGGGAAACTGATATGATCAAATATTTCATGGTGTTGGGGAAGAAAATAAGCAGCATACCATGTTTTTTTCTCTCTATTAGAGGGGCAGACTCATTCAGTTTTCAAGGGAATGTCACCTTCAGCAGCCACTTGTCACTCAACTCACTCCCCGAAAGCAGGAATTCAGCTGTTCTCTGATACAAGAATTAATCTTTTGTGCAGGGGGAATTAAGCAATGAGTGCTGAAAGAACTTGCACCAAATCATATCTCGCTCAGCCTGGTTGTGCTCAATACACAAAAGAGCCTCTGTGCCCCTTGTCTCTGATTGCTCTCTAAGTGGTAATGAAGCTAATTGCAGTCTCTGGCTGTATCCTCCGGAAATTTCTCCATCCCTGTGTGCAAACACTGGCATTAAGACATGCAAACCAGAGTGGAGGTTTAGATTCTCATCTTACAGACCTGAACATGATGGTGACATATCCTGTACTTCCATACAACTTTGCACATAATGGGGCAAAATGCACAGTAACATTTCTGGAGTTAAAACAGAAACAAACACATCCCCCTAAGGTCTTTAAGTGTATCTTAGCTGTTTGTCTTGTTCGTAGAATCATAGAATTAGCTAGGTTGGAAAAGACCTACAAGATCATCCAGTCCAACCATCCACCTACCACCAATAACCCCACTAAACCATGTCTCTCAACGCTGTATCTAAACGTTTCTTGAACACCTCCAGGGACGGTGACTCAACCACCTCTCTAGGCAGCCCATTCCAGCGCCTGAACACTCTTTCAGAAAAGTAGTATTTCCTAATGTCCAGCCTAAATCTCCCCTGGTGAAACTTGAGGCCATTCCCCCTCATCCTGTCACAAGTTTCAAGAGAGAAGAGGCTTACCCCCAGCTCACTACAACCTCCCTTCAGGTAGTTATAGAGAGCGATAAGGTCTCCCCTGAGCTTCCTCTTCTCCAGACTGAACAATCCCAGCTCCCTCAGCCGCTCCTCATAAGGCCTGTGCTCCAGACCCCTCACCAGCTTCGTCGCTCTTCTCTGAACATGCTCCAGGGCCTCAATGTCTTTCTTGCAGTGAGGGGCCCAAAACTGGACACAGTATTTGAGGTGCGGCCTCACCAGGGCTGAGTACAGAGGGACAATGACTTCCCTACTCCTACTGGCAACACTATTTCTGATACAAGCCATGATGCCATTGGCCTTCTTGGCCACCTGGGCACACTGCTGGCTCATGCTTAGCCGAGCGTCGACCAACACCCCCAGGTCCGTTTCCTCTACACAGTCTTCCAGCCACTCTGCCCTGAGCCTGTAGCATTGCCTAAGGTTGTTGTGGCCAAAAGTGCAGGATCCGGCACTTGGTCTTGTTGAACCTCATCCCATTGGCTTCAGCCCAGAGATCCAGCCTGTCCAGATCTCTCCGTAGGGCCTTGCCACCCCCAGGCAGATCGACCCCTGCCAGCTTGGTGTCGTCTGCACACTTCCTGAGGGTGCTCTCAATGCCCCCATCCAGGTCATCAATAAAGATATTGAAGAGGACAGGCCCCAGCACCGACCCCTGGGGAACACCACTCGTGACCGGTCGCCAGCTGGATTTAACTCCATTCACCACCACTCTCTGGGCCCAGCCCTCCAGCCAGCTCCTTACCCAGCAAAGCGTGTACCTGTCCAAGCCATCTTGCTCTTCTCAGTATTTTCTCTGCGTCTTTTTTTCCTGGTCATTCTTCTTGAGTGCTCAGAATAATGGCTCTTATATGGACAAATGTAAATAGATTGAAGACACTTTCTTTGTATCTCCCTGAGAATATTGCAAGCGTGGGTACAGAAACACAGTTCAGACAGTTCTTAGCTGACCTCTACAATGCAATATCTTGAGGAGGAAAAATTGGGATGTTACCCGTGTTGTGTTCTCGTGGTACTGTTGTTTACATGTGGGCACTCTTTGTGCAGCTGCATCATAGCAACTGTTTTGTTTGTTGTGTGATGTACCACTGGTGGGCAAAGGTGACTTTTGGGAAAAAAAGTTATCCTTCTGTTTGTCTTTCCAATGGCAGCTGTGCACAAAATTTATTACAGGAGTATTTCTTAAAGCCAATAAAACAAGGCAGTGGAAAGTTCCTTTCTGTGACTGTCAATCACTTTTAAATCAGTCAGTGTTTTGTGTAGACACTTAATCAATGACCATTTGGAGATGAATTAGTCCAATGTGTTTATTCCGCAGGCTTTGTACAACCTCCAGACAGAGGGTATTCCTTTAGGGCTCAGGAGCACTGGGGAGGTGACATGGGGCAGTGTGCCAGCACTGCAGGGAGTGTGTCAGGAGGGAGTATGTACATCCAGCTCCAGCCTTGCTTCAGTACATTCGATTTCTTTGGTAAACAGAAAAAAGGCTTCTTCTGCTTCTGCCTGTTGTATTGAACTTTGGTTAAAAATGGAGTTTTTACTGTGCCATAAATATTCCCTGCATAATGATTTTTTTTAAGACCTCTAAAAGGAAATACAGCAATTTCTTTTGGGAAAGAAACAAAATAAAAGCTTTACCAAATCAGTAAAAATGGGAATTATTAATAATGTTTTTAAGCCTCAGTATTTTTGAGGTTTATGAAAAAGTGACTGCCTTCATGTTAACACTCACATATACTCATTGGTCATCTTTTTTTCCAAGGATTATTTTTACTTCACAGCTATCTTTTTAAACGAGTCTGGAAAGGTTGATGACTGAGATGTATACTTTGTTTTTACAAGAGTGAATTAAATTTCTTTTCTCACGTTTACAAACTGATCTGTCTTAGTCTCCTGAGTATTTTTTGTGTTATTAGTATCCTCATGGATTTTGCTAGTTTGCTTTTACTCTATTAGTGATCAAATTTTGTAAGAATAACATTTGATTTGACTCTAAATCTAAATGTGTCTTTATGGCATGGAAATGGGGAGAAGTCCAGTCAGCTGCATGAACTTCTGTTCATGGAATGAGACCACACTAAATCTTCCATCCCTGTAGCTGTACTTGGGAGATAATCAGGTAAATCATAACAACTCCTCACTTTGCATTAAGACATAAAAAAACAGGGAAGCAATGACTTCATCTCTAATAGCTTTATCCTAGCATAAGATGAAACTAGATTCCCCATTGTAAGGTATAAAACTGTAGGAGACCAAGCAGTATTTTCCATTCCTAGCTCTTTGCTCAACTTCTTTTATTCATCCATTAAGCTCTCGACAAGATGTCTGAGTAAGTCTGTCCCAGAGTAATTTAGTAGCTACAAATGCACCTCAGTTTCCAAATGTACTAGGAGAGCAGTAGTTTTAAATGTAAGAACATGCTTCTCAGGAGTAAAGGATTGGAATTGAAGTCCATTGAAAGATACTCTGGCTGCCTTTATGTGCTCTGCAATGCTCATCACCTTATTATTCAAGTGTACTAAGAATTGAAACTTGGGTGCTGACCAGACAGGAAAAAAAGATCCTATCAGTTCCATTACAAAATCATTTTACTTGATGTAAAATCTATAGAACTGGAGATGCCAAATATTGATCTCTGTTACTCTTCTATTTCCAAGAGATTTGTTTTTTTCACCTATTACATTTAAACTTTTTTAAGCAGATGTGATATTTGAAACAAAATTTGAACTGAATGCTAAGTGAAGTGTTTGGTTTTTTTTCCTCTGCAGTAATTGTACAAGGAAATGGATAATTAGGTGAACTGATCACAGATCCAGGAGTTTCTTGAGCCTCTGTTGTCAAACATTTACCTTGGGAAATCATTTAATTTTGCTGCTTACAGTGGAAAGCCATACTTGCTAATTTCTCAGGAGTATAACATAACCAATGTTAGCAGAGGAATGGGAAGATATATCCTGCTTTGTTTACTTATATATCCCATGATCAGATTTATTATGTCCTCTTGTAGATTCAGGGTTTCATAGCCATCCTTGAGGCTCTTCATTTCTTGCCATGATCTTCTGTAAACAGATAATGTTGGTTTTCTTGGTTTTTTGTTGTTCTTGTTGTTTTTGTTTTGATTTTGTTTTGTTTTTTTTTTCAGATTTAGGACTCCACATTTCTTCTTCTTGATGTTATGTACTGACTGAATTCTTCCTTCTCAGTAGCTAAGTAGATGCCACTTAGGTATTTTTTCTGACTTGGGATTTACTTTTGCTTTCAGCAGGAGAATCCTATTCTCACCCCTGACAAGACCTGAGGTCCCTGGTCTCCATTGCTAGACATTATCTGTTAGTCATTCCTGTTCTGTCCTCCTCCCTTACTCTGCTCTTTTTCATTGTTTCTATGAAACAGAGATTCCCAGGCAAGTTCTTTCCTGTTTTACTGGCCCAGTAATCCTGTGTGCATACAGCTCTTCCACTATGTTATTATATTCTGTCATGGTAATCTCCTGAACAAATGCTTCAATCAACATGGCAGTAGTGATATTAGCATAAGAGCTGTTTAACTTTCTTTGAATGGCTTTGGCATAGTCAGTGACAATGTGACCAATGTTCTTCAGTACACTTGTGACCTCACATGAAGTAACATCTAACAAATGCATCTTATGGCGTTTCTTTTGACTACCTGCATGACAATGTCTAATTTTTTTGCAAAATTTAAGATTATTCCTCTTCTCCTAATAAAGCATCAACACTGCTTTTGTTAGTGGGTTTCCTTCATCTTGCCACACAGCATATCTATGAACCTACTCTATATTAGCTGTCCTGAAACAAGGCAAAATTTGTAGTCATAGTTCACCTAACACCCCTCTTTGCCTACTGTTCTCACTTGTGGCTTTCTAAATTTCCATGCTAGAGGTCTCCACTGTGTTGACATGGACTCTCAGCCACTCCAGATAATGGGGTTGTGCTCTGCCATTGCTGGGTCACAGCTACATGCCAACTAGGGAGTGGTGGGTGCGTTCTTACCTGCATTATTCTTTTCTTTCTTTTCATGTTACTGGGAGAGGTCTCCAGATCTGGTAGCTGAGAGGGATGTAGGTGATTATGTGGAGAAAGGGATGACTCAGCAGTGATGGTGTCCTTGCCCAGCCTTCCCAGCAGCACATCTTTCCTCACTTCCCAAAACTGCATCTTTGCTGAGTGATTTCTCTCCACACAGACCAATTCTTCCAGCTATGATTCAATCTCAAGCAAGTATAAAGCCCCAACATATCAGAGTCAGCCATAAGATAGGAAAGCTTTGTTCCATCAAAACAAAGCTCTTGAGATAGTGTCTTTTAGGGTTTTTGATGCCTTTCTTATTGGAAATGCCAACTGTTCTTTAGAATAATTTTCTCTCAAGCACTGCTTGAAATTTTTCTTCATCTCTTATCTGTCTCCCTTCAGCACAAACAGAGGTAACTGGCCTTACAAACTATTTTTCCTGGCCTTGAAGACCCTTTATGAAGCAAATTTTTAACAGAGCAGGCATTGTAGGGTAAATTAAGCCTGGATAGCAAATTGTGCAAATTCCTAGACCTCTGTTCGTGAGCTAGGGAGAATAATTTGAATGCAGACTTCTTCCTGGTATGTTCAGCTATTTTACTGTGCATCAGTTTCACAGAGAAGTTCTGGTATTCTGCCTAGCTGATTTACAGATAAAATTCTTGGCTCTTCTTGATAACAGAAGCTGTGATACCTACTGGCTAAGATTGCCCTCAATGTTATTAAAAATCTTCAGGATAAATTAATCTCACAGTAATACCAATAATATTGGACCACACTCTTTTGACTTCACTGGACTCTCAGACTTATAACAGAATGAAAAAATAAAAATGCACTTATTATTAAATGTGGTTCATTTGTTATAATGTGCTTTTAAAGAAAGTCTGTTAATAGATTTTTCTCTCTATGTGATATAAATGCACTAATTAATTATTATTCTAAATGGACAATAAAATCTGTGCAGCCACTTGTGAAAATCCTAGAAAGATGAATTATTTGAAACAGACATTTGCCTATCTTTTGTCAGAGGTGGCTCAACAGATGCACAGATGGTCTACACAGGAGTGATAAATCTGATCCTTCCTGGAAGCACTGGAGTCATTGAGCACCCATGAAGCTCAATGCAAGAAACTCCCAAACAGAAAATACAGTACAATGGATACTTCTGTGGTAGTCTGTGACATATCTAGTGGATTATCTACCCTCTCTATCAATATTTTTTACATGCAAGTAGCAATTTGGTTTCTCAATACGCTTTTCCCTAGCTTGGCATTTACTCTTACTATCTTTTTATTTATAGCATTATAATGGGTATGCGTGTGTTTGCAGCTACACTGTGGCCATGGTGAAAGAGAGAAAGGAAATGAATACTTAGTGCAGATGGGAAGGTTAGAAAAAAATTTCAATAACTAATTTCCTGAAAGTATGCTGTGAATATTCTCTCTTTCATAAGTGTTCCAGTAGCAGCTGAAATAGGAAAAGTAAAGATATGATCTAGAGTTGATAGGGATATCCAAAGGGCCAAGGTGGATGTCCCAGGTGGTGGCCATGCATGCACTGGAACAAGACTGGAAAACTGCATTTCAGCAAGTATCTTTTAACATAGCTCTTCAAATGGTGACTCATTTTTTCCTTACACACAAAAATATTGTCCTTTTAAAATTGCTGCTTCTTCATTGATACCAATTTTTAAGCACAAGGGGACTATCAGGAAGAGGTTTTTACATTCAGTCTATTTTCACCAACTCTGGTCTCTGAGTCAGGCTTGCTGCTAAAAAGCAAAATTTCAATGGCTTTAATACTATGAAACCCCTTAGATTTTTCCCTAGATGAAGGAAGAACAAAGAAAATTCTGCATTACTGTTTCAAATCTGGCAATAACACAAGGTTTTCCTTAAAATGACCGTGCAATTTCTTGGGTCACTTATTCACTACCACATCATCAATTCCAGTGGCAGAACTACATGAAAACCTGCACTGTTAAAAGCCTCCATTGAGTACCTCTGGAAACATAGTTCTTACAGTTCCCTTAACACTTACTTTGCTTCACACAAACAGCTCAGCAGTGATGGCTTCTCATGTTTGGCATCTTGATCTTGCTGTCAATGTAGAACTCATTTCCCCGCATGGATCCTGATGGGCTTGGGATGGCACAGGGCTGCAGCTGGATAACATAGTGGCTTTCATGTCAGTCCATGCGGTGATGTTGGAGGTTCGGAAGTTATCACTTTCAGAGAAATAACCTTCTGTGAGGAAACTGGGTCTGGAGAACAGCAGGATTTCTGGACCAGCCCCTGCATCTGTTTCCTGATTGCCCTGGGTGGAAAGGAGAGAAATAGAAAACAGATTAGCGTATTTTAGAAGAATCAATCAATGGATTGCCTATAAGGGATGCTTTTCAGCACATAATTTGCCTGAACTTTAGATTTAAATCCTTTTTTAAGACTATTTTAAGCCTGAGTTAGCTGTAAAGCAGACATTTTGTAAAGCCCCATCTGGAGTACTGTGTCCAGACCTGGGTAAAGGTCTCAGTACAGAAGGGAGTGGATCCAGAGGAGGGCCACGGGGATGGTCAGAGGGCTGGAGCACCTTCCCACTGAAGAAAAGCTGAGGGAGCTGGCTTGTTCAGCCTAGAGAGGAGAAGGCTCTGGGGAGACCTCACTGCAGCCTTCCAGTACTTGAAGGGAGCTTGTAAGAAGGAAGAGGAGCCACTTTTTACACTGTCTAATAGTGATAGAACATGAGGCTGGATTGTTGACCCTTAAAAGCCCTCAGCCTGTGCCAAGGCTCATCTCTCTCACTGTTCTGTAAGGAGAAGCAAAACCACTATGTGAAGGGGAAGAAATAGGTTTGGAGCCTCTCTCCCTGAGTAAGTTCTGTGCCAAGAGCAGGACGAAATCTCAGGCAGCTGGCACACAGCCCCCGTTGCTTCTTCCAAACTGTGATGGGAATTAGGCAGAAAGGCTGACCTGAGCTATTAACTCCCCCACCACCAACAGGCTGCAGTGCCAACACCACCTGCACGGCCCTGAGTGTTTCAATGAGCTGTGTCAGAGCTGAAGGGATTGGTAGGAAATACCTTAAAGAGGGAGTTCGTATCCTTTTTTCTCCTCTCTGTGGCTGTTGTTGGACCTGACATCAGCTGAAGATTTCTAGAGAATGCATCAGTGCTTAGCTGGACACAGCATCTTACATTGCACCTCATCTGTGAGTAAAATTTTAGATAGCTGCTGAATATAGTCACTGCTGGTTAAACCTCACAAAACATTAACCTTATTCATGTTTAATATTTAAATGCAAATTATAGTCAGCCAATTAGTTTTCTCTGCATCTTCAGCACCGTTTCCCAAGAGAATGAATCTTAAGTACCTTAATTCGTCTTCCTGACGAAGGTGAAAGTGTTAAAAGGAGCCTTAATTTGTTTTTTATTTGTCCTTTAAGGTTTTATTTTTAGGAATCACTTGAAAGATGATCAAATTAAATGTGTTTACTTTCCTTTTATTTGCTACAAAAGGCAACCAAAGTGTTGATACTGAAGCAAAGAGAAAGGTTGCTAGTGTAAGTAGGTGGTCTCACTCTATTGGCATACTTACAACACCCCCACAAGACAGTTTGCTCACTCTGTACCTTTGAATTAGCTACAGTCTGTATTAATACATTGGATTAATGTATGCAATCATCTGCTACCCATATTGATACAAAAGGCAGCTACTTACCAGTGACTAATGCAATTTTTTGCTTATACTCAAAAGTCAGGCTTTTGATTTCTAAGATTATGATGGTCATTTTCTCCCTCATTAGCTTTGGAGCAGAGAAAAAGCATGAGAGCACTGGACAAAGTGTGTAGCAAAATGAACCCATAATCAGAGCATTAGAGCTAGAACTATTGATTTGATCCTGAAATCAGATAGATGATTCATAAAAGCAACAACTCAGAGACAGTGTCTATTTTGAAATATTTCTTCCCTCTAGTGCAAAGAGGTATTTGATACAAACCACATTTAGATGTCTAAGTTTGCTGTTGGTTTCTCAAATATCTGACACGGTGGGAAAATGAGTAACATTTTGTTTTTCCAGTATTTGATTGCCATTAACACCACAAAGCAGTTCATGCTCTCCATGTAGTGTAATGTGGTTAATTCACTGCTGAGTGCTGCTGAAAGCAGGAAAAACTGCTCTGTTCCAGCCAAACGTGTTGAGTTTACTGCACACATATTCATTACCGAACTCAAACAGTACTTTTATGACTTTATGTTAAAACATTGCACTGGCACCTTTTGAATCAGCCTCATCTTCATTAAGGTACCTCTGCTCTTATCTTTGTTTTGTTGCCACCTGATCTTCATTTGGCCTGTTAAGCGTCTATCAACATTTCAAAGCTACAATACCTTTACCACTTCTTTTTAAGGACAGTAAATGCATTGGTTAAGCAGGTGGCACTTTTATCTCTTGGTTTTTAAGCAAGTGTTTCAAGTATACAATGCAAGCCCTCCAGGTAAAGTGAAGGGATTTCTTTACAGGCTGTCCCAATAAACTATAAGGTACAAAAGATAAAGTATCTCCTTGTAAATCATAGAATCGTTAAGGTTGGAGAAGGCCACCAAGATCATCTAGTCCAACCATCAACCAATGCCCACCATGAACACTAACCATGTCCCTCAGTACCACATTTCTTGGACACCTGCAGGGACGATGACTCCACTCCTTCACTGGGCAGAGGTGATGGAGATAAGTTATGGACATGTAAGTTACATGACCTCTCCCGAATAAAGGCAGGGCAGCATCTACGTACTGACAATCTCTATGGTACAGGGGGAAAGAACCATCACTGATGTACCATGTTTAATAGGACTAAGTAAATTAATGTCAAGACAGGATGAAAATAATTCATTTTTAGATGCTAAGCTGTTTCATTGCATTTTTTGATATTTCAAGTCATTCTAAGGCTGGTAGCTTATGTTCTGTTATCACCTATAATTTCTCCCTTGTCTTTAAGGCATGCTGTTACTTTTTAGTGTTACACTTGGACTTGCTGGAAATGTTGACAGTCCCAGTTTGCATTCAGCCTGACATCTCAAATGCAATGAGGTTAGTGGTTTCATTGTAGCCTCAAGTGCATAGTAGTATGCTGAATAAACTCGCACATATAATTCTGCTAAATTTGGACTGTAAGGGGGCCCTAGCGCTGAGTTACTATGGAAACAGAATTCTTCTTTTCTTTAGAAAGAAATTCCCTCTAGGTTCAGTAGTGTGAAAAATTTCCCAATATTAGAGCTTTGTGATGTTTCCCTCCATTATCCTTTTGTGTCCACATCTTCATAATAAGAGTTTAAAGGTGATTTTTGACTTGTCCACTTAATATTCAATTTAATCACTGAGTTTTCATGGTATTTTATCAAAGCGAAAAAGCAGTGCTCTTCCCCAAGGCTGTTTGGATAGTTGTATGCATTACTGCTGATGATTTATAGACTGTACGCAGTCACAGTGCTGAGCACAAGATGGACAGTGTTTGCACTTCAGTAGATTATGAAGAGATTGGAGACATTGCTCTATCTAGCAAGCTATCTCATAAAGATAAAGGCTGAAATCCTGGCTCTGTTGATGACATTTGCCATTTCACCTACCTCACACTTATGCACTTTATGACACAGTACGGATTAAAGATGGGAAACCTGAATGCTTGGACAGGGTGACAGTAAATACAGAGAATCATCTTATGCATATTGGACAAAGACCTGAACAGGACAGTACTTTTTTATGAGACTATATTTACAAGAAATACTTTCTGAGAAGCAAGTTAAGGGGCACGGTGGGAAAACTGCATAGTGAGAGAACTAAGTTAAGCATGAATGGAAAGTTGCCATGGTACAGAGAGGTGGAGGAAGGAAACAGACTGTGTGTAGAAGAAGAAACTGAAAGAGCATAAAACATGAGGGAGCAGTTGAGAGGACTTGAGAAGAGAGAGGAATTAGCAGGCTCTTGAAGGAGAAGCTGTGAAGCTTCATTTAATGTAAGGAATAGCAGTACAAGAAAGTGTTTGCAATTGCACATCATGCCAATGGTTATACTGAGCAATTGGAGTACACTCTGTGCCTGCTAATAACAATCTTATTTAGGTGATAGGAAACAAAGGTGAGATTTTCTGTCTCCAGAAAGGCCAATTTAATTTGGTTGAACAGTCCAGTCCTTTGTAAAACATTACTTTGTTATGTGTAACTTTAACTCTATGTTCAAGTGTAAATTTGTTAATATTTTTCATGGTCTGTCAAGCTTATCTCTCCTGTAAAGATCACAGTTTTCTGTAAGCAGTGAAAAAATGCTCTCTTCACAGAGTCCAACTAGTCTTCAACAAAAATTCATTATTGTTGTCTTGAAAAGCCAGATTTGTAAGGTCATGCAAAGGAAAATGAAATGAGATAATTATTGACTTATACACCATGAACAATTTCTCTTCATTCTGGTGAATAAAAAGAATGCGTAGCATCTTTTTACAATTATTCTGTAAGTCATAGGTGGCACAGAGCAACTGTGTAGCCTTAGAAGAGCATTAGCTTTTCCATTTTTTAATGTACAGAGTATAGACAATCCTCCATTTCCATATACTGCAGGACTGTAGGGCCTATGGCCAACTTCCGTGTGTGGCTGAGGTTATTTGCAATGGCCAAAGCTGTCAGGAGGTGAATTGTTCTTGCAGATTTCCTGAGTGACAGAAAGCTGGTAGTAGTTCTACCTCCATCCTCAGAAACTGCCTGGTGACCAGGGACCTGGTTGCAGTAGTTCTGTTACAAGGCATGAGACAAGTTCTATATTTAGAGAAAAGTCCACTTCTTTTGTTTCTCCTCTAAGTACATTGTAGTGAGGGCCACGATAAGATCTCCTACCTCCTTAATTCTTATCCAACGCTGAAATCCTAGCCACTTCTGCCATGGCAAAACATCAGACAAACTGGAGAGTGAGGACTAGAGCTTCACACAGAGGCTTTCAGTTATTTAACCAAACACTGTGCCCAGTTGAGGCTTCACTACTTACTCTTTCTGAGGACTCATTTTTGAACTTTCTGACGGCTGTTTTTGATAATTTAATGTTGATTATTGCACCTCTTCTAGGCAAATAAATTTTTGTGAAAGTTGTCTCTCCCACCCTGCCTCAGAACTTGTTGCAGAGTCAAATCCATCAAGTAGAGACATTTGGAGAAATTCTCAAATGTTCAATAGGCGTGTAGGTGTTGATTTCTCATTTACGGATCATAGCAAGAGACACCTTCTTGTTGTTTGTTCTGTTGGTTAAATAACAGCAACAAGGTCTAGGACTTCACAGTCTTACTGATCCAACTTTGAAAATAGCTTCAAACACTGTTTGGAGAGAATAAATCTACCCAGTGACATGTAGACAATTACTGTTCCCTGGCAGTAACTCTATCACTCCTCTTCTCTTACTGATCAAAGCCAGAGAACTCTGCATTAGAAAGGCTGTACAGTAACCCTAGAAAAAAATGATAGATTTAAGAAATCTAATTATTGTAAAAAATGACCATGGTACAGCTTAAATGATACAGTACAGATTACAGATACCTTCTTGTCTATGGTAGCTCTCCATTATTTTGGAGAAAGAACAGAAATCCATTACAGGTTTCCTTGTTGCCAATTCAACAAACAACTGCAGTACAAACTTTAATAAACTGATTGTACCTCTTTTGAGTTTAGCACTCTGAGCACTCTGACTGAATATTCCGAATTGAGATTTTATTAACTGAAAAAGCACTGCAACCATAGATTAGCCTGTTATTTGTTTGCTTGCTTTTGTATTATTTGTTGTTGTTGTTTGTTTGTTTTTTAAGTAATGACACGGCAATGTTTGTTTGAAATACCATATATGCTAAATCAACTTTTGGAACTGATTTCAAGGATATTAACTTCCAAAGGATGCTTAATTTAATTTTGATTTGAAAGAGCATTGATGTCACCAGGAGGTACCTAAAAGAAGCTTTATAGCATGGTTCTTTTGGGCTGCAAGAAGCTTATTAAAGCTCTTAGAAGTTGCACACTTACACATTTCCATCATAAGTTATTTGCAAAACTTTCTGTGGTACATTAGTAGTAATCCAAGTATTTTTTATTCCCTATGGCTTTTTCAATACATTTTTGACAATCTTCTCTCCATGGAAAAATCAGGGGCTAGTCCTACAGAATGCTGTGGGACAGAAAACCTTACCAAACTGTATAGATACACCAGCAGCAAGAGCAGTACATGAATAAGGAATCCTGTCAGGAAGAATCGACTCAGAACTAGGCTAAAATCTTAATTCAGAATCCATTTCTACATTTTCTGCTGAATATTCTCTACCAGGTGCCAGAACAGCACTGTAACTTCAGCAATATACATTTCTGTGTAAGGTCAGGCGTTGAGCTAGATGTACAAAAGTGACTGTCATTGCAAAAAGAATGCGAGTCACAGAGCGTAGAGAAGATCAAAGAATTGCAGAATCATTAAGGTTGGAAAAGACCACTAAGATCATCTTGTCCAACCTCAACCCATCTCCATGCCTACTAACCATGTCTCTCAGTGCCGTATCCCCACAGTTATTCAACACCTTTAAAAATGGTGATTCCACGACCTCCCTGGGCAGCCTGTGCCAATGCCTCACCACTCTTTCTGAGATGAAAATTTTCCAGATATCCAGCTTGAAGATGATGACCACTAAAACAACTAGTCAGGTTCCCTGAAGGTCTGTAAGATCATTTGTGACTTTTTTGCTGCCAGATCGTGAGTAACTTGCTCGTGGTCAGAGGATATCTGTGGCAAAGGAGAAAAAGAATGCAAAGCCTAAGAATTATTTGGATTAATTCCTTAATTCTGTCCTATTCCTTCATCACATAATCATTCTTCTTGTTTCCACGGAGTATGATTTACACACATTTTCTGTTTATTTGGCAGCAGTTCTTGGTACTTTGTGAAGACACAGATTTGGACTGGACATACTGAGTTTAACGTGCTTGAAAACCTCCAGGATAGTGAAGTGACTGGTAAAGTGTCACAGTATGCACCTAATTCCCCCCTGCATTGTGCCAGCTGTGAAAGTATGTCGGGAAGCGTTGGAAGAGGTTGGACTTCCCCAGAAAATGTCCATGAGGAAGTCAGAGTCCACAGAAAGGTTCAAACTCTTGCCATAAACTCTCATCTCTCTGATTCTTTATTCTTTTTTTCTTTAATTCAGTTCCACACTGAATATATGTGGGCTTCTCAAAGGAAAACACAGCTGGAGACTATTCCTGTATTTCTCAGCTCTCATTATTCCCTTGTACTTCTCCTGTGATGCTCAAACCAAATTATCATTCAGTGTTTGCTGCCATAGCATCCAGGGAGCCTGACACATGAATCAGAAGAGCACAGTACAAGCACAGATCAGAAAGCTATCTCAGCTCCAAAGACTTTACCAATTTACGTGAAAAACCTGGGATACCAAAGGGAGACAAATGGTTAGATGGGGAAAGAAAGGAAATAAGGAGCTGAAGTTGGCTAGGTGGTTAGTCAACCATATAAACAGCCAGTCCTGGGATTTTGTTTTGTTTTGTAGAGTGGGGAAATCAGTTTGTTTCAGGGAAGAGCAAAAAGAGAAAAATGAGTTAGTTCGCAGGTGCCAAGGAAATTTTATCCCAACATTAGATGCAGCATGAGAAAAGGCACAAAAGGGTTATCTGAATATTTAGCATTTGCTACTGAGAAGGAGAATCTCCCTCTCATCACTGAATTGGAGATAATTACTAAGGACAGCTTAGAAGGAGTGTTGGCAGTGAAGAAGAGCCTCTATTAGACACAGCAGGGAAGTGAATACCCACGCTGGGATACTGAGAAGGGTGATATGGTCAAATTGATGAGCTGGAAAAATGATCCTATGACAGCATCTACAATGGATCTGAATAGGCCCAGTTAGGATCCATCATGACCAAAGAGAAAATAGTTTTTAAAGAAATTGTGAGCTTGGAAAAATGATTATCAGCATAGCCTTCATCTTTTAGACCTCAGATTAAGAAGATAGGGCAGTGATGGAAAAGAGATTCAAGAGAAACAGCAGTTCTCCCAGAATAATCAGTAGCATCTTGAAGAGCAGGATTCAGAGCTGCTGAATTCCAGCACAAAGCTCTGCTCACTGGATCACCCATTGCTCTGGAAACAGCTTATTTTTGTAGCTCTGTGAACTTAGTGTGAACTTTGCATGTTTTTACAATATCATAATTTGCAAAGCTCCAGACTGAGAGCAGATGAGTCACATTATTTAGGCAGAGAAGGATGTGCTACAGAGCCACTTCTGCAGCACAGAAAATCTCCTTTCCCTGAGGACGAAATCCTCTCTCCTCCCACAAAGCAGCTAGCACGTTTCAGTACCCCACATCAGCTGGCAAATACATTGCTTATTTTGGCACTTAATTTCAGCATGACTGCTTAGAGATAATACAAAGCGTTAAGGCTGTCAATATTTTTGAGTGACAAAGACAGAACTGAAGCTGTTACTCTCTTTTTCCTTTTCAAGTGACAAACATAATTTGTGTTATATGTTGAGTATGACTTACTGCGCTGCAACTAGAAACCTTTCCAGTTTGCTTTAGCCATATGTCTGTGCAGACACAGGCTCCATCTCTAGATGTGTTTGTGCAGCACCAGGCAACAGGAAGCTCTAATCCTCTAACAAGACTCTTCTACACTCATTATTTTCAGTGCTATTTTGAAAAGTGATAGGAAAGGATGACATATTTAGCAAACCCTATGAACTGCAATACAGCATGGTGATTGAAGCGAGTGCATTGCCTTTGTCTGCTCCTGTTGTTTCTCTTCAACATTATCCTCTGAAAGAGAATCAGGAATTTTCCAAGGAATTCAACTATGGAAAGTAAGTTTGTCATTATGTGCCAAGGCAGGGGTTGGACTCAGAGCAGAGCTGGTGGTTCTGCTTGTGGGCAGTTGCACATCCCTCTTTGGGTCTGGTCAGCTTTTACGTTAATTGCCCACAAGTTCTACTGACAGGCAACCATCAGCCCATCCCCACCATGCCCACTAGCCATGTCCCTCAGTGCCATATCTCCACATTTCTTCAACACCTCCAGGGACAGTGACTCAACCACCTCAACACCTCCCTGGGCAGCCTGTTCCAATGAGTTACCACTCTTTCTGAGAAAAATTTTTCCTAATATGCTACCTGAATCTCCCCTGGTGAAACTTAAGGCCATTACCTCTTCTGCTATCGCTGTTACCTTGGAGAAGAGGCCGACCCCCACCTTACCACAACCTCTCTTCAGGCAGTTGTAGAGGGCAATAAGGTCTCCCCTGAGCCTCCTCTTCTCCAGAGTGAACAACCCCAGTTCCCTCAGCCGCTCCTCATACGACTTGTGCTCCAGACCCCTCAGAGCCTCATTGCTCTTCTCTGGACATGCTCCAGGGACTCGATGTCTTTCTTATAGTGAGGGGCCCCTACCCAAGCACAGAACTTGAAGTGCCATCTCACCAGTGCCGAGTATAAGGGGGCAATCACCTCCCTGCTTCTGCTGGCTGCACTATTTCTGATACAAGCCAGGCCTTGGCCACCTGGGCACACTGCTGGCTCACGTTAGTTGGCTGTTTATCTGTACACCTACATCTCTGAATGAAAAAGGACAATGATTTGCTTTTTTCCTGATTCTGTTTGCTGCTATTTTTTTCAAGAGGATCCTGCTCAGGAAGGGCAAAGCCTAAACACGTGCACTGGCCAGTTTGTACCTCTTGGCCTCAGGATCACTGTCTGTCTTTCTTTATTTTATCAACATAGACATAAAAACAATTCTTGTATTGTTATTTAGATAACTATGCCAAATTCCATTCTGCTGTCAGTTTGGTTTCTTGCTCCCAGTCCTCCAGGCAAAAGGTTCATTCTACTTTTACACTTAGAAATCTAATTTCCAGTTTGAATGACTCATGGTCAGATTTTACTCTGTCTTTTTTCAGCTTTTATTTTCTCTGTAACTATTCAGTTTTAAATTCAATTGTTTGAAAAGATATGAAAACCACAGTACTCTATCTTTTTGACGAGGCATTGCCAGTGGTATTGGTATCGCTCTGTTTTCTAGAATTGCCTTGTTCTGTATTTTGTAGGACTGTGTTTACCTTCTCACAAGACATCATGTCAGAGGCTCACACTCAGTCTGTAACTGAATGATATTCCATTTCCACTCCTCCCTCATTTTAACCCATCATCCTGTGATTTACAGAAGCCATTCTTTTTATTAGTCCCTGAAGTCTTGTTTTCCTCTCAAAGAGTCTTTTTTCTTCTCCTTTTTTTTTTAACCCTCAGACCATATTTGGCTCACTTTTGATCTTTTTATAGTAAGAATTAAAGTGGAAGTTCAATTCATATTTTAAAGCATATATGATGTTAGTGTTGGAAGCAGTATATAGATCAAGTAGCATTGCTGAAACAGCAATCTGATCTGTAGAGGGAGAGAAAAGCCCTGGGAGGATCACTGATCTGAAAAAAAAAAAAAAGGTAAGGAGAAAAAAAGAGTTGAAAGAATAAGTATTGAAAAAAAAAAACAGCAATACCCAGTTCATTTCCTTGCTGGTTTATACTTTCCTGAGCTATTATTAATAGAGGAACATGTTGCCAAAACACTGGAATAAAATAATTTAAATCACTTTTAGAAATCTGCTTTGAATTCACAGCAACACTTTGCACTTTCAGGAGCCATATATGCATTGACTATTGGTGTAGTCCTTTGATGGCTGAAGTCAATTCTCAAAACATGCCACAGCTTCTCTGAGCAGACTGGGCCAGGGCCTCACCACTGTTCTCCTTGTCCTATCACTATCTACCCATGTAAAAAGTTGATTCTTCTCCTGCTTATAAGCTCCCTTTAAGTACTGCAAGGGCGCAGTGAGGTCCTCTGGAGCCTTGTCTTCTCCATGCTGAACAAACTCAACTCCCTCAGCCTTTCTTTGTAAGAGAGGTGCTCCAGCCCTCTGTGCATCTTCGTGGCCATCCTCTGGACCTTCTCCAACAGCTCCACATCTTTCTTGTGCTGGGGGTCCCAGGCCTGGACACAGTATTCCAGATGAGAACAGAGAGGTAGCAGTGACCTTGATTTATAACATTAATTTTCACTGCCATGTGTGTGCTCCTGTAGTACCTTCTTATTTTGTCCCATTCTTGGTAAATACAAACTTTATAGGACACAGAAGACAACTGGCAGCCAGTGCATAGTGTGCTGGTGTAGGACAGAAGTGCTGGGTTTAGCAGGTGCTTGTGCTTTGACCATAGCCAAGTTAATTTTCTTCTTGCTACCTGTCCCCTGAAACACTAGTAGCTCCCAGCTTCACCCAGCATCGTCAGTATCACTGTATTCACACACTATAGCGGTAAGATTGAAATAGATGTTACATAGGTGTGAGCCTTGTAGCAGTTTAGATTTGCTCTTACTGCTGCAAAGCCAATAAATGTTTGCCAGATATTGCATTGCTTTCTTAATCACTGACCATTTGATAGCTAACAGATTCAGTCATAGACCGTTTATTGCTGAGTTGTAACAAGTTGCTAGGTTTAAGCTTGAGGAATTCAACGTGAATTTATATTTCCTGGTTTAGTCTTAAAAACTGACAGTTGGTGGAAAACAATGCTTTTTTTTTTTTTCCTTTGGCTTTAAACAGTGAAAGTTAAGGATGAAAATTGCTGAGAGATGAAATGAGAAAATCAGGATCATCCAAAGTCAGACTCTGTTTCAGATTACAGCTATGATTTTAAATGCAGACTACAGCTACTGGAATAAGTGCAGTACAATACACCACCAAATACTAATTTACTGTTGGAACTAAAACGTGAAAGTTATTTGTTAGAGACTTGCTGTTAATAATTTTAGCACTTTGAGTCAAAAGATGATAGGTGGAGGAGAAGTCAGAGGATAAATGCCAGATTGCCTGTAAACTAATATTTATTACAGTTCACTGACTACTTCAAATTATTTTGGGTTCTCAGCACACTTCTCATATCCAATTGTTTCTTTAAATGAGAGAAAGCATTTAGCCAAGGATATTCAGTGAATTCTCTGCATGATAAGATCAGGACACGTCAATATTTGAATTTTGAACACGCTAGTGTATGTTATAATTTGGTTTCATAAGATGGATCTTATCTATTAAAATAAACACATTAATAAAATGTGGCAAGAAGGATATGAATATATGAATATAAAGCCATGATAGACATTTTTCTATTGCAAGCTGTTTATTTCTGGGGATCAAGTCTTCAAGGAGATTAAACAATGCTGAAGAGATGATTAAGCTGAAAAACTAATAGGCACAGGCTTAAGGAGATGCTGAAACGATAGAGGAATATTAGCATTGCTGCAAGCAAGCATGTGAATCCCGATTGCCCTTGGTCCTTGTATGGGTATGCACTGTACAGCAACATCACAGGGAGCATCCTCTGCTGTTGGAGACTCTGTCTTGCTGCAACTCCACACTACTGATGGCATAGGTCTGTGATGTGAACCCTCAATCTGGTCCCGGGGAAATATAAGCTAAGGGGAATGGAGGCCATGCCAATGAGTTCTGTTCGTGCTGTGTACATAAGCCAAATCTTTGTACAAAAGGAGTCCTGTTCACGAGGTGTGGCACCAATAATATTTTGCTCCTTGTATCCCTTTCTGCCTTGGATGTACAATATTTTTATTCATTGTTTGTGAAGATGTACAACAGTGTGACCTCATGCCTATCAGTCAGTGCACCAGGAACACTTGGCAGTGCTTATTCCCCAGAATATCCAAGGATTTCTTTCCTGATTCAACCAGTGCCAGGATAAGAGCTAGCATTTGCTACATTTTGTTTCAGAAATTCATTGTAAAATGAAGAAATCTGCCTGAAAATTTTCATTTTTAGATACAAAGCTGTACCCATTGTTTTAATCGCCAGTGTTTATTGAAAGCTAGAAAAGCTTTCAAAGGAGAAAAGAACAGACACAAAAAATCCACCACTATGAAACTCTGCAAATAACATTTTCTATAACGTGCTTTGCCCACTGGGAATTCTTTGTGTATTATCCGTTCTGCTGTACGTAGTTTGCAGTCCTTCTGATCGCAAGCAATCAAAATCATACATTTACCCCCAGAATCAAAACACGGGAGTTTTGAAACATTTTACTTTTAGATTATTACATTTGCATGCTAGTTAAGAGTTGGTAGGATGCTTTCATGTCACATTTTCAAGATTTTCCCTTTAATCAGAAGCTTTAGAAAATTTGTCCTTTGCTGAGTGAAAGCTGAAATGTCTCCAAAAATCAGGCATTACCAGGAGCTGGAGTTTTAACAAGCAGTTATTTGTTACTGAAGCCATGTAATATTACAGGTGCCAGAAACTGTGATGTAGCATTAGACTCTTAAAGAGCTTGAGGACATCAGTGCAACACTGAGAGTCAGTCCTGGGTCTGTATTAGCAAGTAATTCAAAGCACTACAAAGAGATTGAGATCAAAGATCAAAGCAGATGGTTCAGAAATCCCTAAATACATGCAGTAATTGTCTCAGGGACTTTACTTTGGAGTAGCCTTTAGAATGAGCATCTCCATATGGTTTAAAGTCATTCAGTAAACTGACCTCTCTCTTGAATTCTTACATCCAACTGAACACCAGAAAGCACTTCTGTGCTGTGTGGGTCATAGAGCATTGACATAGGCTGCCCAGAGAGATTGTGGGATCTCCTCCTTGGAGATCTCCAAATCCACCTTGGACACGGTGCTGGGCACACTGCTCTGGGTGTCCCTGCTGGAGCAGAGGTTGGACCAGATGGACCCAGAGGTTCTTTCCAACCCCAGTCATTCTGTGATCCTGTGACTGCAGCATATGATGTTCCTTGCTACAAAAGCGATCTAATTCACAGGCATGAAAACTGCATTGCAAACCAGATCAATGTAAGGTAAGTGAGAGTGGTCAGAAGATTTGCTTCACAAGCAAACTACTTTGCCAAAGCAAAATTATTACTAGTGTAGAGGCAGCCAGCATGCTCATACTTTCCTTCCAGCTGCTGGATGAAGATAGGATGTAGCCATCGTTGGTGCAGAAGAGGGATCACAGTGCACAGACTGAGATCACATGGCTGGATAATGGAAAGACTGAATGAGAAGAAGGTAAGGGAACTCAGTAGTGACACATGCTAAAAAGATCTAGAAGGTATGGGGACAATTATTTTTCCTTTTGAAGGAAAATATTTAAATCTGTGTGCTCAATAAGTCAGTCAAAAAACCTTTCCTGCATGAGCACAGTAACTCAGGGGACAGTTGTCTTTCCCTGGAAGTTGCTCACTGAGAGCATGTGACAGATATAGGACTTTTCTGTAATAATTTATGAGTGCCATATGTTGGCCTGATTCTTTTCATTATCGTTTTTACAGTACAAATATGTTGGGTTACTCAACAAAAAGCTGATCAGATACAAATGGGAGAAGAATGGGTTGAGATGGTTCTCACTGACCCCTCCAGAACAATTAGTATTGCTTGGGGTTTGTTTGTCCCTAGTGAGTCTTCAAACTAAGATGTTCAGAAACAGTCAAGATTCAGTAGGCAATGATGGAGAAGTAAGAGATGTGTGATTGTAAAAACTGGTGAAAGAAATGGTATCAGACAACTCTGCCCTTGTGAGGCCCCATCTGGAGTACTGCGTCCAGGCCTGGGGCCCCCAGTACAGGAACGTTGTAGAGCTGTTGGAGTGGGTCCAGACAAGGGCCATGAAGATGATCAGAGAGCTGGAGCACCTCTCCTATAAAGAAAGACTGAGGGAGATGGCTTGTTTAGCTTGCAGAGGAGAAGGCTCCATTGTGACCTCATTGTGGCCTTCCAGTACTTGAAAGGAGCTTACAAGCTGGAGAGGAAATGACTTTTTACATGGTCTGATAGTGATAGAACAAGGGGAAATGGCTTTAAACTAAAAGAAGGGAGTTTTAGTGTTTAGAGTTTTAGTTTTAGTTTTCAATGTTAGGAAGAAATTCTTTACTCAGAGGGTAGTGAGTTGCCGACACAGGCTGCTGAGAAGGGTTGTGGATGCCCCATCCCTGGAGGTTCTCAAGGCCAGGCTGAATGGGCCCTGGGCAGCCTGATCTGGTGGAGGCAATCAGCCCATGGCAGGGGGGCTGGAACTAGGTGATCTTTAAGGTCCCCTCCAACCTAAGCTGTTCTATAATTCTGTTATTCTATGACTGATCTGTTACTGATGTGCTATAACCACTAAGCAGTGAATTATATGTTCGGAATCACTATCAGCTGTATATAGATAAAACATAACCATGAAATGAAATGACTAATGAAATGACGACAGAATGAAAGGTTAATATAAACCTAGAAATTCCACAGTTCTGTAACTATTCCTAAAAAGTCCTAAGCAAACACTTAGATGGAGGTTGCAATGCCAGTGGGACAATTTGTGGCAGCATCAAACCTGGTTTAACTGCTGCCCTGTCCCCGCGCAAAACATTTACCCATTGTTACGAGTTTTAATGTTTCTTTTAAATTACTTTTAAAGATAACTCCTAATTTCTTTCAAAGGGCTTTATAATTCCCTGGTTACTCGTTAATCCAGCTGGAAATTGTCTTCCTTATTCAGGCAATCTCCCACTGTGGATTTAGGTACTTCTTTAATACAGACGGTGAGCACCCACACACATCATAGTGGGTGACATATGGTGATCTCGGGGAAAGGCAGGAAACTCAGTAAGAGAGATATTTGTGTTAAATCACTGAAAAATATATATATATTTTCTCTTTTAAAGCTTATTCATCCAGCTAAAGATGTATTTGTGTATACACAAAAACTATTATTATAAATTGAGTATTTTATTATCATTACTATTAAATATTTACATATATGTCTGAATGTTTGTATACACAAAGAAGTCTGGCAACTATTCATTCTCTTGGCATTATACTTCTGGAGTGAAAAAGATAGTGAGCAAAAACAGTTGGGTCAGGAGCATGAAATGAGCTGATACACAGCTGATACATCAAGCTAAAGTTTAAAAGACCAGAGATTAATATATTCAGAGATAGCAGGAAAAAATAATAAGGATAGTTAATCCTAAAACCATACCATAATAACTCTATCTAATGTAAAGCTGGATATGAAAGGCTCCTGGCTTGTGGTTTGGTGTACACACATAATTGAAGACACTACTCTCTTTTGGTCACAAAAGGTAGAGAAAGAGCAAAGGCACATCCTGAGAAGTAAATAGTAAACAAGGAATCAAGTAAGTAAATAAATTGAAAGTCACTAGATAGAGTCAACAGGAGAGCCACTCCTCTCTTGAGCTTCAGTCTTGCAACACACCTAAGGATCCACAGGTTTTTAGAGAGCTTGATCTGTGAAGGTTAGAGACATGGAGAGCTGTAGGCATGGAGCACAGAATGGAACAAAACACAACATTTATAGTAGGGGATGCTATAGTTTCCCAGTAGAAAATTCTGCTGTGTGACAGTGTGAGTGCTCATTACAGCAGTACTTCATTATAAAGTTTGGCTGATTATTGCAATAAATCTAAAGATCTTCTGAATGGCCAAAGTGACTCCCTCATTTCTGGCTTGTGGCTAAGAGGCAGTTTTGAAGTTTCTGGAACAAACAGGAAGGAAATGATTTTTAATTTAGGACTGTGACTCAGCAGTGTGTTGGCAAAACCAAAAATGAATTGATTTTGCTAGCCACCACTGTTGCTAGATGTGGGATTTCAGTGAAAATTTTACTTTATGTCCTGGTCTTTTCCTCTTTCCCATATATTTTTGAAATCTTAGCCAAAGTAATGTCTAATATCAATGTAAATAATACAGCAGGGGAGGTAGCATCCAAATACCAAGATTTGCAATGCTTTGATTGTAAAACATTCTTTACTTTCATTGTATAAGGCTCTCTCTTCCTCCTCTAAATTTTATTTTATGCAGCCTGTAAGACTTAAATGGAAAAATATATGTACATGGAGACTTCTTTAAGAGTTTAAAAGATTTGAATCTATCCTATGGATTATAAATACTATTGAGCCAAGATAATCAAACAAAGAAAATCTGTCCAAACTGTGCTATAGGTTTTACATAATTAGAAAACATGCATAGAAAACATACATTACATACGGTTTCCTAGTTGTTCACTAACATTATCATAAAAGTGGTATGAAAATATAAATACCATCCTGCTGAGAATGTTGCTGTATTCTGTTTTGTGATCTGATATTTTGCGGCAGAGGCCAAGGTGCAGAAAGTGTGAAGCCTTGCCTTATTTGATGACCTATCTCTGGCATCCTAGATGCAGTATCAGTATCAGTATCAGCTGTTTTCTGTCTTTTAGATGGAGAAGATAAGAAAAAAAATTCTTTTAGGCACCATTAGGC
The DNA here is from genome assembly GCF_002078875.1 of Numida meleagris. Lineage (NCBI taxonomy): Eukaryota > Metazoa > Chordata > Aves > Galliformes > Numididae > Numida > Numida meleagris. The sequence goes on along the minus strand of NC_034409.1, from coordinate 187,910,423 downwards.
ATGAGCTGTCTCCAGCAAAATCTTTTCATTTTTTTGTGCTGTTCATTGCTGAAGGCACACAACAGATAAATTAATTAAAAGGCCATATTTTAATTAAAAAAAAAGAAAAATTATTTCTGTAAAATGAAATTTGTTTTTCATGTTACACATCACTAAATCCAGAGACACTACATGCTAAGTAAAATGGGAATTCCAGTTATACCATTACAATATGACTGAATGCACTTGAATTTAGAATTTTATTGAAACTATGCTCCACTTTTAGGCCATTGCAATAGAACGGTAGGATATTAAGCTGATAATAACTCAGAGGCAGTTTTCATTACCCAGGTTTAATTCCTAGTTATTATAAAATGTCTGTAGTGATTCTGTGGGTGATCCTTTACTATTGCCAGGATGCTGTAAAAGCCATCCTTGTAGCATGGTTATGTCTCAAATCTTTTCTAATTGAAAGCTAACTCTAGGTACTTTGCATTTGTATCCTTAACATTTGGCAAACGTGCATAGAATCATAGAATCATTAATGTTGGAAAAGACCACTAAGAACATCTAGTCCAACCACTGAGCTTGTTGATCTCAATGGCTAAATGCTGAGCTTATCTGAAGTCAATTAAACATCCAGACTCTCCTTTAGTTATTAATTCGAGAACTATTCCATTGTGTCATCCTGCAGTAACTGGAGAAAGCTTTTTGTTGAAAACACGGACTTGGTTATAGATAGCACAATTAGTAATTCATCATCACTACTAAAGGAATCACCTACAAATCTAAGAATTGCTTGAAAGATTCTTGAAATCTTTACTTTGGTGCTGTTAAACCAGCACTCTGTTGTTTTAATACTAACCAAATGTGTCACAGTAGTAGAGAGACGCATTGCATTGCTCACAGCTTTTCTGGGTGCACAATCTACAATAACACAACTGTCTCTGGTTCTTCCTTAGAGGAATAATCAGGAAGACAAGACTAGAAAAATTAGATTTGGAGATATGAGAAGTGTTTATTTTACACTCCACCAATGTTACCATTATCTGGAGAATTTATAATAGTTTTTCTCTTTCAAACAAAAAAGAAATGGTGCTGAAGGCAATCACCTTGAATCAGCCCTCTGGACCAGTTTCAGATGGCATTACTTGGGTTTTCATCCATTGAGCAGCCCCATTTCCCTTTTCCCAACAGAAATGGTTGTTTTGCACTGTTTCAAAGACTCACCTTAATTTGATTACTCTTGAATCTGCATTCAGCAGTCACAGCCTGACTGGTTTAGCACTCAGAATGGTGCTTGGCAACTTTTGCACATTACCTCTCTGTGTCTAACATCGATGCTAAGCTAACGATTAGGATGGCATAGGCCATCTATGAAATTTTAAGTGCTACTTGGCAGCAAGATTACCAAAATTTGGCTCACGGTTCTTATCTTTGACACACAGAATAACGGAGTGATTACAGAAAAACGGTGTTATATTTAGAGAAGGAAGGAGGGCTTATTTCTGTGTCTGAAGCCTCAAAATCATAACAGCAGGTTGTATCCCAGTGGAAGAGTGGTCTCAGAACAGATGGACTGTAGCAGTGCTCTGATCTGTGTTGGATAGTAAGTGGAACAGATTTCAAAGATGCAAAGACAAGATTGACTAAAAAGATGTTTGAGCCATGATGATGAAAATGATAGTGACATTCACAGGGAAAGATATCTATTGCTTACAGATTTTATACTTTGCATTTACAGAGAAACTCTACCAGTTCTATTCTGCCTATCCTCTATTCTTCTTAGAGAGAACTTCATACAGGGAAAAAAAAGTGTATAATTAAACAACATTATTTACAGTTCTACAGAAGAAGATATTTATGGGAATGTGAGAGAATCTAAGCTTCAGAGTAATCTGGAGATGCTTTAGTACTATATAACTCTCATCTGGGTCACAAAAATTTCTGTCCAGGGGATCAGTGTAAATGACAAGAAAATTGCGTGCAGGATAAAATTCACCAAAGTTTGATGTTATGTGATGAACTGGTATCAAGCTTGTCCATGTCAGACAGTCTTTCTAAGAGATATGTTTATTTTTTTTTCCTAGAGTTTAGTTTTATGGTTAAAATAGTACTCTTTTGTAGTCAGTGGAACCAATGCTTTTGCAAAACCTGAAACCTATATGGAAGTATGGAAGGCTGTGGGATGGATATTATAGTATTCCTTGTGCATTCCTAGTATTCCTCACTTGAGTACTACATCCAGATGTAGAGTCCTCAGTATAGAAGATAAGTGGACCTCTTGGAGTGTGTACAGAGGAGGGTCACAGAAATGATCCAAGGGATGGAATACTCTCGTAACTAAACTAAAAGAGAGGGTATTTGAACTGGATGTAAGGAAAAAGTATTTTACAATAAAATCAGTGAAGTAGTGGAACAGATTGACCAGCAAAGTGGTGGATGCTCCATCCCTGGAGACACTCAAGGTCAGGCTGGACAGGGCTCTGAGCACCTGATGGAGCTGTGGGTGTCCCTCTTCACTGCAGGGCTTGGAGAATATGCCTTATGAGGAGCGACTAAAGGAACTGGGGCCATTTAGTCTGGGGAAGAGGAGGCTGAGGGGAGAGCTTATTGTTCCCTTCAGATACCTGAAAGGTGATTGCAGTGAGAGCATGGTTGGTCTCTTCTCACTGGTGACAGGTGACAGGGCAAGGGAAATGGCCTCAAGTTGCACCAGGGGAGGTTTAGGTTGGATATCAGGAAAAACTTCTTTACAGAAAGGGTTGTTATGCACTGGAACAGGCTCCCCAGGGAGGTGGTTGAGTCACCATCCCTGAATGTGTTTATAAACCGTTTGGATGTGGTGCTCAGGGACATGATTTAGCGGTGGGTTGTTAGAGTTAGGGTAGTATGGTTAGGTTGCAGTTGAACATGATGATCTTGAAGCTCTTTTCCAGCCTGAGCAATTCTATGATTCTGTGATTCTATGATTAAGGACACATAGGGCTCGAGTGTCAGGACAAATCAAAATAAAAGCATGCAAATCCCCCTCAGCCCTAACACAGATAAAGTGCTTTACTGATAAATAATTTTAGTAGGGTTCATGCTGAATCCTTTTTGGTTCTTTTCTTCTGCATGGAAAGGTCATTTGGAAGTTCCATAAGAATCACACACATTGGAGTCAGTATCAGAATGCATCATAGCTTATTGTAACACATATCTATCTGCTAGAGTGGTTTTCCCATCCGAATATTTGACAGATTAGTGTGAATTTGCACTGAGTAAACATATATATGAGAAGAACTCCTATTGACTTTAAAATAGAACATTAGAAAGTGGTCTTAAAAACCCAAATATCTCCACTTTACAGATAGAAAGTGACTTTTAGCTACATTCCAGTACTGAATATTGTGTATGCCTCAGTTTGCAAATGTTATCTCATTTTCTAAAACTATGAATAAATTGTTAATATATCATCTAAAGTTTGGTATGTCATTTGATTTTCCATTTGATTGTACCTCATTCATTCATTTCTGTCAATCTTCCAATTTAAGAAGAGTTAAAGAAACCAGTTTATTTATGCAGAGTGTAAAATAGTGATAGTCACAAATATTTTTGTGACTATTAGATCAGTGTATGGAATGCTAATTTTTGCCAAGTTCTGTGTGTTGATTTTCGTGACTGCACAACAATTACTATGTACTTCTGACACAACTTACTTCTTCAACAATGTCTGCCTGACTCAAAGGGTACTTTATACTTGAAGCATAGTGTTAGGTATTGATTTCATTTGTGTCGTCAGTGATGAGAGACAATACAACAGGACATGTAATATTAGGTGATGAAACACGGAGCATGATCTCTTAGTTTCTCAAACACTTGGCTTCCATTTTCCTACAAACCTTCTGAGCTCATATGTCTTCAGGTCACCTCCAAAATTCAGGGGACAACAAATGCTTCTTTTCACTTATCTGTTTTGGAAGGCAGTGGTTGCTGTCAGCATTTGAAAGTAGTTAGTGGCTACCATAAATATTTACAGAAAGAAATTTCAGTCTAAAATGAGAAACTCAACCTGGAGGAATTAAGCTCCTGCTGACTCTTCATTCCACTGGAGTCTGGGATATCTTCCCTGGCCCCTTCACACTCATAACCTGCCATTCGAGGGACCCTTCCTCCCACCCATTTCTCATCCAGTTTACTCTAAAGGATGTCTGCCAGACATGAACCAAGTGGAAACCTAAATAAAGCAAAATCCTTTGCAATAGTAGCTCAGAGGAACAATCCATCCAATTCATCTCAGCTTTAGGCTGAGTCACTCAGTAAATAGGTGTAAATATTCCATGGCCACAAAAGCCTTAGGGAAGTGCTATTCTAAGGCAAGTTAAGAGCTACCTTCAGTAACCATGCCAGCCTGCTCACCACGTGATAGCTCTGAAGAACCAAATGATGGAGGGTTTGACTTGGAGCTTTTCCTTGTATAGTTCTCCGCAACAGCATCTGTAAATGTCACCTGACCTCTGCACTTTGTCATTCTCCTGTGAAGCTAATGAGATCATTAAATTATAGCTGTTTGTTTCACCATTAATCCTTTTACTGCCCAGCTGATGAAATTACCTGGAACTCAAGCCTGAGTGTCCCATGAATTCCTAAGTGCTGAAGCCTCCCTGATTGTTGGTGCCTCTGGCATCCCCCAGACAAGTTCTGTAATTATGTTATGCATTTTTAATTGAAAAAAATCTGCACTCTCTGGAAATATAAAAATTTTAAAGAGTAGTAATCTAAAACAAACTTAAATAAGATAGAGGTACTTTACTGCCTGTGTTGTTTATATTTAATGAAAGAGAACACATTTCCTTAATTTATTTGAAGCCAACACAATCGCCTGTCTCCTTCGCTGGAGTGTTACAGAATTTAGGTCAAGTACACCAAGCAGTAAACAGGACTTTGCAAATAATCACATGGAATACCTCATGAGAAATAGCTACTCATATTAATCAAGGAAGATATTCTTTGGCTTCTGCCGCAGTGCTGTAGATGCCAAGGATCACAATATTCCAGGTGCTGTGCAGAGGTTTAAGAAAAAGGAGGACCTCAGTCCAAAAAGTTTGAAGGTAATGTTACGGCCAAAAAGAGAAGGGAGATCCAAGAGGTGTAATGTAGAATGTTTTCCAAAGAAAATAATGTTCCTTCACTGCTGCTTGGAAGCAGCTAGAATCTGACTAGCTCAGGCTATATAACAGGCCCTGTTTGAACTTATACCCACACAGCAAGCTTTGGGGACCCACTTCTGTTGGTGCTGGAGCCAGCACACAGTACTGCCAGGTAGAGGTCTTGAGTCATCATCCCTCCCTCTATTGGGTGTCTGTGTTCACCAAGAAGCAGGATGCCCCAGCTGCAAGCAGCTGCAGAGCTCTTGGACCAGTGCTGGTTTGGATCAGGCACATCTCAGGGAGGTCGGATCCGTCTACCCTCGTCTGTGTAAACATGTTCTCTGATGGAATAAAAATGCAAACTGGCCATCTCTCATGGCTGATTGCTGTAAGTGCCACTAAAAGCATCTCAGCAGAAGAAGCAAAATTGAACTCTATTTTCTATTGGCTTGAGAAGCTTTTTCACGTGCCCCAGGAATGCCAGCAAGGCTGAGACAGAAAGGGAAAGAAGCGGCAAGATATGGTCTTTCTGCTCCCGCTGCCTGTCAGTCAAGTTAAGCAACAGCCAAGGATGGCCCAAATACCCTGTATCTTCCTCTTTACAGCAGCAGTGTTTGCCAGCCTGGCCTTCTAGAGCTTTGGCTTGACCAGAATAAGAACTGGAGTCACTGGAGTCTGTTGTTTGCTGCATCTTGGCACTCTGTTGTCCTGTGCAGCTGCTTCGCTGGTCCATATCTGGAGCTGGTCCCAGGCAGCCTGTTATGAACAAGACCAGAGTGTTTTATTTTATTTTATTTAAAAAGAAAAACAGCCAACATTAACATTAACCAACACTGGGAGCTGGACCTGATGATCCCTAGAGTCCCTTCCAACCCCTATGATTCTGTGATTAACTGGTGTATTTCAGCAGTTTTGTCTAAAACCTTTTAACAATGTGCTATGAATCCCAGCACATGTCATGCATTTACAAGACCAGGGTGATCATCACTTGTTGCACCATTGTTTAATTAATTTCTCAAATAATTAAAATAATTAACAAAGTACTCTGCAGGTGTATCAAAGGTACACTGACAGGTGAATCATGGTGGCAGCTACACCTTTTTGAGACAACACAGACTGTGAACAGCAAACCAGAGCCTGTGTGGGCTGTGCACAGGGAGTGCTTGGTTATGTGATCAGATTAGGGACAGAATCAAAAGGACAATGAAGGAAAACCCAAAGTCTGATCAACACTGGGAAATCCTCCAGAACCTTTATCTTTGCAAGAAAGTCTCCTCTAGAAGAGTGGCATGACACTGATCCTCTGTTTTAGCCAACAGCAAAAAGTAGGAAAATAATAAAATGCAAAATACCAAATGAAAGAGCATGCCTGGAGCAGAATACTTATCACTGAAATGGAGATGTGTCAGCCATAAAATCCATCACGAGCATTAAAACCACTATCAGTGTTATGTGACAGGAGCTCGGATATGACTTGATGGGTAGCAATATAAAACATAAGATAGGTTATTATGGTCAAGGCAAGCAGTGGTAATCTTTAATGCTGATGCAGATATTACTGCCAGGGATATAAAGCTAAACTATGTTTTCAGACAGGACAAACCATATCCACTGCTCCCCTTGCTACTTTCCACCCTGTTTACCTCTCCACCGCTTCTACTCTGTATTTGGATTCATGAGAGATCTTTCTTCCAAACTCTTTTAAAAAGGCATGAGAAGACCTCCCCTTGTCATCTGTGTTAAAACAAAGTGGCCTGCAAAAGTGTCTGCCAAGTCATCCCTGTGACCACACATTCCATATACCTTCTAAGACAGCAGAGCTTGTTTCAAAGTCACACATGCTGCTCCATTTCCTAAGCTGTGGAGCATGGACTCCCTCTAGCCTCTCTCTTGTTCTTTGCAGCGTTAATGGATTCAGTTTCTCTGAATTTTCATATCTTGCATGATTTGCTTTCCAGCCTGCATCACGCTGACCCCTTTGCTAGCTTTAGGCAGCATCCTGTGAGAAGTGGGTTTCCAGGTCAACACACAGCTGTTGCTGGCAATCAAAAGAAGAAGACTATAGAGAGAAAATACAGTATTATGCTTTTTTTTTAGTTACTCCCTCAAGGCCTGGATCTGGCCAACTTGTGCGCACTCACCATGGCACATTAACGGGACGGACAGCCCAGCATCTCATCCTTTGTGCATGCTGAAGGCATTACTCACAGCTGAGCATCTCCAAACAGCTGAGCCTTTTGGTAAGGAGAGATGTACCATGCTAGCTCAATTCTAAGCTCAATTAACTTGTAGAAGTACAAGAACAGCTCCCATGACTGCCTGGGGGCAGAGGCTCTTGGCTTGGACAAGGTGCAGAGCAGAGGAAGAGAGTGGACTAGACTCTAATCTCCCTCTCCCTTGGTAGGAATTAGGTTAGCAGAAGCAGATTGTGGGGTTCTGCGGGAAAAGGCACAGCCCTTCAGGGAGGAACTGTGTCCAAAGACATGTGATGACATAGTTTACCTCCCAAGCAACCCTTGATAAACCCAGTGAGCTGGTGTGCGTTAAATTGCCATCTCTGCTTACACAGTGCTGGTGCCTGAGACAAGCAAACAATCAAGCTGGGCATCTCACAGATACACCAAAACATGGGCAATTCATAGAATCTTAAAATAATTTGAATTGGAAGGGATCTTTAAAGGTCATGTAGTCCAGCTCCTCTGCCATGAACAGGGACACCTCAGTTCCATCAGGTTGCTCAGAGCCCCACCCAGCCTGACCTTGAATGTTTCCAGGGATGGGGCATCCACCACCTCTCTGGGCAACCTGTTCCAGTGCTTCACCACCTTTAATGTAATTTTTTTTTTTTAATATCCAATCTAAATCTCCCCTGTTTTAGTTTGATATCATTTGCCCCTTGGAAATGGTTTCCCCATACAGAATCATTCCTAAGTGCTGTGGTGTTCACACAACTGAGGAAACACAAGAGGTGCCCTGGGACACTGATTATACACTTGGCTTTGCCTAGGAGAGTGTCATGTATGGACATCAGCATTCAGTTTTGACATAGCAGATCCCTCCAGACAGAAATAAAAATGCAGTTTTGGAAAGGGAGGTCTAACGCTCAGTGCCTGGGTGCTTCAGACTGAACTAAGGAGTGTCCAATTTTAGTCCTTTCGAGTGGCCAGGGAGTCTCATTCCTTGGAATAAACAGATGAGCAGGAGAGATGCTTCTGGTGGTCAACACCTTTAACTAGGTCACTTATGTACTTACCTAAGTCTGAATTGAGATACTTAATTTTAGGAATCCAAGCCCAGATGCTAACTGTGTTTTTAAAACACTTAGTTCTTTTTTTTTTTTTTTTCAGGAGCTTCATTTTCAAGCAAATGTGCAGGCGTTTATCTTTGAAACTGTTGTGCGTGCAAATTTAAAAATATGGTCCTTGCATGTTGCTTATGCAACATCCTATGCCCATGTTGCCATGGTTAGCATTTGGTGGAGGTTGTGGTAACTAGTCACATATGGTATTCTCGCAGAGCTGTGCATATGAATTGCATATTGAATTACAAGCCCACATGAATAGATCCTTTAACTAACGGATGTACCAAGAGCTGAATATCATAGAATCATAAAATCATCAAGTTTGAAAAGACCTCCAAGATCATCCAGTCCAACCATCCACCTACCACCAATATTTCCCCACTAAACCATGTCCCTTAGTACAACACCTAAATGTTTCTTTAACACTCCAGGGACGGTGACTCCACCACCTCCCTGGGCAGCCCATTCCAGCACCTGACCACTCTTTAGGAAAATAAATTTTTCCTAATATCCAGCTTGAACCTCCCCTGACACAACTTGAATCCATTCCCTCTCATCTTATCACTAGTTACACAGAGAAGAGGCCAACCCCCTACTTCACCACAACCTCCTTTCTGGGGTTGTAGAGACAGATAAGGTCTTCCCCGAGCCTCCTCTTCTCCAGACGATATGCAGCTGCTTAGACTCAGTTGTGCCTGTTGCAGGGTAAATTCCCATTTTTTTTAAACTTGTCTCCTGCTCCTAGCATTGGTAACAGAGAGAGCAAGGCTAAATGGCAAATGCTCTGTGCAAAAGAAAACAGAGGTCTTGTGATGGAGAGGAGATATTGTAGCATAGCACATATATTTTACAAGGTGACACACAAGAAAGCCACAAAAGATGTGGGCATCTTTTATTTTTGGAGTTGTATAAAAGTTAATGGTGCGGTAAAGAAACTACGTGGCTCAGAAAGCATGGCCAGATACTTACAGAAAATATACATGCTATTCCTATGGGTGTTACTTATTCATATTTCTTGTGCTTTCTTTGTTCTGTGCAAAGATCTGATGGGTGTAAACTGAATTAAGGTACGGCAGTTCTGATTTTATTGAAGAATGGGTGCTAAAACATGGCCTTACTTGAGTATCCTTTACATAAAGCAGTGCACATGCATCACTTTTAAAAAGTATATATATTTTTACTGTGAAATAAATAAACAGATTAAATAATAGAAATGTAATTCAGTTGTGAAAAATACCTTCCAAGAAGGAGCTAATGCATCAATGTATTTCTAAATTATGGAGGGAAAAAAAAGTATTAATGAAAATGTAAATTTCATTTCTTTCCTGATAAAGGTGCAGAAAGGCAAGTATTGTATGGTATCATATATAATTAAAACTGTGGCTTTAGTTACAAAGGACCCCATGGCAGCAATGGTTGAGAAACTGTGCTCTGTGTGAAACTAAGTACAATTAAAATCCCATTAGCTTTAGAAAATGCCACCAATAGTAATTCTGCATACTTATTTCAGAAACAGTGTAAAATGTGGCTTAAAACTTCATTGTGGAAATTCGATCCATACTGTGGGTATGAGACGTGATTCATTCCCACGCGAGAAATGTGACAGAAACACAATCCCTACTGGAAACTCTTTTATTTCATAAAAGTATCATTAGCTCAGTGAGAACCAAAAGCACTAGGAAACGTACAATGCTTTAAGGTGCTGAATGTCATTTCCACATTTCCTGTAGCTCTGATCATAGAATCATAGAGTCAGTTGTAGAATCATAGAATGGCGTGGGTTGGAAGAGGCCTCAAAGATTCATCTATGAATGTTTCCATATGTCCCACACCTCTGATGATGATTTGATAACGCACACCTTGAGCAGAATAAGGTGTGGCGATTTTGTTTGACTGAACTTCGGGTGTCTAAGAGAGATATTTCAGTGTAACTGTGTTTACACAGAATTTGCTGCGTGATGAAAAACGAGAGAGTCCTACTCAAACTATAACAGGGTGAAAATGAGAAATTATTGCCACGCTGAAAACAGAAAGGAACTTCAATACATGAAGTCACAGAATATGTGGCTAAAGAGTTGTAGCCTTTGCCTGGGATGAGCAGCTGCAAGTTGTGAAGGTTTTTCAAGAGTAGTTGAGGTTCCCTTACATCCCTGGTTGGAATTGTGGCTGATGGATACATCAGCTGTTGTAACAGCCTAAGGCAGATGCTCCTGCAGCACGCTTTCTCTGAGTGCCCATAAACACATCAGTTTTGATAAAAGAGGCATGGCTAGAAAAGTCTTCAATCTATTGCCAAAAGTTTTATGTAGAACAGCCTTCTCTGGTATCCACTGTGCATGCTCATAAATCACATGTACTATAACAGCAATCATAAAATAGTTATGGCAGGAGCAAGTTAGGAAATAAATGGATATCCAGAGTTCAGAGGGAATCAGCGGGAAAATTCTGACCAGTAACACATTATTTTTCTCTTCTTTTAGTGCATTTAATGTATAATACCTTTTAATGTTTGCTCCCCATGTGAGTGTTAAAAATGGCAAATGGTGACTGTGACTTTGCAAAATTTTATATTGTTATGTCATATTTCTTAAACTTTGTAAAAAGCATTGACTTGTGTTTTAAATATATGGCATACCTGCTGTTGAAGTAGAAACCAGAAACTAGAAATATTGTCTGAGAATACGGAACTGAAACATAGAAGTGGAATTCCAGCTTGGGAAAAAAAAAGACCATATAGAGTTTTCCAGTCCTCATTGATAGCTTTTACCTTTGGCTAGGAAGTCCCTTTGCAGTCTGCATTCATGTAGCACTGTTCTCCTGGTGCTCCCAAGTTCAATGTGTGAGAATTGTGCCTCTAGTGGCCCTCCTCTGGACCCACTCCACCAGCTCCTCCTCCTTCCTGTGCTGTGGGCCCCAGGCCTGGATGCAGAACTCCAGATGGGTGAAAGCCGAGTGCTTTACATCTGCAGCAAAGAATACAGACAATGCACTTGCCGAGAAACAATATTTATTAGCTTAGGCGGAGTGCAGCATTAATCTGTGTATAATGCTGCCTTGTACAGATGTTGTATATGTGTGCAACAGCCAGAGATATGAACTGGCAGTGAGGGTGTGCAGCAGAGGGGATCAGCCTGCCGTGGAAATGCTGCTGGTGCCAAGAGGTGCACAACAAGAGCTGTTCTAGAAGAGTGAGTGGGAGGAGGAGGTAGGGGACAGCAGGCTGGGAACAATCAGACCACAGCTGAAACACTTGGTAATTAACAAACAGGCTGGAGAAAACTTAGAGGAATCTGTTTTTCCTTTCATCTGCTTTTGATACTTTTTTAATCAGATTAAACTGGCAGCATATTTCAGCAAAGGTTTTTTAAGGGATTGTCTGCAAGGAGCTGGAAGAGCCTGCGGTTGCTCTTTTCTTCTGGTGGTTACATGGGCTAAAAGATGCAAAAAATAGCTAGTTTGAACTGTCATCATTGTGCACAGAATACAGTGATCTGATTTATTTCATTATCACAAGCTTATTAAATTACTTGTTCAAAATTAAGCCTGAGTTTCACAGTTTTTCCTCTGTTGGGTGCAGTTTTTCCTTTTTCTGAGCTGACTATGATTTTATTTCTAGTTTCTTCAGGCTTCTTTTTATTACATCTTAGAGTATGAATATTTATAGCAGCTTACAAAGTCTAATTTTATTTATATGCCTTAAATGCCACTTCCAGGTATAATTAACAAGGGGATTTATTTGGTCTGAACTCCATGCCAAGCCAGTTCTACTTCACTAACCTTCTGCAAAAATCTGGCACGTTGCCCCTTATCTTCGTGTTACGTATGAAATGAAATGGCTTATTTAGGTTATATGCTGTGGTACTCATGTTGCATGGTAGGTTCACATGCATCTCCATATGGATTTATGAAACCCAAGTATTAGAATCACCCTTAACCCAAATCTGACACAAGAGGGCTACATGCAAACATGGTTAATGTCCCTTCTACAGTCCAGAGAAAAAAAAATTCTGATTTATTAGGGAAATACTAAAACTATAATTTTAATACTTTAGGTTGGATATTAGGAAAAAATTCTCAGAAACAGTGGTGATGCACTGGCACAGGCTGCCCAGGGAGATGGTGGAGTTACCATCCCTGTTTGAGAAATGTGGAGATGTGGCACTGACAGACACGGTCAGTGGGCTTGGTGGGGATGGGCTGACGGTTGAACTACTGATAGTAGTCTTTTCCAACTTTAATGATTCTGTCCTTCTATGATTCTAAGCAATAGGAATGGAGATAGCCCAAGGACAAGATCCTGCCAAGGATCACTGCCAGTGCGATAGAAAAGAAGTGGATAAGGGAATTCTGGAAGGTAGAAAATGAGAAAAGAAGGGAGAAATAAATGGGAGAGTCACTGAAAAGCACTGAGCAGCAGTGATAAATGTAGCGAGGAGCAAAACTTTGCCTCCTCATAAAAACTTTATATCAGTGTTCTGGGCTACAATAAACTGGAATTTACGAGTCCCTTAGAAATAACATATGCTCCCACTGGGAGCTGCACAGAAAGCCCCAGCCAGTTTATTCCAGGAGCATAAATGAGCTTTATCAATGGACAGCAGCAGGAGAGCCTGTGCCATGAGCAGAAAAATAGTGCTTTGTGTACACTCTCCCACCCTGTGTGCACTGTGGTGTCCATTCCCCAAGGGACAATATCTATGTCATGGACTTAGGTGTCTAAAATTGGTTTCCTCTGTTCAAAGATATTATTTAATGTTTCTGTTTGTGTATTTTTTTTCTTTTTGTACTGCATCCTCTTGTCTTCACTGGTTTTCCTTGTGCTTGTTCAGGATGGCAGTGATGGGAAAGGACCTGAGTGTCCTAGTGGACAACTCGGGTGACTGTAAGCCAGGAGTGTGCCCTTGTGGCCAAGAAGGCCAATGGTGTCCTGGGGTGCACTGAAAAGAGTGTGGCCAGCAGGATGACGGAGTTGATCCTCCCCTTCTGCTCTGCCTGGTGAGGCCACATCTGGAGTATTGTGTCCAGTTCTGGGCTTCTCAGTTCAAGAAAGACAGTGAACTGCTGGAGACAGTGCAGCAGAGGGCCACGAAGATGGCAAGGGGCATGGAGCATCTCCCGTATGAGAAAAGGCTGAGAGACCTGGGGCTGTTCAGCCTAGGAAAGAGGAAACTGAGAGGGGATCTTTTCAATGCTTATAAGTATCTAAAGAGAAGATGTCCAGAGATGGGGTCAGGATCTTTTCAGTGGTGTCTGGTGACTGAATAAGAGGTAATGGGCACAAACTGGAAGGTTCCATAAGAACATGAGAAAAAATGCCTTTACTGTGAGGATGACAGAGCACTGGAACAGGCTGCCGAGAGAGGATGTGGAATCTCCTTCTGTGGAGATATTCAAAACCTGCCTGGATGCTTTCCAGTGCAACCTGGTGTAGGGAACCTGCTTTAGCAGGGGGATGGGCTCGATGATCCCCACCAACCCCTACGATTCTGTGATTCCATGAAAACTCTCTGAAGCAAATGGGACCTCTCACCACTCATGTCTCTTCTGTGAGGCCATAAACTCCTGCCTGGTGTTCAGTGTCCTCTCTCCGTGCCAGAGGAGGTTCTCACCCTTTTTAAGGCTGGTGTTCAGTGTCCTCTCTACGTGCCAGAGGAGGCTCTCACCCTTTTTAGGGCCAGCCCTAAGGAAGACATTGAAAATTAACCTCCTGAGGTTGAATTTGGTGCAGTGTTTTGCAGGCGGACAGAGTCTGGAGCTTAGCATTAGGGGGATGAACTCACTGCCACTGAAAGTGTTAAATTCAAAATTCTTTCAAATGACACATAGTGTTTTGTCTAGATGGAAAAGGTGAGAAAAAAAAACACATTAGGAGTGAAGAGTGAAGGCAATAGATGGGACTAGCTGGCACCTTGCAGAAGTAACAATTCAAGTCTTTGTAGCAATCATTTTAGCAAAATTGCTGAGTTCCCATTAGTGCAGAATGAGGTCTAAGTACTTTGTAAGTCTGCAGCGCGTTTTTCTTTTTGTACCAAAATCACCTGTATATTGTTAAAAGCCTGATCATTCCAAATGCAGAAGGGTCTGGCCTCAGCAACTGCAAGTGATCTCACAAGAATTCAGTCTCTTGCTGCTGACCCTTTTCCAGGGAACAAACGACTGACTGTGATGCCTTGTCACTAGCAGACCACCACTATGGAATGGTAAATTCTTTGTGAACAACTGCCATTTGTTTCTCCTAGCCCTTTATTCTTTAGACATTAAAAGACTTCCTTTTAATCTTCATTCAATTTTCATAGAAGTATGCAATGTACTTACTGAAGAAACACACGACATTCTTCTTTTTTTTCCCTTTCATCTTCTTTTCATTCATTTCAGAAATGTCAGCAAAGGAGACACTTATATTAATATGTATTCTGAAATGTAAGAATAATGTATTTCTAATAACAAACACAATGATTATTGCAACGACTGAAATGAAATTCTGAGTGGTGCCTTATTTGGTACACTTATCAGTGCTTTAATAAGCTCTTATTTAAGTGTGTGGACTACTCTTTTTTTTTGTTGTTGTTCCATTTTAGATCACAGATTTTCATGTAGAACAGTGTAAATAATTGACTTTCTAATTTTGCTGGCCAATGAAAACAAGACAAATGGTGATTTAAAGGGAAAAAAATAGTTTGTGTGTGAACTAAAACCTATCAAACCACTCTGGTTTTGTTTTGCATTTTAGTTTTGCAGCTAAAGTACATAATTTTCAGAACAAAACACTTTTTCCAGTCTTTTAAAATAAAATATTTTTAATTTTTTTAAAATCTTTTCTTGGGACAAAGCTTGATCTAAAATTTGACCTTAAACTCTTATTATAGAATCATAGAATCATTTGAGTTGGAAGGGACCCTTAAAGGCCATCTAGTTTAACCCCCCTGCAATGAACAGGACACCTACAGCTCCATCAGGTGCTCAGAGCCCTGTCCAGCCTGACCTTGAGTGTCTCCAGGGATGGGGCATCCATCACAACCTGTTCCATTGTCTCGCCATCCTTATTCTAAAAAACTTTTTCCTTATATCCAATCTAGATCTCCCCTATTTTAGTTTGAAACCATTTCCCACTGTCCTATCAAAACAGACCCTGTGCTTACAAATGGGAGACATAGAAACACAGCGATAGGATATGTGGAAGTGGCATTCAAGTTATCCACCAGGGTGTGTGACTGAGGTACTCGATTCCTTGGTAGTAATTCCTCAGTAGTATACACAATGCATAGACTCAGTTTTACTACTCATTTCCCACTTGACAGAGGTAGTGATGTTTTCCTGAAACTCTACTTTGTGTTGTATTTTTGACCATCACGTTTAAGGGAGGTAGGCACTGGAGCAGGTTGTCCAGAGAGGTGGTGGATGTCCCATCCCTGAATTAAGATCAGGCTGGATGGGGCTCTGAGCACCTGATCAAGATGTAGGTGTCCCTATTCACTGCAGTGTAGTTGGTCTAGATGGTCTTTAAAAGTCTCTTCCAACTCGAATGATTCTGTGATTCTATGATCTGTCATTTGGATATAACCTTAATTTTTGAAAATAAGCCCCAATTTCCTCAGCAGTTTCAGCATTTTTGAAAATTTTGCAGAAGGTCTAAGGTCAGGCTGGAAAACAAAGCAGGTTGTGGTATTACTGACTACACTGCTCAGTTGCACTGAACTAGATAATCACAGGTGAAGCCAGTATAAACAAACGCATTTAGTTCTTTGTTATTACCAGACATGACTGCTATACATGATACATCATTTTTCACCTATTTGGCGAAAGAAACTCATATTTCCAAAGTTGTCTCATTTTGGCTATTTATCTTCTCATTTTAACTATGTGTGTTTTATGACTCACAGGCAGACAACTGGTTGCTTTGGCCAAGTTATTAGTCATGTAAATGCTATTGGAGGTACAAGAAATGTCAGTCCAAATTAAGAAACTTCTGAAAATCCAGCCAGGAGCGTATCAACTCTGAGTCCAAAAATATTTAAATGAAGTTTAAATGGAAGTTACCTCAACCCCTAGTGCCTTTCTATTCATGAAACCTCAAGAATTCCTATTTTGATGACTCTGTAAGGCTTCATTGCTCTTTTCACATTCTACTGTATCTGTTTCTTGAGGCAGACTGCCTCTCAGCTACATATTGTTTGTGGTGTTAATATGGATTTTGGAAAATTTGGTTGCTTTAGAAAGCACTCCAAGTTTTGGTTACCTTTCTTCCATTTCTGTGATTGATGATTTGTCCCAGTTTTTGCTTGTTTAGTTTAGATGTTGGGGTTTTTTTAATCGAGCATGTTTTGATTTTTACTTATTTCTATCCAAGTGATCTATGCACACCTAAGTATAAAGAACAAATATAGTAATGCAACATCTCTATGCAATCATTACAAAATCATCAAGCATACGTCTTCCTTGAGCAGACAGAAAGTGTCCACCAATGACTGGTTTTTCATGGTTGAATTCATCCAATGTGGAGATGCAGGACAGATGAAACTTCATGTCACCACTTCTAATTGATGTTCTTCTCAAAGGTGAAGGCAAGATCAGAGCAATGCCCTGCTGTCACAGACAGCCATTCTGTGTAACCTTCGCCATAAATTTAACTAAGCTTCTTGTTGTCACAGGAGAGATGTCGCTACTTGAAAGCTGAGACAACATCATTGACAGAACTTTCTTCTTGGAGAGTTGCTTTTGATTCCATTATAAGAAAAACTGGTTTAACTATAGCTCAAGAGGGACCAATGCATCAAGCAAAAGTTTAAGTTCCTAACAGCAGTGTTGCAAAAATAAGCTTCTTTTTGCAGACAGAAAATACTGCAGGGTATGGAGGAATAGTTCCACAGCAGTACTGAGATTTTAAAACCTGAAAAATATAGTCGGACCATTCACATAAATCTCTGAACACATTCAATAAGTAAAACTCTACATGGTATAAGAAAATTGCAACTAAGGTCTTGGAGAGATCACAAATTAATTAGCATGAAGTCAAAATATATTCTTACATATAGCAGAATGGACTCCTTGGGCAGACTGTAGCTTTCTCATCACGCTTGAGGAGTTCCTGAGAATCATCTGTTCTCATCCTCTAAGGAGATACAGGTTAAAGACTGTGATGAAGATGGATCGGGCTCTGGGCAGCTTGATCTTGTGGGTGGCAACCAGCCCATGGCAGGGGGTTAGAGCTGGATGATCCTTAAGGTCCCCTCCAACCCAAGCCATTATATGATTCTGTAATTCTATGAAGGTCAGGGAGGGATGCAGAGAGGGAAGGAGAACAATCCTTGATGTCCTGGTTGACTGACAGAGATATAGAATCAGGAACAGACAGGTATTTAAAACTGCCATGCAGGAAGAGGTGAGGCTTCATATTTTTTGCCTTTCCCATGAGAAAAGGATATGTAAAGAAGAATTAGAATTAAAATTAAAATATTTCCTCATTCTGTGAGAGGGTTAGAGTCCTCCTTAAGTATCAAGAAAGAAACCTCAAAGAGTAGCTAAGGGAGTTTAACTCAACAGATCTTGAGGTTTTTGAGAGAAAAAATTCCCAATAGATAATTAAAGAAATTATCAAAGGTAAATATTCTTCTATGGACTTTACGTTTTTTAGAAATATGTCTGCAACTTTGGGGACTTCTGGTAAAGCTTTTCAGTATGCAGTCAGTATCAGTAAAACAAGTACTGGATATTGCACTTTTTTTTCTAAGAAAAAGCCCTTGCTAAACCCTCACAACTCATCAGTTAGAAAAAAAGGATATCTCTTCCAGTTCTTCCTTATGAGTTAAAACTCCACAGCAAGGCAGCTTATGGAACATTCTGAGTACTGTTATTTGTCTGAAAATAATGTACTTGATTCTAATGTAATTTATATCAGTTTAAGTCAAATAATGCCAACAGAGTTATTCTAGATAATACCAGTGTGACAAAAAGTAGAAACAGGCTCCCTTGTCTAGCAGGCATCTTTCATATAGAGAGGGAGCATGTGGGAGGAGGTCTCAGGATGTGCCTTGTCTTTCCAACTAGGCAATGAGCTGTAAAGATGTGTTTATTTTTTAAATTAGTATCTTTTTGACTGAAATAATGTTCAGAAAGCCTCTGAATGTGACTTGCACACAGAGCTCACTTAAATTCAGTGAATTAGTACAAACAAAAGGGGAGTCATTGACAATGGAAACGTTTTGAGGCTGGCATTTTTACTGCGAGATGCTGGTCCTTCTGTCTTGAGAAACTGAGAAGTAATGTTCCACATTTGTTACCTTTATAGAACAAAGCAAAGAGGATAAAATAAGAAGCTCCTGTCAGTTTATTGATCGCAGACCCTAGCCCAATGTGAGGATCTGAGACTGAAATGTGTAGCAACCATTGCCTGATTTATTTAACGTGTCATTCCCTGTGTTTCTTCTTTTAAGCTGCATATTCTGTTTTGAGATGTTTGTGTTGTGCAAAATTTTGCCATGAATTGAACTAATTAGTAGCTGATCTACAGGTGTCTGCAAAGAAAGGATATTATGAAGCTGTACCAGAGCAGTCTTTCTGGAGAAGATGCTCAGCTGATGCTTTACACATTTTCTGCAGTGCTGTGGGAAAGTTCAGCCGTTGCCATCTAGTGGCAAAGGAACTCAAGATGCTGAATTTTTCAGCAGATGCTGCTCCATTTCTCGCATGGAAAAGCTGGCTATGTAGCATAGTAAAAAACAAAAACTGTTCTATGTTCAGCCAGTGACTGGATCAGAATATGAAATGTGAACTAATCAGACTTCATCCCTCTTAGTCCCTTTTTTTGTACACTGCATTTGTCAGCTGGCTCCTTTTCCTGACTTACTAGTCCCATCTCATCTCAGCAGAACAGCATCTGATCTGCAATATTGCTGGCAGTGTCAGTGCTCACTCTAAGAAAACAATTTACATTTCACAAATGTTTAATTCTCCCATTTCTAGGGCTTTGGCTTTGTTAACAATGCAAACAAACCCTGGGCTAACAGAGAAGTTCCTCAATTCCTTCCCTGTGGACCTCTGCCAGTCACCTCTGTCTGCAAACTCCCTTATGTCCAGTGAGGCAACAGGTCATGGTGAATTATTAAATGCACGTTACTATCTTCTGATAGGATCAATACATGCAATAGAAATGGAGTGACATTGGCCTGTTTCACCTAGAAGCTCTCTACTTGTCTCTTTTCTGCTTTCTTTCTCCCCTGGTGAACCTCAATCCGCTTCTCCAGGGATGTGAGCAGGTAGCACCACTTTGCAGATGGTTTCAGTGGGCACCAGAAAACCTGAGGTCTGAAAGAGCCACCTTCTCCTTGCTGTTCCTTAAGTGTCTTGTTCTCAGCCTACACAGACTATTGTGTGGCCTTAGGGATGTGGTTTAGTGGACATGGTAATGATGGCTTGATGGTTGAACTTAGTGGATCCTCTAGTATAGTCCTGTATAGACTTTAAGACCCTACCCTGTTATTGGACACACTGCACAGTGCTATGGAGCCTCAAATTCATCTCGAGTCAGAAGATCACAGAATCATAGAGTTGTTTGAGTTAGAAGGGACCCTTAAAGGTCAATGAACAGAGACACCTACAGCTCAGTCAGGTGCTCAGAGCCCCATCCAGCCTGACCTTGAATGTCTTCAGGGACATCTCTGGGCAACCTGTTCCAGTGCCCTACCAACTGGAATGTAAAAAACCTTCTTCCTTATAGCGAATCTAAATCTCCTCTGTTTTAGATTTAAAACATTTTTCCTTGTCCTATCACACTTTATGATATACAATAGATGCTTTAGAATTTATACTATAAAAACAATATCGTCACCATGTGTCTTCCAGGCCTGCTCAATTACTTCAGTTAGATCAGAGACCTACATGTCAGACTGCCCAAATGGCATTCCCTGTGAGACGCTGTTATTAAGGTGGAATTTGTCTTAAGGTTAGCTGTCTAAAGGATAAATACCTAATTCCCTCTGCAGTCAGTGAAAATACATAGAGAGAAGAAAGTGCATCCTGGAAGGGTACTCACAGATCCTAGCCACTTGGAAGAATTGTCCTCTGGAGGTGCCTCTCTATCTTGATTGATTTTAGAGGAGGTAAGGGTAGACACAAGAAAAATAGCAACCTAGACTTGTTTTTTATCCTGGAGCCCAACAGGTGGGGAAAAGCTTACAGCTACACCATTAGCTTCCCCTGCTCTCCAAAGTGGTAAGGGTACTCCTAAATTGACTATTAGGAATGGATCTTGGCCTGGGTTAGCTACTGAACCATGCCCAGGGATTATTTGGACAAGTGTTTATTGATGTGTGTCCAGTTTTCCAGAAACTTTCATGATTCAACAGTAAAGTCAACTGACTTCTAGCACCCAGCAAAATTTTGTGGTGTTAAATTTACTTCTATAGTTGTATCCGACATGACTAACTTAGAACAAACACTGACATTCTAAACAGCTTAAATTAACTAAGATTAATTTTACTGTTAGCAATTGTCATTTATAATACTCTGTCTGTAAGTACTAATGCAACTCCATGAATGCAAATGTAAAAATATTCAGAGTGGAACTGAGCTTTTTTCTCAAATAATCGGTGGTCACAGAGCTGCTCTGTGCAAAGATTTCTTTCAAGGACATTCTGGTGTTCTCACTGCTTCCAACAAGATTGTACAAAAAACTACGTAGGGATTTTGCTGATGCTGTACAGAGAGGACTATGCTATAGTAGGGATGATAGGAATTGTACCAGCAATCCCACTAAATTATGAGTAATCCACTATCTCTGGTAGAAATAAACCTCCAGCAAACAATGACTTTGGTAGTTAGGATTAAATGTAGGTCTGCTTTTCTAGGACATTAATGTCTTTGGGAGCCTGAGAAAGATATTGTAAGAAACATTTTGGATGGAGCAGCAAGGAAGCAAATAGAATAGCCAAGACCCATGAAGATCTAAGAGTTATATGTCCTCCTGCTATAAATCCTTTAGCCAGACTCCTACCTTACCAAAGAAAGTTCACTTTAAATGATTTATTTTGCTCTGGAAGAGTAGACCAGGTCTGCACTTACGTATTTACTAATGGATGGGCTTGTTTGTTATTATTATGAAATATGGTCTCACATAGATGTAATCTGTTCTTCTTCCACATCATTGAGGTTGCCAGCATCTTGGGGCAGTTTCCAGCTGCAGAGCATGTGTACTGTATATTTCCTTGTTACAAGAGAAAAAGTAGGTTGGGAATGCTTACAGATACTCTCCATTTGGCCTAACAGAACTTAGTCGAATCGATAAAAGTCTGGATTATTGTTCAGACCCTGAAAATTCAGTAATGTTTTGTGATGTTTTCACCATTTACACTTCCAAGTAGAGAATTATATTTTTGCATTTTCATTCTTTTAAGGAACACATTTTTATTACTCCAAGAAACAACTTTCAGTAAAGGAAACTGAAATGAGATAAGCATTTGGATTTTTTACTGCAGCTTCTGATTATAGACTATAAGAGTTCAGCAAAATATAGCAACTGCTATTTACTTCAGGCAAACGATGAGGTTAATCTGTGGTTAGTCCTGAACAAAAGCAAGCACACTTACACATATCTGTGCACTTATGTTTCTCCCAGTGGGCCAATTAGCATCTGCTTCTGCCAAGCACTGATCACTTCCTGCAAAGAGAGAAGTATCCTCCACTCTTTCTGACTCTAATGGAAGTTGAGGGTACTAAAACCCACTGTCAGCATCTGGCCCTTCGAGATTAATGGCACTATGCAAAGAGCATTACTAAACAATATACAGCACAGAAGGCACTTTTGGAGCACTGCAAAAATAGAATCCCATTTTAAGACTCTCATTACTGTCATATAAAACAGATGGGAAAGATATGAAAGTTTAAGATTATAGTAAAAAAAAATATCCTGTGCCAAATGCAACTTCTGAGAAAGTTTGTAATAGATTGACAGGAACTAAATTAAAAAAAATAAAATTTGGCAAGTACTGCAAAAGAGAAGACTGTAGCAAAAGGGGTGGCCAGAATAATGATTTAAGAAACTGCGCACACTGGAAATGTCAGAAAAATGGAAATATGTGTTTGCTGCTCTCACAGAAAACTGGGGGGAAGGATTTTAACTTAAATGCAAAACAAGGAGCGGAAAGAGGAGAAATATACATTTGATCTTTGTAAATATTTCGTCCATTGCGTAACTGGGCAAAATATTTGAAGACTTAAATGAAAAATTCCCTTCACTGTGTGTACTGCCTGTTTTACAGTGTTGAGGTCCTGGGGGTTACAAAGTGATAAAATAAGTCCTTAACTAAATTGTGCCGTATGAAAATTTGGCTGTATGTTTTAAGCTTTCAGTCTCCTTTCATTGTCTGCCTGAGTGCACAGAGATAATGATAAAATAGGGACTAATTTTCAAATGTCTATGCATAAGATTATGTGACTAAGTCCTTTAACATGAATACATTTACTACACATCTCTTGTCATTTACCTCAGCAGATAAACCAGCATTAATTACCGAAATTCAGATAGCTGCGCTTAGCATGCGGGTCATTATTAGCCATTTTAATTAAGGGACTCAAACTCTGAACTGCAAGAATTTTTGTTTCTTGGCAAATCTTGTAAAAGTGATGAGTCCCTTTCTGCGTTTCACTATCAGTGCCCAGTACATCCCTGTCTGCTCACATGTCTTTCACTCTCATGGGGACAGGTGATTTGGGATTCAAAACCTATTTGCAATTAACGCTTCAGAGAACATGTACCTGTGAACCTGTCCATGAAAACCAATAATGCAGAAAAAATCACCCAAACTTTCTGAAAGGCTTGTGCAACTTGAATGACATAGGAAAAAAAAAAAGAAAAAAACACCATACCCAAAAAACCCTTTGAACATTTCAAAGCTATTGCAACAAACCCAACTGCTACCGCTGGTCAAAGATCCCAGCCCGCTTCCCTGGCACCCCTGCCCCTCAGCAGCAACACTTGCTCCTTTCTTTGATGTTTTATGTTGACAGCAGCAGAGACAAATGACAGCAGATGATACCAGAGTCAGCAGCAGTCAAGTCACTTTGTCAAACGTTCTTCTTTTCACAGCACTTAATGCAGATTTAACAGGTTTACCGGGCAGATGTAAAAAGAAGTGAAAGAGGAATAGATGGGAGAGAAGGGTAAGGGTGAGCATCCTAAGAAAGGTTTGTGAAGGAGGAATGTAATCATGATAAGCAGTAGGTTGCTCAAGGAAGGAGAAAGCCTAACATAAAAAGTTTCATCCTTTTAGTAATTCTGTATATGATACACCTTTTTCTTTTTCCTTTTCTTTTTCTTTTTCCTTTTTTTTCTTTTTCTTTTTCCTTTTTTTTCTTTTTCTTTTTCTTTTTCCTTTTTTTTCTTTTTCTTTTTCTTTTTCCTTTTTTTTCTTTTTCTTTTTCTTTTTCCTTTTTTTTTCTTTTTCTTTTTCTTTTTCTTCTCCCTTTTCCTTCTTATTCTCCTTATTGCTAATGTCTTATGGAACTCCAAAATTGACTGATTCCTATACCGAGTTTAACAAATAAAAATATGTCTAATAAGGTAGGAAATACCAAGACATATTAAAGGAAGGGATATTGTACACTTTTTACAAAGCTTCCTAGAATTGTTGAAGATACTTCAGACAGAAATGAAAGCTGCTCAAGCAAAGGGCCATCTCTAAATTCAGACTTGAAAAATCTACAGTCAGCTTTTGCTCAGGAGAAGCCTCTTGCTGATGCCTGCACTGGGGGATACGTTGGGTTTTCACAGTATGTGCTCAGATGGAGGGAAATTCAGAGATACTGGTTTGTCATAAATTTACAGGTTAGAAGCATTGTGAGTTTTTATTTATTCAATAATTTATTTTAGTGCTTGGCAGCAATATCCAAATTGTTTCATAATTCTTTCCAAGTTATCGATGTTTTTGGCATTATAGTTGTAGCAATCAGTGTTGGTAAGTGCTTTATAAGCTCTAAATTAATAATGTCAAGAATTTTCGATTTTCACATAGCTCATGGGGCATACTGAGATGTTGTTCTAGATCAGGCATGCTTCATCCATCCCCAAAATCAACTTTACTGGTTTGCTGTTCTAGTGGGCAGATCTGAGTTCTTTGTTTACAGACTTACGCATTTTAAGCAGTGATTTAGTTAAATTACCATGTAACCCAGATGACTGAGGGAATTGCTACTGTCATCTGATTACATAGAATTAGAGAGTTCCCTTTTGACTTAACTGAATTTACCCACAGAAGGGAAACATATAGGGCACATAGGATGGAGTACCAGGTCTGGGGCCCCCAGTACAGGAGGAATGTGGAGTGGGTCCAGAGAATGGCCATGAAGATGATCAGAGGTGTGGAGCACCTCTCCGTTGAGGAAAGGTTGAAAGATCTGGGCTTGTTTAGCTTGAGGAAGAGAAGGGGAGACCTCACTGAGACATTCCAGTACTTGACGGGAGCTTACAAGCAGGAGGGGGACTGACTTTTACATGGTCTGATAGTGATAGGACAAGGGTGAATGGTTTAACCTAAAGGAGGGTAGTTTTAGGTTAGATGTAAGGAAGAAATGTTTTACTCAGAGGGCAGTGAGGCCCTGTAACATGTTGCCCAGAGAAACTGTGGATGCCCCATCTCTGGAGACATTCAAAACCAAGTTGGATGGGATCCCAGGCAGCATGATCTGGTGGATGGCAAACCTGACCATGGCAGGGGGCATGGAAATGGGTGGTCTTTAAGGTCCCCTCCAACCTAAACCATTCCATGATTCTGTGACTCTATGAAACAGACCTTCTAAGTCCAAAGCTCTGTTGGCATATTTGTAATGAGGATTTCCACAACCTTTGTGAACAAAATGTGAGTCCCTCTTTATGGCTTTCTTACAAGGGCAGTGGAGGAGCAGGCACTGATCTCTGCTCTCTGGTGACAGTGAGAGAACCTGAGGGAATGGCATAGAGCTGCATCACGAGAAGGTCAGACAGGTTAGGAAAATGTTTTGCTCCAGAGGATCTTGGGCATGGAATGGGCTCCCAGGCGCAGTGGTCATGGCACCAAGAAGCTGGAGTTCAAGAAGTATCTGGACAATGCACTCAGACAAATGGTCTGATGTGGAGCCAGAAGTTGGATTTGATGGTCTTTATGGGTCCGTTCCAACTCAGGATATTCTGTGATTTTATGATTGTATGATTCTTCGCACAGTTATTTGATGTCAGGTTATAGAATGTACTGGAATATAGAACAGCAATCATATTTGCTATCCTACAACAATGTATCTTCTGTGAAAGCTGGTAAAAAGTGAACACATGGAAATGCTGTGTGTCCTTAGTGGCATTGTGAGCCTTAATACAATTGCACCACAACAAGAGCTACAGACATAGGAAAGGAGAGCAAAAACTGGTATTTAGCATCATGCTGAGGCTGAAGAATTGACTTCTGAATTTGACATCAAAACCTTATGTTCTCTATTTTTCACAAACTCTTGCTGGAATCAAGTCACCTTTTGCCGCTTTCATCAGGTGTTGCCAAAATTTCAGTGAAGGAATGGATCCACTGGAATACTGCCACTGATTTCCCTGGAAGTATGACTCCATCTTGGAGCAAGATTTACAGGCTTCAAATTAGCCATTTTTGCTGCTGTGGCAGGAAAAAGAAAGTAACATTTAGCAGCCCCACCAACATCTTGTCTGTGATTTTGGTGTTGAGTTGTTCTTTTCTCTTCCTCTTCCTGCTCCTCTTCCTCCTCCTCTTCCTCTTCCTTCCTTCTTTTCTTTCCTATTATCTATCGCCTGTCCTTAAATCAATGAAATGGTGTCAGTGACATCTTCTCTTGCAGAATTAAGCAGATGAAGGGACAATTCTTTGCACTTCTGAAACCTTGATTATGAAGCAGCTCTGTTCAGGCACTGCACACAGGGCACTGCTCTGCCATGGCTCTGGCATAGCCAGTCTAAAAATGCTAACATAATGGACACTGATGATAATGCTTTTTCTACAATCACAAACATTGTGTGGGGAAATATTTTGGATTCTCTACCAGTACACGTGTTTTTCATATTTTAAGATATTTTCTTGATTTTTTTATGTTTTGCAGTGGTGGTGTAATTAGCTAATACTTAGAATGAACTGCAGAATTTGGCAGTAGTGTTTTGTGGAAATTAGGAGGTATTGTTACATGTTATGTTACTCCAGCACTGTGCCCGGATGCCTGCATATAAATACTGGCTGCATTGTTTCTGGCTCTACTGCAGAAAGCAATGGCCCCAAAGCTTCCAAATACGTATGTTCAGTGAGAAGAGTCATTAACACCAGCTTCCAAGAAACTCAACACAGGATGTTTCTTCGAGAGACCAATAGTTAACTGCTGAACTAAGAATTAGCAGTTACCTAGGTAGCAATAATAATGGTCTGGTTGAATGTATACACATGGAATGTAACATCAACCAATAATTATGTTTAATGTATTCTTTTTCAAAGATTAAAATAATTCTTGGGATGTCTAAGAAAAAGTAATATCCTTAAAGGGGGAAGTGTGAGAGTAACTTGGAAGTGTTTCATATTCTCTGTGTCTCAGAAAACATAGTGGAAAGGGTTTCAGGAAGGCAAGCAACCCAGCAACAAAAATACAGACTAAAAAATAGAAAAACAGTCCTTCCCATAACAGGCTGAAGGACGTCAACCTGTTCCCTTCACTGAAAGGTGCTGCTGATTCAGTCTCTGTGCTTGGATTCCTGTACCAGGAGACAACAGGACGGGGCTTTTCAGCTCACTTGAAATGTTTAAAATGATCCGTAGAGCTGAAAGCAGATATTAGATAAGACAACACTTCTTAGCAGTGACAGTAAACATTAAGACACCTTACCAGTTCTTAAAATGAGATTAGATAAGCCAGTTTAAAGATCTGCCTTAAATCTAGCTTCTCAGAGACATTGTGTGCCCTTGTGCTCTTTGCAGGCCTGGCTGCCTCATTCCTTCTGACCTCACTGTCTATGAAAATGCAAATCCTATTATTCATTGTATGGGTTGTAGCTGAAACACAACCACATCAGCATTGCTTTCTACATGTTCCTCGTTCTTCCCAGTCAAAAATAAGACAATGACTCTAATCACTATCTTAATGACTTATAGTCAATAGCTATAATTCAATCTCCACTCTCGAAATTTTGGATATAGATCATATTGAATGATCTAGAAAAGCTGGAAAAGCATAAGATATTTGCTGCTTCCCACAATACAAAATTTAACATCTACTTTAAGAGAAAATTAGGTAGCAGTTTTAAAATTAATAATCTATGCTTCCTGACAGTGCATAATTATACTGTGTAAATGTATAATTATAAATATCATGCATTTATGTAGGATAAATCCATCAACGAATATTAAATACAATTGACAAAATACTATATTTAATTCAAGAAAACAGTAATTGTTGAAAACCGGGGCAGTTTACAAAAAGAGAAAGACTGGGAGCTTCCTTGATCCAGTGTGGTATCCCTTCTGTCCTTCATGTTTCAAGACTATTCAGTTTATCACAAGATTCAGGAAGGGTTATTTTCCTTCGTGATCAAGATGAATATGTGTGCTCTGAAGTGGGTATTTCTTCCAGTTCCTTAAAGCATCCAAGTTGGATGCAACTGGAAAAAGCATGCCAGACTGAATGAGTAGGCCAGCACTTTGAGGGGGTACTGAGAATCATCTGCTTTAAATGCTTGGCTGGTACATCTTAGCCAGCTAGTCAGGATTAAACTTATCTTGAGACCCGGGGACAGGGATGAATTTTCCACAATTCAGATTAGAAGGAAGCTTGGGATTTCTTTCAGTTTTCGTTATAGCTTGGAGCATGGATCATTTCTCACCTAATCAATTCCCTGTTATTGTTGAAGCCCAAGGTAACATCTTGTTCTTTTCTGTTCCCTGCCTAGGGCACTTAATAATTTAGTTTTTCATGGGCTGAAATGATGTAGTTTAGCTCAAATTACTGGGCTAGGAACAAGGTAAATGGAGGAAAATTAATATCTTGTGTCACAGAGCTCAGTCTGATTCTTCAGATCCCTCCTTCTGGTATTAAACATAAAACTTTGCCATGGCAAATTAATTTGGCCTGAAAGAGTAAAAGGAATTTCAGAAAGGTTGTGGGGAGTTTTCCTGCAAAGTTTGAAAACAGCAGCCACTTTGTTTATTGTTACTATGTGACTAATTCAAGTCAAAATCTTTTGTCTAACATTTACTTCAAATTTTCCTTGTAGTTACATGTCCTTGAAACTGTAGATTGGGCGTATGTAATGCAATAATAAAAATGTAAGAATTTGGAGTTACTTTTAGGGATAATTTAAGGCCAAACTTGCTAACACTGTTTTAAGGAGAGTTACTGATCTACTCATGGAAAAGTTAGTGCCAATTTAACCACTGCACACAGGACAAGTTTCCTTCTTGGCTGTCTTTCTCTGCCTTGACAGTATATAGTGATTAAGTACCCACTTTCATAGAAGCATAGAATCGTTTGAGTTGGAAGAGACCCTCAAAGGCCATCCAGTCCAGTCCCTGTGCAATGAAAAAGGACACCTTGATCAGGTTGCTCAGAGCCCTGTCCAGCCTGACCTTCAGTGTCTCCAGGATAGGGCATCCACCACCTCTCTTTGGCAACCTGTTCAGTGCTCCACCACCCTTACTGTAAAAAACTTTTTCCTTATATCCAATCCAAACCACCTCTGTTTTAGTTTGAAACCATTTCTTCTTGCCCTATCACAACAGACTCTGCTAAAGATTCTGTCACCTTCTTTCTTATAGTACCCCTTTAGGTACTGAAAGGTTTATTCTAGGTAAGGAAGCCCTTAGCTGGCATGATATTAAGTTTTCTGATTATGCCTACCCCCCAAAAAAGTCTGCCCAGAGATGATCCTTGGTTACCCATGTCCGGTGGGACATAGTGCCTGACTCCCAAGAGCAGGCGTGCCAAACTACAGGCTTAGCTCAGATGTCTTCTGAACATGGTGTGTCTTCTTTAAGGACCTAGAACTACTTCATGTTTTGTATAGGTTTTAGCTACAGTGTTCTAGAAATATACAGCATTGCATGCCAGCTTTTGATGCTTCTTCAACAGAAGGCTGAAGTGTGTGTAGTGTGCTTCAGCATTGTGAGATAAGCCTGAGGACACATCGTGTGGGGATAATTGGTGAGGCATTGAACAGGCTGCCTAGGGAGACGGTGCAGTCACCATCCCTGGAAGTTTTCAAGAAAAGTGTAGATGTGGCACCGAGGGATGTGGTTTGGTGGATGGTGGTGGTTGTTTGGCAGTTGGACTTGATGACCTTAGTGATCTTTTCCAAGTTCAAGGATTCTATGATTTTATTATTCTGTTATCTTGCTCCTGTTTCAAGGTGGCCTAAGCCAAATGCCTTCAGCCAACTGTTGCTGCCATTCTCCATCAAGAAATCAAGAACAGTTTGGAAAGTCAGACCATTCTCTATCTGTTGCCTGGTTGTGAACAAAAAAATTAGCTCCCAGTTAGGAATTCATGCCTTTTGGAAGGAGAAGACTTCAGTTTAAGCATTGGTGTATTATTTTATTCGAAAATTATAATGGGCTTTGCATAACATTTAGCAAAAACAGCTTTATTTTAAGATTGACTTCAGATAGTTTCATAATGCATAACTGTACTGCGATAAAGTTCTCTCAGCCTTGAGAAAAGAAGACTCAGAGGGGATCAGATTAATGTTTATAAACATCTAAGTTGCAGGAGGCAAAGGGACGAGGCCAGACTCTTTTCAGTGGTGTGTGGCGATAGGACAAGGGGAAATGGCCACAAAGTGAAGCATAGGAAGTTCCGCACAAATGTGCGTAAGAACTTCTTCACAGTGAGGGTGACGGAGCACTGGAACAGGCTGCCCGGAGAGGTTGTGGAGTCTCCTTCTCTGGGGACATTCAAGACCCACCTGGATGCCTACCTGTGCAAGCTGGTCTAGGGAGCCTGCTTTGCAGGGGGGTTGGACTTGATGATCTCTAGAGGTCCCTTCCAGCCCCTACAATTCTGTGATTCTGTGATTTTGTGACAAATATAAATCCCATTATCTGTTCCTGATAGAGATCATTTAAGCTAAACAAGAATAAGATCCATTTTTTTCAGTATTACTGAGTTTATAAGCTCCATCACTGGAGCATACATGTAAGAGGTATTCAAACAGTATAATGAAAGTTAATGAAATTTAAGTTTCTTATGACAGCTTGATCTGTTCCAATAAGGATAAGTGGGCTGAAATGTAGCTGAGGAAGGAACTAATATCTTCTTCAAGTGACTGAGAAAGCAATATGAGTAGTATAGCAGTGCATGTGCTCGTATGACTTGCATAGCAAAAAATGCTATTCAGAGGAAAAGTCTGGGCAAAGAACTGTTCTGTGTTACTTTGGAAATATTTGCTTGAATTAACAGATCCTTTCCTGAGGAAATGGCTCAAAACAGGACTAGGCAAGGTTAAATCCACCATAGATTTTAAGCACCTGAGTGTAAAACTGAATCTTTAAAACTATCTCTGTGTCTCCCTAAAACACCCTCTGGTTTTACCTGTAGCATGGGTGGTTATGTGAAAGGACCATGGTGTTGGTTTGCCATCTCTTCCACCCCAGCATCATCATCTCTCCTGGTTTAGCTGTTTGGGCTGGCTGTTGTTTGAAAAGGAAGAATTAGATGGCAGAAAGTCAGAATTAGATAGTAGAAAGACACAAGGGGCAATCTTCTACTGTTGGTGTTAAGCAATAGAAAATTCTGAGCAGGGAAATTTATCTAAATTTTCCCATTTCTGCAGAGCATCGGCTCTCCCCTGTGCTAATGAGCCACAGCTTTTGCTGCTCTCTTGGAGCTGGGCTTTACCGTGGGCCATGCAGGACCCCAGGAGCAGACAACAAATTCTGCAACTCTTTTCCTAGAATGCTCCCGAGAAGCCATGAGATCACAGAATCACAGATGGGCATTCAAAGCTGAATTCTCTGTGAAAAGGGAATAAAACTGAAGAAAGAGGCATTAAACGTCATACAGGATGACAAAGTGAATATTTCTGAGTATTTCCAAGTGTATATGGAAGCTTAACTTATAGTCACTAACTTATGTACTTTGGAAAGTCACAGTGGAGATTTTTCACCATCACTCAGTCCAGGACCAAAGACAAAACCAAGATGGGAGACTGAAGAGAGGCAGCTTGTCTCCATAGGTTCATGCACCCCGAGTCTTGCCAAAGTAGTTCTGATAATTAAAGGAGTTACCAGGGAAGCACAGGGCTCTGTCTAAGGCAGGATGGCAGTATGTGAAATAAGTAGGTGGGCTTAGTGCAGCATCTAGTGGACGAATGTCCACATCACAAAAAAAGACCTTGTGTTTCTGCCTGACTTTAGTGCAGGAGTAATCGGCAAAAGCCCAATGGATGGAGAAGAGCAAGATGCACTTTAGCTGTAAGAGGCATTGCTCTTCCTAATGAGGCACACTGGCAAAAAGAAGAAACTTATCCTATTATTACTTATTGTATAAATGTGAAATAGATAAATAGGGAACTTCAGGCAACGTAGATTCATTTCAATTAAGGTGAATTAAATCAGTGGTTATAAACATAGATTAATTCAGATGAAGGAAATCTTAAGTTTAACTGTGATTTTTAAATTTCATTTGCATCTTATATCTGAAGGAATCTTTCTCATTGACTGGTACAATGTGGTGATGTGCAGGCAGATCTAATTTTTAAACTTGATTATTGTAGTGAGAGGAATGCATTGAGAAGGGTACAGTATACCTACACATTCACTGAATAAATTATATATCGTTTTTAAGATATGTTTTTCTGTCTTAATTTTTGAATTTTCATACTGCATTTCAGTTTAACTAGTTGCTAAGTTAATTAGAGAGATGGTGGAGTGGAAAACTGGCATGTTGATGTCAGTGCAAATAGGTTACCTGCGGAATTTTCAAAACTAATTAACAACCAGGCACCTAATTCTCACTAGTGTAAATGTTTCTGAGCTATATCAGAATTATGTGCCTCATCTTGGTAGATACTTTTGAAAAAAATCTCACATCTTTAGGTACTTAAAAAAATTGGCAATGTGTTCTTAAATTTTGGTTGTTATAGATCTCACATTCTCCTACCTGGCTTTTGTTTATACACTGGAAGAGGAGAACAGCATGTCTGCTAATTCATTTCTGAATCATTTTCTCAGATTTCAATGGGTTAGTTCGCAGGAGGAGGAAAATATTCCTCCTGCATCTAATAATAAATAGAAAGTAAAAGGATTGGAGGGAAATGCTTATTTACACAACAAAAGCAGAAAATATTGGCCTTTGAAAAGCATGTAAATATTTGCATTCAGTCTTTTGTAAAAATTTCAGTACATGGTAATGTGGCATATTTGCAAAGTTTGAGCTATCAAAAAAACCCAGGAATTTCTCGGTTTCAGCTATGTCATTATGTAAAAAGGTAGCACTCCTTAACGCCTTAAAATCCAGAGATCAATCATTAATGCAATACATTTTATTATTTCTTTAACTGGTTGTAGTAATTTTACTAAGTCTAGGGTTAGCATAGTTGTCCTGATTCTGAATTCCATCACTTTAATTTAAGTAGAAAAGCCTATTACATTTTAAATGTCAACAAATTTGATTTTTAGAAGTTGAATTTTTAGATTTTTTTAATTTTAAAACTTTGATGGCCCTAGTGAGCAGTGAGCCATTTAGGGACAAGTGCCTTGTTTGCCTTTTATCCTGTCCTTGTCTCTCCATGTCAGAGACCCAGGCATCCAAGGGGCATCCTCACCAACGTTCTCTTAGCTTTGGACATCCCGAGAATGAAAAAGTCAACTCATGGTGGGACTGGGTGTAAGCCCTGTTTTCATCCCTCCATCCTCTCGTCTCTCTGAGCAGAGCAGCAAGGGGTCATGCCCACTGGGTCACTGGGTGCAACCAGGGAGCAGATTGCTGTTGCAGGTGCTCTGCTTGGGTCACTCCTTCAGTTCCCTACTCACTTATTTTTGATTCTGTCAACCTTGTACCCTGTTTCTTTTCTCAGTTGTGCCTTCATCATGCCCCAGAAAGTCTTTTTTTTTTTTTTTCCTCTTATTTCTCTTCTTTCCTTGGGAGGGCTTTATAGTTCAATAGCAGTCAGAAAGGTTGTTTACGGAGAGCACGTGACCGTGGGTAGTTTTTATGATTTCTGTGATATCTGCAGAATCATCTTGGATTCCATTCTCTTTTCAATCCAGATTCTTCTAGGTCATTAAAACTATTCTCAAAAAATGCGATGGTGGCCATATGATTGTTTTTATAACTTCAGATATAGTCATGGTTGTCATAAATCTGTGATAAAATGAATAGCCCTTTGAATGAGAGGTATCTAAGAGTGCTTTTTACTTTGACTATAGTGAAGCCTACTTGTGTCCCAGCTGCGACGTTGTTTGGATGGCTGGACAACTAAGATGAGTAACAAAAAGCCTGAATGATCAGGTTTGGAGGGTTTTTCTTAGGGGTCACTAGCCAGGAGACCAATGACACATGGAGTATCACAGAGGACTATGCTGGGGCCTATCTTCTTTATCAATTGATCCTAATTTGTGACCTGGAAATGGGGAGCGCATGTTTGTCAAGTCAGCAGACACCATAATGCAGGGACTAATATTTATGTTAAGTGGCAGAGTGCCAACCATGTCAACCTGGACAGTCTGGAGGAAGATGTCCACAGAAGTCTCCTGAAATTAAACGCCTATGATCAGGAGATCCAAGGAAGTGGTTATCTCCCTCCTCTCAGAGCTTTTTGGATCCCATGCACCTTCCAGCACAAGATGTTGATAAATTCAAACAACTTTTCAGAGACCCACCAAGATGGTCAATGCTGAAGCGTGTGCTCTATGAGGAGAGGCTGAAATCGATGGGATTGTTCAGCCTCTGATAGGATGGCTTCAAGAGGAACCTGACTTCTGAGCCCAGTGGCTACAAGGATATCTTCAAGGAGACAGAGGCTCTACACAGTGTCACATGGTAGAAGGACAAGAGGTGATGGGCATATATTGAAACAAGAGAGATTCAGACTGGATTTGAAGGGAAACTTTTACCACCAGAACAGCCATGAAAGGTAACAGGTTGCCCAGAGAGGCTGTGTAGTTTTCATCCTTGGAGATTTTCAAGACTCAGCCAGATAAACCCTGAGAAACCTCATCTTAATTCACAGCTGACCCCGCACTGAGAAAGAATTTAGACCAGAGAGCTCTTGAGATCCCTTCCAACCTGATTTATTCTGTAATTCTGTGATCTAAATTCTTTCACACTAAATAATGCATGGCATAGTACATTCCTTGCTCCTGGTAAAAACACTCCAGTCTGTCGTCTTCCTTCCTTTAAAAAACAAACAAACAAACAAACAAAATGGAAACAAAAATAAACGTTTTAAAAGCTATCAGATTTTCTCATGCTATGAGAAATGTATTTGCACTGAATATATAAAGGAAATATATTCCATTGTACAAAATAGCTGTAAGAACACTTTACAGAAGCATCAAATGTCAGGAACAGTAGGTTCATGAGAACTATGTTTGTTTGTATGGAGATATTTGTCAGTTTATCCTTCTTTATAACAGAGTAGCAGATGTTAAAATTAACACACATTTGGCTGTAGGATGTTTCTAATCCACACAGTTGCAGGTAAATACTTTGAAATATGACCCTTGTGCACCCTGACTCTCAAATAAGAGGAACAGATTATGGGTAGAGTTTCTAGTTCTGCTTAACTCCTTCACAGGGTCAAGTTTCAACTGGTTGATATCACTGTATTGAAGTCTGCCCAAGAGCAGTTGGTAAGGGATTCCAGATGGGCATTTCTGGCTGTGATGTTCATAATGGATCAGCAGCCACAGTAGTAGATACAATTCTCCCACAGCTACCGAATCCTGTTCAGCTCCTCCACTTTGTGTTCTGATGCCAAGAAGTGACATAAGCTTCATGATATTCTGGCAGAGATGGGGTGTGCCAGCAGGGAGGGAAGAGCAGACTGCCTGGGACATGGAAAAGTGCAGGTGGCAGGAGGGAACATTTGACAGATCCTCAGGATGCCAGCCTACACTCACATGGCTGCAACGTCACCTGCACTTGCAGCAGTTCTGAAAAATAGTGTTCTTAATTTAAAGGAGGATCATGTTGACAGGTATAAAGCCCTCCCAGACTGCTACCCAAATATGTGACATGAAGTGGTAGACCATCTTAGGAATAATTATTTCGTGCTGGGGAATATTCAGAAATCCCATATGTATATCAGAGGGAGGCTCAGCTGTGGCTTTGTGTTTCTGACCTTGGTTGTAAGGCAGTTTCCCATGTTGTGGTTCTTGTCTTCTTTCCAGCATGTGACTGGCTCACTGTGACTTTTTCATTTTACTGAATAGATCCTTTTACTATTTAATTTCAATTTCATACCTGGAATGTTAACACAGGTAATTCTCCTTGTAGGCAAGAGCAGATATGTGTATCTCTCATGCACTGATGAGGGATTTGACTCCAGGAACATCCTAAAACTCTCAGAGGCTGCATGCATTCTCTTGACATTTATTCTCATGTGCTAAATAGTTTTAATCTGCTGTTACACATACAGATTCAGTGAGTGGAATAAAATTGAAGGTGTGTATTGGTTTTATTACTAGCAATATTCTGCAAAGAATATATAAGCATCTTCTTGTGTGGTAGACACAAAACAATATGATTTGTGTACTAACATTTCAATAATTTATTTATTATTTCTTTGCCATAACTATAAAATGACTTGTATGTCTCACTGACACAAGAAATTAGGATAATTTCCAGGTAAAAAGCTGTCTAAGTGCTCCTCTAGGAAATTTATGTAACTTTAGCTCCTTCCTATGGCTGAAAATGCAATAGTCTAAAATAGACACCACAGCTACTTATCCTTAAAAAAAGAGGTATAATTACTGGTTGTGGCTGGCAGTTCATCTTATTCAGAAAAATGGTTTGATATTAAAAGAACAGAATTCCTGCAGTTCTGTTAACCATGCAGAGTAAACCAAGCTGCAGCATGTATTTGCAACTGAATTAAAGAAAGTTTATACAAAGATTTCAATTATAAATTAATTATATGTGTGGATGACATTTAATTTTAAAGTTGTACGTATATATATTTAAATTCTCCAGAATAATTTTCATCGTTGTTTTCATGGGCCTAAATTTGATTCATAAGTCTTTGGAGATGTATATCCATTTTTTTGTATTATACTGTGCAAAAAATATTATTAGCAATTGCTAAGTAACAGAGAAATAATATGACTGAGAGTAGAAACGTGGTCTGGTTGTACACTGGCACTTATATATGAGAAATGTAGGAAAATTCATATGTTAGGTAGTAGCAGAACTATCCTAAATCATATTTAATAGAGGATAAAGACCTTAAAGTGATAATAGTTAAGCAGGAGTACAGTAAGAAAAAAAAAAAAAGGTAAAGTCCATAGTTTTGCACATTAATCTGCATAAATGTAAGGGTTTGCATTCATGATCAGGTTACCACAGATTAGCATAATGTCACATGTCTGTTGAGCATGAGATTGTCTGTGTCTGTGCTCTTTCCCGGCAGCAAATGAGAGGTAATGCAATTTAGCTCCATTTCCAGTAAGAGATGAGTTATCCACAGATTATGAGTAAACATATGGACAGTTACCACCATTCATTTAAGGCAAAATCGATTGTTAAATTAAGGTAACTTGGCAATGGATCTGAACATGGAATGTTTGCAAACTTAAAAGTTTAAAGTAGTCACAGCAGAAATATTATTTGGCAATCCACGGCTGAATGGTGAGCAGTGGTGCAGAAGATGGCACTTGTGTAGATTCTGAATGTCCCAAGCAAGACTGGAGTACTTGTTTTTGGAGTAAGATCTGTGAGAAGTAGCAGTTTCCCAATTTGGAGGTCCTTTTTTCCAGTTTTAGATCTTCCAGTACAAGACAGATTTGGACACACTGAAAACAGTTCAATGTAGGTCCACCAGGATGTTCAAGAGATTGATTCAGCTCTGCTATGAGGAGAGGCTGACAGCTGGAACTGTTCAGTCTGGAGAAGATGCTCAGGGAGATCTCATGAATGTCCATATATATCTAATGGGAGGGTGCAAAGCGGATGGAGCCAGACTCTTCTCAGTGGTGTCCAGAGCCAGGTCAAGAGGCAGTAGGCACAAACTGAACACAGGATGTGCCCTTTGAACACCAGGAAGCACTTCTGTGCTATGCGGATGCTGGAGCATTGAACAGGTTGCCCGGAGTGATTGCGGAGTCTCCTCCTTGGAGATCTTTTTTCTTCCTAGACTAGATATTAGGAAGAAATTCTTTAATGTGAGGGTAGCGAGACACTGAAACAGGTTGCCCAGTGAGGTTGTGAATGCCACCTCCCTGGAAACATTCAAGGCCAGGCTGGATGGGGCTGTGAGCAACCTGATCTAGTGGGAAGTGCCCCTGCCTATAGCAGGGGGGTTTGAACTAGATGATCTTAAAGGTCCCTTCCAACCCAAACCATTCTATGATTCTATGATCTTCAAAAGTCTCCTGAAGACAGTGCTGGGCACCCTGCTCTGGGTGTCTGTCCCTGCT
This sequence comes from Numida meleagris, assembly GCF_002078875.1. NCBI lineage: Eukaryota > Metazoa > Chordata > Aves > Galliformes > Numididae > Numida > Numida meleagris. Next base: position 187,872,420 of record NC_034409.1, on the reverse strand, counting down.
GGAGCAGGGTTGGACCAGATAGAGCCAGAGATCCTTTCCAACCTCAACTAGTCTGTGATTCTATGAATCCATTTTCCAAACACCTAGAGGAAATTAATTATTTAAAATTTAATCTGAATTCCTTAATTTCTTCATTGAATCAGTGTCTAGGTCAAAACCTGGCAGAAACAATATGGTGACATTCACTCCTAAAACACACATATACCTAAAGAATGTTCTGAGTAACCACAATTACATCAGTTCTTTCAGTGGATCCTTTCTATATTGTGGAGTGCTTCATTTACAGTCACTGAATGACTTTCATAGTCAGTTATGGCATAACAGTGCATAACAAAGAAGAAAAGAGGACATGAAGTTCTCTCAATATTCCCATAAAGGACTAATTTACTTAATTGAAAAAAAATGCAGTTGAGACTTTACTTAATGCTGTTCTTTAGAATCGACCCTAATCTCCACCATGAAGACATAAAGGGATGCTAAAGGCTAAGCAGATTATCATAGGAAAGTCTCCTTGAAAGTCATTTAACAGCTAATCATATGTTAAGGTCAAATACTACCAGTTTCACATGGGAAAGAAGAAGACATCCAGTCTGATTTTCCTACTGCGAAACAAACTTAGGAATATATCCAAATTCAAGGATTCTGCGAATGATCCCTGAGAAACATTCCCTCTCTGATACTTGTCCTGATTTTTAATTTATCTCAATTTAGTTTGGTCAATGTCTATCCAAACGGCAACAGAAGCCTCACTCAACTGGGAGGGAGGCAGGTGATCCTCCCCCTCTACTCTACTCTGGTGAGGCCACATTTAGAATACTGTATCCAGTTCTGGGATCGCCAGTTTAAAAAAGACTGGGATCTCCTAGAAGGAGTCCAGTGGAGGGCCACAAAGATGATAAAGGTCCTGGAGCATCTCCTGTATGAGGAAAGGCTGAGGAACCTGGGTCTGTTCAGCCTGGGGAAACGAAGACTAAGAGGGAATCTAATTAATGTGTATAAATATCTAGAAGGAGGTAGGAGGCAAGTGGATGAGACCAGGCCCTTCTCAGTGGCACGTAGAGATAGGACAAGGAGTAACGGCCGAAAACTTGAACATAGGATGTTCTGTACTAACACGTGGAAGAACTTCTTTACAGTAAGGGTGAAGGAGCACTGGAACGGGTTGCCCAAGGAGGTCTCCTTCTGTGGAGATACTCAAGACCCATCTGGATGCCTACCTGTGCAACCTATTGTAGGATACCTGCTTTAGCAGCGGGGTTGGACACCATGATCTCATGAGGTCCCTTCCAACCCCACTGGTCATTTCCAACCTTAATGATGGATTTTATGATTCTATGCTTCTATTTTAAAGATCATCTGAGAATATTTATCTATTACTCTCCAGTGTGAAAAAAAGTGTAGGATTGCTGTCCTGCAAATTTTAAGCAGCTCTGTGTGCAAAGTCCACTGTTAGGTGAAATGATCTGGGGATTCATAGTGGCTAAGCTGACACAACCTGTTTTCCATTGTAACTCACTTTCCTACACTCTAAGCTAATAGTCATGCCTCAGAGGAATCAAATTTCATAACAAGGAGCTGAACACTATAAAAGGATGTGATTGTATCATGATACTGCTTGAAACCTATTTTTTCTCCTCGTGAATGAAAGCGCTTTCCTTCCAGAGTGGAAAGGAACGTATGAATGTAGGCAATATGATGACTCACAGCTGTAGAACTGCTCACATGCATAACATTCACAAGGATGATGGTCTGACTGCAGTCGGTATGTGCCTGCACTTCTTGTAGATGTGTCCAGGACAGTCAGAACACCTTAAAACACTCTAGCTATGGCAGCCCAGAGATTAGGACAGGCTGCAAAACCCACTCAGGCAGCAGAGCAACAAGTTGGGTGATCGCTCCTCAGTGAGAGATGTCTACATTGCTTCCTTTACTTGGGTTTAGGTAGCTTATCTCCCCAAACAGCATGGTTTTGTTTGCATTAAAGCCCTAACTATGATTGACATGATTGTATTTTCTGAATTTTGTTAAAAGATATGTTTTATAAGTATTTTGATCCAGACAATATGCAAGAAATAAGCTAATGAGAGTGCTTTACAGATCTATGAAGTGAGGTTGATGGACATGGATGGGGGAGGGTTGGGATAGGGGAAGAAGAAGGATGCAACTTTATCACTTTCAACAGAGAATGCCATTCTTCACCTATTTTTTTCCCAGATAGACAGTTTTCACTTTGAAAGAAGCTTTTAAAATGACATATTTAATAAATTAAAGTGACCTTAGAAATCTGGTATGGAAGACTGTCATTCTCTGTCATTGCTGAGGTGGAGGAAGAAGTTGGAAGAGCCTGCCAAGGTTGATGACAATCAAAATGGCCATTCCAGCCAGCAAAATTGTTGTGCAGAAATCACATTAAACCACACAGACTTTTCTGTCACACCATGAGCTGGTTGAAGCAATGATGTTTGCTTATTTATTTGTTTATTTATTCAATTTACAAGAGGCTCTGGTCAGCACACTCCCTAAGGGCACACATAATAAAAGCAGTACATCAATTAAACAGCGATGTTTACAGCATTGACAGAGTGCCTAACGAAGGACTTTGAATTACTTCAGGCCTGTCCCTTTGGAGAATACTCAGCTTGTAACTCTCATGCATCTGGAAGGTTTGGAGGAGAAAAAGGCTGCATAAATATGTGGATGTACCTTGAAGCATGGTTTGAAGGACATCAGGATCTTCAGCTGTTGTCTTGTGCCTATAACGGAAGTGAATTCTGCAGTTTGGAGCTCTACATGAGATAAACCACAGATTTTAACAGCTATGTATGTACTCAGTCACAACTAGGCACTAATAGGTGTTCTTACATGCCCTGTTTTTTAATTTTAATTCCAAGCTTGCTCAGCCTACAAGCGAAAATCCCAAAAGGTACCAGACTGCGTCTATCTATCTTTAAAATCTGGGCCTTGGTAGACTATTGCTACGGCATTACCAGCTCAGGAGAGAGGTAGCCTCAGAAGTCTCTTCTATAGTTATTTGGTCAAGTACATGTAGAGGAAAAAGTTTTATTTTTATTAAGGGTCTGCCAAATAACAAAAACACGTCCCGAGGGTAATAAAGACTAAATTAAACAAACAGCACATACTGCTATGTTAACATCAGCTCCCAGCCATGCAGTGTGTCCTATGTGCATCCCATTCCCATGTTTACTACCCATTACCTATTTTCTCCACTCTGTAAAGCCAGTGCAGAGTTATGGCGACCTGTGGCCATGAAAGGACAAATGCCACTCTCAGAACAGCTGTACTACCTCCTTGATGACATTTGTTGTAAAGTGGTGGTTGATCTAACTATGGTGTCCCATAGTCTAGTCCTTCAGTTCCTGCAGAACTGAATCTCCTGTGGGAGATTTGTTGGCACCCAAGAAAAGCTCTATTTTCATTCTGAGATTCCAACTATTTACCAGCAGTTCCACATGCATCCATGGCAAGTCCTCAAGGAAGGATCCTGTCCAGATGCATGAAGAGAAAGCGGAGAGAGAGAATCTTGACTTTTTTCCCTTGATATTTTTAGACAGAAAAGCTAGTTTTATCCTAATGGCTTAGTGATTTGGGGTGTCTCCTGTTTTAGGATTTCCAGCTTGAAATACCCCAGGGCTCAGCTTTAAAAAATAGCCATACTCTCTTGGCTACGGTGGATGCTCTGTGCTGTCAAATCGCATCATACCTATGGATGTTCTGCTCCTACAAAATCAGATGGAAAGCCTTCCAGCTCATGCACTCTAACATCATGGGCTGTTTCTGCGCAAGGTTAGCCCATACCTGTAAATCTGGAGTTATGATGTTTAATTGCCTAGCTCAAAAGGGTTATGCAAAGATCAATTAGCTAATGTCTGTAATGTGCTCTGCAAGTATCCGGTGCAACCGCTGGCGTAGCATTGCCTTTCCTCGCCATGTTCAGTAGGAGCACTGTTGCTTTAAAAAGGGAGCATGTCCAAGCTCTCCTCCTCCACTGGATCTAAGATGGATGCTCCTGCTGCAGCACAGCCTGTGAGCAGACTTTGCCCAGCCTGCTTTTTTTGTTTTTCCTGGAAGCTTGCTCCAGACAAATCAGCTGCAGTGCAGACTGAGCAGAAGCAGGAGGGCAGCACCCCCCAGGTAAGCTACCACCAAGCTGCTCGCTCACACACCTGGATGGGGCAGAACCAAGGATGCTGCCATCCTGAGAATTATGGTCCTCTCCATCCGTGCCTCTAGGTGACTCGTAGCAACTCTCAGACAGGCAAGAGTAAAACAGCCCCAGGCTTCTGCTCCTTTTATCTTCTCTCCTGGCTGACTGGTGCTTGTTTAGCTACAGGGAGGACGGGAAGACTCCTGTCCCCCACTCCACACTGATCTCGCGCATGTTGCTTTGCATTAGCATCAGTTCGTGGAGGTATTTCCTGAATGACACAGGACTAACTGTGGTCTGGTGGTCCTGAGGCCATGCTGGGGCCTGGTGTCAGGCTTTAACCCCATGGCAAGGAGGTCATCTTCAGTCACCGAATGAGTTCAGGAAGGTTCTGCGGGCTCTCGTGGGCCTATCATCACCAGGAGCACTTTAAGCTACGTTGGCTCCTTTCCCTTAGAAAGGCATTGATTTCCCACCAAGCTCCAGCATTAAAAAAGTCATCTTAGAAGTGTCAACCAGGTTCTCCCACAGCTCTCCAGAGTTGAGCTTTATTTCATTATTCCCATGGATGCTTTAGAGGAGATTTTTCCCTCTGGGTAGCTCTCATTCTAGATGATTCCTTTCCTCTGGGTGGTGGAGCACTGGAAGTAGATATTCCTGATTGCCACAGAGCTGGAGGCAATGCCTTTTCCCTTAGCAGCTTTAATTTACAGGAGTGTTCACCTGGGTCAATAGTAACAGGCCCTGCTAGTACTCCCACAACCCTGGGGGATAGAAAATGCCTGTGCAGCACCAACAGGGTGGAAAATTTCTGCCTGGACTTTTAATGTCATTGGAGAAATAGAAGAGTTCTGTAAAGGACCAGTGGTCAACCTGACCGTGAAGGAGCAAAAGAGGATGGTTGCAATCGGCCCTGTGCCCACTGCAGTGGAGAGCTGAGCAGGCTGTGAGCTTTAGGGGAGAGTCTGTGCTGTGAGTGCCCAGCTGGGAAGCTTCTGTGAATGAGGGGATTGATGGGATTCCCAGGCAACCTGGGATTAAACTCTCTGGCTCTCCCTCCGTCTTGTTTCTTGTGACTGTTGAGGCTTTACCATTTTTCTTGTAAATTCATGATGGTGGGCATCAGTCCGTGGAGGCAAAGAGGAGCTGTTGTTTTTAACTGTTGTGTTAAAAACAGAGAAGTGACATCCTCCCAGCTTTCCGTGTGTAACTTTTGCTTTTCCCACTGCAAAAAAGAAATGATGAGGTTTCAGAGTTTCAGCTAAAACCAGTACAAAACCAGGGCAGAGGAGAAGACAACTTTCAGAGGCATTTCTCTCCAATGGCACCTTCCTGTTGTTGGCGGCTCAGCTGGTTGGTGTTGCTATATGGCTTGGAGTCAAGGGCAGCCCCTCTCCAAAAAGAAAAAAGGTGGCATTGCTGGCTTTTTCTCATCCAAAGTGGTGGTTTCCCATATGTGGTTGCATTTAACAGAGGTCTCTGCTATACTTTTGTTGGAGTTGAGGTGGAAAACTTTCTGTAAAGTGCCCACAATTGCATCTCCTTTTATTTGCTTTCTGGTGATGTTGGGGTAAATGAAATATAAGGTTTAGGTTTTATCTGTTATTGTTCGGTTGTGTTTTTTTTTTTTTACTTTAAATATATATATATATATTTTAATGGAATAAGGATTTTGTAACTGAAAAGCCATTAAATGCTAAAAAGTATGGCACTTCCAAGAAATGAACTGAGAAATTTGTATTTGGGAAAATCTGTGAAATATCAGCCACAAAGTTCCTGACTGCTGGAAACTGCTGAAAAGCACTCATTTAGAATGGGTGCTAGGAAGATGGATATATCTATCCATAGAAGAAATCATTAAAATAAAAATAAAAATCAAACATTTAGATAATCAGGACTTCTTTCCAATCAAGGAGAATGTTTGAGCAAAAGAAAGTGTGCACAGAGGAAACAAAATTTGTAATCCTGCTTCTAGCACACATAGTGACAACCCAGGTTCATCTCTGACATGAAACCTGTGTCTAATTAGAACTCAGTTGAGATGCCTCCACCCTTTTCCTTAGTAAAGGTTAAGCATAATAATATGGAGCCAAACAATGTCAGATGTTACATTAAGTGGGGTTTAGTTTCAGGTCTAGTTCATTCATTATTTATTTATCATGTCTGCCTGAAATGATCACTTTATTTGGTGATGTTTTGCAATCAAGATATCAGTTTCTTGCAAAAAAAAAAAAAAGTAATGTTGTGAAATATTCATTTCTCCAAAGTGCCAAAAAGACCGACCTTCTCTGTTTCCTGTGAATTGTGATGCATCATCAGTTTTATTTTTACTTCTGCTTTCATCAAGTATTTTTCCTTTAGGCTTTATCATTTCTCTCTAAATAGTAGAACCACATGATGCTAGGAATGAAGGCTGGTTTCCGGTGGTTCCTCTCTGGAGCTGCCAGCAGCAGTCTGAGCTGCTCAGTGCTAGAAGTGGTGGAACAGGCACTTTTATTCCAACATAAATTATGGGAATTGTGTGTGGGAATTAAAGCCCTTTTGAAACTCTTTCAGGAAAAGGTCAAGGTGTATGGGAACTGCTGAGTCATGGCCTGAACCACTGATTGAGTACCTGGAGGAAAGACCCAGTCAGCCCTGGGAGCACAGGTGAAGGCAATTCACCTGTGCAACCAGAAGGGGTGGAGCCTGGCTCCACCCCTCTTAGGCCTCATTTAAGGGCTGACTGCCCCTGAGGAAGAATCTCTGCCTGGAGATCCCTCCTTGGTGGGAGCCTTTTCCTGCGAGCCCCAAATCTTCCAATCCGTGTGAGCACTGTATTTTCCTTCCACCTTTTGTAATGTTGTTTCCATTGCGTTAGTCCTGCTTATCGCTACACAAGGTAATAAAAATTATTTTTTACTTTTTTTGTATTTGTTTTTTATTTTTTTTGGTACCTCTGTCTCCAATCCAGCATTTCAGACATGACTCTCAAGCAAGATAGAGTTCTTATTTTCCTTCAGCCAGATAGTCTCTACTGAGTTCCCACTTTCATGGGCCATCTATGCACATGAACAGCAACCAGACACGTTTCTTGAAAGTGAGCTTTCCCTTTAAAACTCTTTTTGGAGTATCACTCCAGATAGCCCAAATTCCAGGAAGAACTGCTTCCATTTACATTTTATGAATGCCCATATCCTGAGCTGAGCCCTCTGGAATTTGCCAGAGGAATGGAACAAATGAAGTTCAATATAAATAAATGGCCTGAAGGCAATAGGATGAAACATTAGTGTGAAGTGATACATGTAGGAAGGGATATCCAATTGTGTGAGTACCGAGTGCACACTGATTAGCCAGTAGGCAGAGAAGGATGGGGTGGGATAGAAATGAATTTCAAAACAAGTCTTTGAAGAAAGTGAGGCTATAGTAGAAAACTTGAGATATGTATTTTAGAGAAATATTGCAAATGAGAAATTGAAGGAATTATTCTGCTGGGCAGTGTTATGGATGCACACTTGGGAGGGATGGAGAGTGTAGAAGAAACAACTGAATATATGGATTTTATGAGCTATGGTGAATAATTAAGTAGAGCAAGTTGAGATAAACAATGCTCATCTTCAAATAAAAGTTGTTCTTATAACAGAAATTGAGTTCTATTAAGCTACAACATTTTGTAATAGAAAAAGAGACAAGTTAGGGATGATACACCACTGCTTTACAAAGCCATGAGTGACACTGAGAAGATAAACAGGAACTCTTTGTTTCTTCCACTATAACATTTTGGGACAGATGATACAAATACCAGGAGCTGGATTCAAAATAACCAAAGATAAATTGTCATAGAAGAAGTGAAAAACCTGAGGAACTTCTCACTGAAGGGTGTTATGGAAGGAGAAATGTATATGGAAGATTACTACTGAGAAATTTATCTCCTGTGTGGGGAGCCCCATGTGTACACAATAGAAAGGACATGTGTGTAGAGCTGGAGACCGTGTGAAGGACTGTGGCAAGGTTTACACCTCTGTTTAATGCGCATAGTATGTGTTCATACAGTACAATGACTTCAGCTTGTACTGGCTTAACCGACCTAGCTAGTCTAGTCCTAGTAACAATGTAGTCCTCATAACACAAAATTCAGCACAGGCTGACCCCTCTTCTGCCCCAGCATCCCGTGTGGATGCTGGACCTGTCCCTGGTGAACTCAAGCAAGTGGTGCCTAAAAACTGATTCTTTTAAGCTCCTTTGGGTATATCCGTGTTACAATAAAATAACTTGAAGAAATCATGGGGTCTACATGACTATACTGAGAGGCACATGTATTCTGATTGAGCTGTCTGTGGGTTTCCGCTCTGTGTCGATAGGAGCAGCTCTTTATTTCCGTTTGTCACACAAAATCTTAGAAATTATAAAACAAGATATAAATAGAAATCTTCAGAAAAGCAGAACTGTTTGGTAGCTAATGAGGGCTGGCAGTAATATCCTTGTTTTCTCCTTCAAGTTCGTATTTAATCTAAGTAGTTTTTCACCCTCTCTTTTTTTTTTTTTTTAATGTATACATGGCTATAGAAGTTACTTTAAAAATTACATATGAAGGGTGGTTTTGTAAATGATTTATGCGATAAAAATTAGTTTTTGGAAAGAGCTGTCTCTCTGAGCATCTTAGTTTTTCATATTATTTGTTATAAAACAACTTAGATGTAATTAGCCTTTCAGATAAAACAGCTAATGTTATATGTTATATCGTGAATTACTTCAGACAGTTTTCCACTGGCTAAAAATGTAAAACTGTGGCAATGTGGTAATGTGACACTTTAAAATGTACATACACTTACGAGCATGAGTAATTATTGTTACAGTATTCCCATTAACTTAAAAAACATTGTTTATATGACTGTGTACTTGGAGATATGGGCATTTAATTGGAAGGTGCTATCTCCTTCAGGTGGAGAGATTGAGTCATATAATGCTTTCCACATTGCCTACCACATCTGAATTCTGAATGCAGAGGTATTTTTTCAGAGCATCCTAACTGTCCTCTGCCCATCTGCCTCCATGTTTGGATCTCAAGGTTCTCCAGGATGACTTTCTATGAATTGTCTACTGCCTTATCTGCTCTAGGTGATGACGTCACCTTTGCTGTAGAGAAAGGGCAAGAGCCAAGTTCTCTCTGCCTGCGTACAGAAATTTTGGAAGGACAAACCAGCAGCTATGAAGCATTATGTGTGACACAGGAAAAGTGCTGCTGGGGGTGGAAAAGATAGGTCCCAGCAACAGCAATTGCATGGCACAAAAGTAGCAAACTTGTCTTTACACATCTCTTCCCAAGGCTCTCCAAGCCAGTGGCCTTACTCATCTTTTTCTTAATGCAGAACTGATCCAGAGTCCTTGAGCCTCTGTACACATAAAACCAAGACTAGCCTCCCCCTTTCTAGCACTGGGAGGTGAAATTCTGTCTCATATAACCTTTTAGCATGGGCTCAAGCACAGCTTTGAATGAGCTAGGGACATTCCAATGATCTTAGCTGTTTTTGAGGCTGTATGGTATTTCCTGTATGGGTTTCAATGCTAGCTGTTCCAAAGGTGGATGGATTTTCAGGTAAACTCAGGCTTCTGGGAGTCATGAGCAGATAATTATCAGTGGAATAGTTATCTTCAGTTCATCCACCAGAATGACTACCAAAACACAGGTGTAGTTAAGGTCTTTGAAATGCTCTGAGTCCCTGCAAATGACAGGACATCTGTGAAAGTTTTGGGTTAGACTAGAGTAGATTTAGGACTGTTTTGTTCTTAAGGAACAGGGTTGTGTGCAGTCATTTCTATTTTGACGGGAGATCTTTCAAGTTTCTTGTGTATTTATGTTCTCTGATACCTTTTGTATGTGCTGCCTGTGTTGTAACAAGCATTTTCTCTTTTTTTTTTTCTTTCATCTAATATGATTCTTTGAGAAGACAGCTCTTTAATCATTGTCAGAGGCAGATTTATTTTTCAGGACTCCTGATTAGCATACAGGGAATTCAGAGAAGAGCAACAGAGAAGGTGATTTTGTATTTTAACAGAAGATTAGAAGAAAATATTAATGCATATAGCTTGGCCAAAGGCCTATTAATTGCATTAATCCTCTGGTATCTAATGGGTGTGGTGAGCATTTAGAGGAAATTTTCATGGTAGAGCATTGGAATGAAAAGTTAAGTAGTAAGTATATGTAAGGAGAAATACAGAAATCTACACTGTAATATCAAAACTTAAGCTATTTTCTCATTTGAAGAAGGTGAGAATTAAAAAGAAAACAACAAAAATTACACTTACAATCAGATATCCTAATATAGTCTAGGCTAAATGTCTAGAAATTCTTTGTGACTCTCAAGATCTTAACAATTATTTTAACTTATATCAATCTTCTTGATTCTCATGTGAAAGTCAGGGCTCACAAGTGCCACTTGAGGTAACTCTGATGCAGGAGGAGGTGTGTATGCATCAGGTGGTGAAGTACCCATCAGACATGACCGTAATGCAACTGCATCGTTGTAGGTTAATTCATTTCGCACAAAGTGGTGCACTGTGGAAGGCAGACGTCATTGAAGAACCTGGAAACGTTGAGTAAAGGCAGTAGTCAGCGAGACTGGTAGAGCAGGAGAAATGTTACCAGCTGAACGGATTGGTGGGGATCATCAGTGGGGCAACAGTTTGTGTTCTTCTCAAATCCAGCAGGTGAAGGAGGGAAGAATTTTTCAAAGGTGGAGCTCGAACAATAGCAAGTGACTTATTCACTGATGGGGTCGCTTTACTCAAGGCTGCTGACAATGATTTGACACAGCAATTTGCTGGGAGTCTTCCCTTTCACTAATAAAAGAGGTGTGATTCATTGTGGCAGCACGGTGGTTGAGAGCAAGTAGTCTGGATCAACACACTCAAGTCCCAGCAAAGCTGGGGGTTCATAAAATGCCTGTGGACCCTCTTTTTTCATATGACAATACTGACAATGTATATTCCTCTGCAAATTTTGCCAGAGAAAAAATATAGACACAGCTTCTCCAAGAAACCCTGCTTCCACAGTATCACTAGGATTTAAATGACTTTCTTGGAAATTAGCAATTTATATCTGCATCTGTGATGAGTGTTGTTGGTAGAAAAGGTAGAAGTGGATCTCTGAGCAAATGCTTTCTTATAGCAGTTTTTTATATGTGGTTGTCACATAATTGAAATGAATGTCTTGGCCAATTGTGACACGAGTTATTATCTCCATCTGTCATTTCAATGAATGAATTTCAACGAATCTTCCTTTTCTGATCTTTTCCCAAATGATTGTACATCAGGTAACTGTTTTTCACTTGAAAGCAACAATTAGTTTAAGTGTGAGGAGATCTATTTTGTGCCTTGTGCGATACTCAGGTGACCGGTGTTTGATGCATCTTAGCACTAGAAACAAAATCACAGGTGAAAGCTGTTCTGGTTGAAAGTCTGCAATAGCATCCCTGAAAATCAGGGAGTGGGGAAGAGATGGGAATTTTAATAAACAAATCCATCCTCCCTTTTGAGAGAAGGAGCCAGCTGAATGCAGTCAAACCCAAAAGATCCGAGAGGCTAACTGCCTGGTTTTCCTCCCCTTCTTGGAGATCTGAACTAGAAATTAAATGCAGGTGATTTTAATTAGCCCCTATGAACATTAATCAGAAATTGTGTTTGCGTGATTATGGGTCCAGTTTTAAACCAGGACATCATATTTAAAACATCAAAAAGTGCAGATGCAATCTATTCTTATATTAGAAATGCTAATGAGTAGGACAGATCGAGAGCGTTACTGATCACTTAAAGGTCTAAGATGGGTGGATATTAGAATGGCTAAAACAGTTAAATAACACAGTTTTCTGGCATTTTGTAGTAGTGTCTACCAAAAATATTCTCACACCACCCCCATCCCAAATTAATGCATCTAAGGCCGGTGATGTAGCATGCTCACACCTTAAGGTAGCACTGTGATTCATGTTTTAAAGCTGGTGGCTGCTGGCTGTAACTATGGAATGTATTGTCATGGAAACTACACTTTTCTATATTTACACCAGTGCTGGTTATGCGAGAGACAGTACTTGAAAGAAAATCTGTATAATATATAGCTTAATAACGAGACAGGCAAGCTAGGAATAAACAGATCAAAGATCCAGCTATGTTACGGCTGCTGTTTGTCACCATAGTACGTTTCCAAACAGGCTCAGTCACTGTTTCAGGCGATTACTGGCACAGCAAGTCGGAAAGGAGTGCTGCTGCGATGTCTCTTTGGACGAACAGGTCAGACAAACTTGGATTATTGATAGCTGATTGATTGGCATCTGCATGGCCAATTCCCATGGCGTAATAAAGCATTTTGCACTCATGTCCAGGCTGATGGATTAAAGCTATGAGCTGAGTGAATTGAGGACACTGAATCGTAAGAGCCTGTTATTTGCAAGACATAAATCTTCAGAACTGGAACTGGGTTGTAACTTTAGCTGCAGTGCAATCCTATCTGGTGCTCTGAATGATCAACTGCTGTCATTTTACTGAGTGCAGGTTCTCACAAATTCCAACTTTGAAAATTCAGAGAGTGAGAAACAATAATCAGGAGATACCATACCTGGCTGAAATTTGGCTGCATACACACACACATGAAAAGGAAGTTCTTGTACAGTGACAAAGAAAGTGAAGAATCAAAGCTGTTCAATAAAATGTTGGTTTTTTTTTAAATGTTTTAGAACTTTGCAGAGGAGGGCAAGTTGTACCAGATAAATCCTTCTTAAAATATAAATACATACATGCAATGATATATCCACAGTTATATAAATATAAAATCTTAATAGAAGAGCTACGTTAGCATCTGCAGTATCAGATCTGCTTAACAATTCTGTAACATTGACTCTATCCTCGCTGACGGAGCAGCATACAGACCTCCATTTGCCACGTTCTCCATTCTGTTGTATAACAAATCTTTTTGGTCGCGTTTATTACAGAAAATTGTCTCAATCGCGCTTGGAGAATGCACTCACAATTACCAGGGAGACAAGCTGCTCTCATTTCTTGCAAAAGAGTTTCTAATGTGATGGGCAGAGCTTAGTGAGGTGCAAAACGCGGGGTCAAGTCGCTGTGACACAACTGCTGGGTTTGCTTTGCTATCAGCTGTGAAATCTGTGAAGACATCGCTTTGCTTCATTCATCCCAGCCTTTGCATTTTGTATCTGCGTGTGCTGACCCTAGAAGTGGAGGGTATATTCATCCAACTTCTGATATAAATAATCCTCTTAAAAAGCACAGCTAGCAGTTTGCTCATCCAAATGCTTTATTATGCATTTTCAGCTGGTGTTGCTTTAACTGAAGAAACAGTGGCAGCTGTAACCAAATCCAAAGCAGCGTTACGCTCCCAAACTTCTTTAATTATTGCATTTCTGGAACAGTGAAAGCCATTTGCAGGTTATAGGATAACAGCTCTAGCTGGAGAGTCAGCGGTTACAGTGCCTCAAAAGCAGAGCTTAGAGAAGGTTGCATTTTGAGCTTTACGCTGGTGCATTTTCCGTGTAACTTCATATCTTTATTCCGTGTCTCCTGCAATCCTTCAACCTGTCTATTTGTAAATTTGTGCCTGGAGAAAGCTCCCATGTGGCAAGCCAGGATTGGATAAATGTTACTTGCATTTCCCTGATTGCAAACTCCCAGCATCTGGGATTTTCAGCTTTGAGTACAGTTTGTTTCAAGCTGAGATTCATCTTTTTGGGGAAAGCAAAGGTCATCGCTTCTCCGGAGTTGCGACTGATTTGATTCTTTTTCTCGGGGAGGCGCTGGGAAGGGAATCCTTGCTGGAATGCATATTGATAAAGGCTGAGGATTCTGGCTTCTTAGATAAGTAATTTTTTCTCTCTTCTCTCCCCACAATGACTATGTATTGCAGCAACTCATTGGCTTTTTACCAAATCAGGAGCTGCAGTATTTTTCTTCCGATGGAATAATTTCAGCCCACTTCAGCTAGCATGACAATCTTATGTGATTGTTATGAGTAGGCGTTTACATCCTTTTACATGCTAATACTGCCACACCTGCTAGTCCCCCTCATTTCCATTTCTCTCTTCTTCTCCCCCCCCCCTTTTTTTTTTTCTTCTTCTTTTTTTTTTTTTCAATGTAAAAACTAATTTCCCCGAGGAAGGGAAATCCTGAGATTCGCGATCAATGCTGCATCGTTGATTCATCAACAAAGAAGGGGATGGCTGAATGGGACACAGGTAGAGATTCAAGCAGGCTGCTTCTGACCAGCAAGAGAAAAGCTAGCTGTTGAGCAGCATATGTTGCCACTCCATGTGCTGTATTAGCTACTTGTTTTTAGCCTTCAGAAGGCTGCCACTACTGCAGCACTAAAGGAATGTGCCCTATTGTTAAAAATCCTGACTGCTTTACACCAATGATTTGCCACTGCAAAGTTGCATGCACCAACAACACTTTGTCGTTGATGTTTGGATGCAAGGTAGGATGTGGTTAATGTATTTAAATGCATGCTGTAACTCCTTTGAATATCTGTGCTGTTTAATTTCATGTCTGACTAGAGATTTCAGTGCAAATTGCGATACGCTGGCTATAAATTAGGGCTTACAGCCGATACGTTTTAAATGTAAGAAAAAAATCAGCAGGAGTAAAGGTTTCTTATTTCCCAGGGTTGTATGAGTATGGATTTACATAGGAGAATCGAATGGATTATGAAGCATTTGTTTTAGACTCGACTGCATACTTAACTAACAGTGCTAAGATTACCGAGCCACCACGCTGCCGTTTGCCCGGCTTTGTTGATTTGGATGTGTATACCGTTATTACACAAACCAGCAAGAACTGAATATGTTTTTTGCCATTTCTATTGCTGACATGGCTTTTAATTGTAACAGCAGTACTAAAGTATGCAGCCCTGCACTTCTCTGTAAGAAATAAATAAAGTAAGCTCCTGCACCCGTTTTTAAGTCTACGGGAATATCTTTAAAGAAGTGTTTTCTTTAAGGGACCGGACAATCATTTAATTTCTCTTTTAAATGTAAATCAAGAGGTGGCGCAGTCAGCCAGAGAAGTTTCATTTTGGGCTGTGTAATGTAATCCCACCCCAAATTTTTTAACAAAGGTGTTGGATTAGGCTGTATTTCTCCCTGTATATCCATCCCAATTTGACATTAGAATATAGCAAATTTTGCTTGTGATTTTAATGAAATAATTCAAAAGTGATATCATGTTTTAAAAAGTTCTTGTCTTTGGGTAAACAAGTTTGGATCTTGGATCGCTGTGTCAATCACAATAATTGTATGAGGGGTTTACAGTATTTTTCCCATTCTTTTTCCTTGCTATCCTTATAGAAAATTATATAAAAAATGCTCCCATATGTTTAAAATAAGGTAAAGAAAGAGCATTTACATAGAAAAGGTAGTGTTAATAATAATTTTTAAGTCATCTGTAAGTTTTTAATCCTCAAAGATGGCAGTGCTACAAGAATCAAATTTTACTTGTACAGTCCACAAACCAGAGAACCCTGTATCATATTTTGAGTTCTTATATGATGGACTAGCCTGAGTAAAATGAAGTACTTTTAGGAAATAGGATATAGATCACCTAAGGCTCTGTAAACTTAATTCAGGTAGAGGTTAATGATCTACTGGATCCTGTAATACCCTTAAACATGAACTAGATTAAGTCAAACATCTACGATCTATTTGTCTACCTTCTCCTTTCCCCAAACTGTATATGCCTCCCATTACTTGAGACTTTCCTGAACTAAAGTTTCTTGTTTCTTCACTTCCACCTTAAATAGCTAAAAATACAGTCTTTTAGTGAAAGGGTTATAATTTAATTGCTGTGTCATGATGCCACTAGTGATATAAATAGCATCAAGAGTTTAACAGTTTAAAAGCTTTTTTAATGTGCAGCTTTTTCGTGAGAACAATTCATATTTATTTGCAATTTTAACTTAAAAACATAAACCCCCCTGTTTTCAAGTATCAAATTCTAATTAATGAAGGTGAATTGTTAGTCAGGGGAAATTAAATGCAAGCCACCCTTCTACAAAGGTAGGCCAGTGACCTAGGGAGTAGTATCCAATTTGTATTCCTGCCTGTAAGCGTGATTTTCAAAGATGTTCTTTGATGCACTTAAGCTCTTTCATGATTTTCAGATCCTGTTAGGAATAAGCAGGAGAATAAAAATAATAAATTTCAAACTTCTTTTCCCACTCTTTCTCTGGAGCTTCAGGCTCATTAAGTTAGTCACTGCCAACGTTTTGTCTTCTTGCGATGGTGTACGAACGCCTTCTCAAAGGAAAAGAGGTTGTGTGGGATAGTGATCGTTTTCAGAAAGATGAGAAGGAGCATCAGTGAGTTGAGTTGTCCTGGGATGGCTCAACACATGTCGCATTAGTACTCTTTGATACCAACAGCAAGAATACATGAGATCTATATGCGTTCCAGTCCATCGCCTGCCTCACTTCAAGCATCCCTATCTCATTCCTTTGCATTCTGCAGCCTCTATCCATATACATAACTTTTTGCTTTGGATTCATAGGACTATATTTATCAATTTATAGATGCAGATCCAATGTCTACAAGCAAAAAAAAGTTTGGAAAGAAAGAAGGATGTTTCTTTTAGGAAATATTTTAGTTACATGTCATGAAATCATGGATCTAGCATGCTCATAATATTGTGCCTTCTGCTGCCACGTGGTTCTTGAACTTGGGAAGGAGTATATATAGGAATAACACTTGTGTTCTGTGTGGAAGAAGAGAACATAGGTCCTCAGAATAGAAAGACAGTTTTAAAATATAGATGATGGAACAGACAACAAATGAATTCGTAGTTCAGGCAAATATCTTCAATTGATAAAATAACCAGGTCAAGTTTATTAACTAGCTCCTTTCTAAAGGACAGTGCAAGTTACAGTTATGAACTATTGCTCATAATCTTGACTTACAGTTTTTAGTTCTAATTTTGTGCCAAATGCAATCTTCTTTTCGTATGGGCACAGAAGTTAGTGAGAGAAATGCACTCCATCAAAACCATCACAACCATTTATATCTGTCCCCAATGCAATATTTTTTTACAGTCTGCTCACTCCTAACAGGTGGTGCCAGGGAGTTAATTTGGGGGGGCAGGGAGAGACCGTGCATGTCTTACTACACCATATGTTGCAAAGAAGGCAGTAGAGGAATTTTAACTGTGTCTGTGGGAAGCTTTTCCTTTTTTGGCTTCATTTCTTGGACTCTGACAGTTGACCTCATCCTGGGCCTTTACTTTCAATGATGCCTAGTTTCATGATCCTTGACCTTCAAATTGCTAAGAATTTAGAGCAGTTTAATCTGAAAGGTGGGGTAGTAGCTATGAAAAGTGTCGCTTATTGCACTCTGCTTTAGCATAGTTAAGAACTTCTCCCATTTCTGGTGGGGAAGTACCAATGCTTCCTCTACAGGACTACAGAGATGAGCCAGAGAGGAGGCATGCAGGTTTGAAAATGTGGCCCCTTAGGTGCCAGCATGTGTTTTGCAATATTTTTTGTTCATGATCTTGAAGGGCTGGGACATGAAAGTATGTACATCCTCTGAGTCCCAGTGTTGTTCCACAACTACTGGTCTGCTTTGTGCCTGTGGATTAAAGAAAGGTTCAAGGGCAAAATAATAATAATAATAAAAAAGATCACCATTCACAAGTCTACATTCAGAGTTGGGCTAAGGTGTGTCTCAGACTCAATGAGATTAAAATGCGCAGTTAAATGCCTGTATATGCTTACTCACTTTGCTGAACTGAGACCTCATAGCTAATTCAGTATTGCTGAGGAATTATCTCCTGACTCTTAATATCCTGTTCGTTTTGCTCTTATTAGGAGTGCCAGGAAGGTATTTCAGATTGACAAAGATGTTTCTTAAATTGCACTTCAGTCATAACTCTGACACTTGCGTAGAAGTGTTTTTCTATCTTATCTCCTTTATCTTTCTGTACAGAAAATACTTATTGAAGAGATTCCTTTGTCAGGTCTGTGACCTCTCTGTTTGTTAACTTTGATCAGATATTTTGATAAATTCTCCTTTCCTTCTGTCTATGTTTATTTTTCTATCCAAGCATAATATGAAAGTTTAAAAAAGGTGTCAAAATATAACTTCCTCCCTTCCCTGCCTTCTTTCTTTCCTCCTGAAACATCTATAGGAAGCTGTTATCTGGCACAGTAGCTGATTTTTTTTTTTCCAAATCTTTCTCTATTTCAGCTGAAGAAACCAAATAATAATCTATTGCACTATCCAAGGTGAGAGTGGAAGTCAAACCTCTTGTTTCTTCAGCTGCTAAGACTTGCATGCTTTGCAAAGCTGTTGCTAAACAGAACGTTTTATTAACACAAATAGAAGGGTTATTACTGAATGTCTGGACAGTCACATTTATTTTGCTTACTATTAATATTGTGATCAAACTACTAGAAACTTGTTAATTTGCTTTACCAGCATTGCTGACTCTTGCACAAACTCTGATCTGTCACTTAATCTTTAATGGGGAATAGCCTCGGCTTCGTCATAGTCTAGATCTGGTTATTGAAAGAAACAGTCATTTGAGGTGACAAGAAAATACTTTTCTGATTAGGAGTGATAAGCAGTAGACCATGAGCATGCTGTAGGCACTTGATGCATCTCTGTGCATTTTGTGGGACACTCAGAGGTGGTTTCTGGATACACGTAGATTAACATTTTCATGTAAATTATAAATGAGCTTTTGAAGTGAATCTCCCAGTCCTACACATGTATCTTGCTTTGTTTTCTATTACAGAGAAAGCTTGGAGTGTACAAATGGGATTGCTTTTTGACAACACTAAGCAGAAAAATGCAGTCCAGGAATGCAACATATAGTATGCAAAATCTTTTGGGCTTTCAGTTTATAAAACCCGATTATAACTATTTCAAAATAAAACACACTCCAAAATGTGTAATCTGGCTGCTGAGTCCTTCCAGTCAGCTCCTCATTCTGTGAATCCTTGCCTGCTGCTTGCTGATGTGGACATAACCTCTGACTCCACTCTTGTTTCTAGACATATTTCTGTTCTGATTTTTTTGGGGTCCAGAAATGAATATATGCAAAAATACAATGTATTTATAGTTATACTGACTGCTGTGATCCATCTATAGAGACTGATGTATTGCATAGGGCTCTAGAACTCTCTGAAAGAGTTTACTGCCTATTCACAGACAATCAGCTGAGTAAGTCAGCTGGAACATTGCTGCCACTTGCTATGCATAACATTTGACAGTGGCACTGAGAAGCCTACTTCCACCTATTCTTGTTAAGCCACAGCAGTGTTAAAATAAAAGTGCTCAGCAAATGGAGTTACAGAAGAGATGCAGGATTGCCACTGGCAAGAGGCTTTGAGTATGATCAGTTGTGTCACAGAGATTTGTGC
The DNA here is from genome assembly GCF_002078875.1 of Numida meleagris. Taxonomy (NCBI): domain Eukaryota; kingdom Metazoa; phylum Chordata; class Aves; order Galliformes; family Numididae; genus Numida; species Numida meleagris. The sequence goes on along the minus strand of NC_034409.1, from coordinate 187,852,861 downwards.
ATTAGTGCGCAGAGCTCAAGGCAGGGAGAGCATTCTTCTTGCATAGCATCGATGCAAGCTAGACTTGGGGTGTAAGCCTAAGCAATTTCAGCTGGCTGCATCTTTTTTCTTTCTCTCCTCCAATTAGGCATTGTGTAATATCCTCCACTTTAACACTCTTACCTCAGGAATAGGAACAAGCCCTTCCCAGGTGTCTCTATCCATCACCAATATGTGTGGGGGAAAAAATAAACTTTACATTGATTTGACAGCTTACCAGGCTGGTGTTTTCTGGAACCAAAGTAGCAAATTGCTTGGCCGTGCCAGGAGATCCTCTCAGTATTAAAAAATATAGTAGATCCACCTGTTCCAAATTTCTTATTCTGAATTACTGAGGAGCATTTCACTGGTGAAGTACTCTGGCTGTGAGTAGACTATGACTTCTTGTGTGCTCATGAGTTTATCTTGAATTCCGTGGGCACTGCAGAGGTCAATGTCAGAAGATACAACAATGACCAAAGACTAAGGAGAGGCAGGAGGCAGCACCAGGAAAAGCCTGCTTTAATAAGGAGTTGGACTTGATGATCCCCAGAGGTCCCTTCCAACCACTGTGATTCTGTGATCCAGGTGGGAGAAGCAGAGAAGAGACATGAATGAGGACAAGGCAGAGAGAACAGCTCGGGGCTGGGGGGAAGGCAGTGGGCTAGGATCAAGACAAGGGTCTTGGAGGCACTGGCAGAAAAGAAAAAAACTTATATAAAAAACTTATATAAAAAAAATACCAGTGAGGTATGGCAAGATTGAAAATGAGGCAGAAAGTAAAAAGTTATATTATGAATCCTCTGAAACGAAAATCCCATTTCCTCAATCAAGTAGGAGTTAACTCACAGGAAGGCAGACAAGTGTTGCTGTCAGTTGTTGGCACTGGCTGATGTCTGGGCAGGCAGTGCCCAGGCATTTTCTAAACGCATCAAGATCAGATGTTATAAATATTTCTGCTTGTGTGAAAATACCGTGTCTCATCTTTTGCCACTGCCCTACCCCCGAGCTGCCTGTACATCGAGGAGGGGATAGGAGACTCATAGGAGATTCCCTGAGAAACTACGCAATAGGAAACGTGCAGATCTCACAACTTAAGAAGACAACACAGAAAGTTCTGTATTTTTAATAAATGTTTGTTTTCTGAAAATTTTATAAACTGAAAGAATCTCCTGTTGCAAGCGGGATCTTCAGTTTCTATGCCATTTAAAACATTGACATTTTTTCCATATTTTGCCAGAACATCTGTTTCTGGCAGCTGTCAAAGGCTGGACACTAGTCTGGATGGCTCATGATGCTTTCTGTGCATGCTTCTGTCACCACCAATAGAAATATTTGCTGGTAGCCTGACAATGGCATCTAATTTTCATCACTCCAGGTTACTTAAAATTCACCTGCAGCTGAAGGGCGTGATGAATACCCTCTATGTTCTAACTTTGAACATATAGCCATGCTGGGGAAAATTGATTTCTTTTTTTAAGCTCCTAATAGAGCAGAGTTGATTGTCATGATTACACAAGCTCTGAGCACTAAATATGACCATTAAGTATTCCTATGGAAAAAGTAGAGCAGGAGGCATGGGGCAAAAGGTTACTGAACACCAGGAAGGGGAAGTTCAGAGTGTGCTCAGACACTCAATTTTTAATTTCTTTTTTTGCTGTAAGTTGTACTTACTGGTAACATAAAATGAGATTTTAAAATATAAATATATAAATGCTGGAATAATTTGATGTACAGTAGTGTAAACTGTTTGATTTTACAAATTAATTATTGATTGAGAGAATGTTAAACATAGACATTCGTCTTACCTGTAACAGATGTCATAGAAAAGAATGGTGATAAAGAAGTGTTGTATAAATAAATTTAAGTAATAGTAGCAATAAAACTGAAAACTGTCACTGAACAGTATTCTCCTGATCTTTGAAAAGTAGCTTTTATGTTTCATCTGTAGCTGTCAGAAATATTCTCATTATTAAAATATAGGTATTTATAATTTTCACCTTTCTGATTACATTTCATCTTTAAGCATTTGATATAGTACTGGTAATCACAAGGAACAGGATTTTTCAAGAGAGCCTTCTTGAGGGTTGTGTGGAATACAGTGGAAACCTGAATGGGAAGAAAAATTCCTGATGGGACTTCCTGTGACTCCCTTTAGAAGTTTATGTTCTGTAATCCCAGGATATATTCCACACAACTTAGTAAGGAATTTTGGGCTGTTCTTCTGCGTCAGTTGACACTTTTGCAAAGAGCACCATTATAAAATCGGAGGGTAAAGATGGCTATCCTCAAATCCCAACAAGTTTTATTTGGCCAGAAATCCGCCTTTCTAGTTTTTGTAAAATGTCTTTGTTAAACTGAAACTTTTGTTTTTTCAGTTTTCCCTCAAGCTCATGTTTCTGAAACCTTGATTCTGAGAGTCCTGACACATTATTTTAGGGAGATTTCCTTTAGGAAATGCTCACAGCTGTTTAGTGTAATTAAGATGGAATATGCCAAATATGAATTTTCAGGAAGACGTAAGCTGGTGTCAGCACTGAAGCTCACTAATGAATCACCTGGAGGCTCTGTAGCTGTGGCAAGCATGATACAGAGTGTGAGTCAATAGATAGCTGCCTGCAGAAGACATTAGAGACACATATAAGGTCACTTGCTTTGCAAGATGTGCTCTCATCTCCTCTGGAAATAGACTTGTAACTACAGTTCCTGGGACAGCTGCAAGATTTGGGGGGATATGCCTATATTGCTAAGTAAAAGAGAGAATAGATAGTTTTGGTCCTTGGCAGTGTTTTGGGATGCTACCATGATTTTTGACTCATAGAATCATGGATTCATTAAGATTGGAAAAGACCACTAAGATCATCTAGTCCAACCATCAACCCATCACCTCCATGCCCACTAAACCATGCTGCTCAGTGCCACATCTCCATGTTTCTTGAACACCTCCAGGAATTGTAACTCTGCCATGATTCACTACAGGGACCCTTTTAAAGAGAAAATAGATGAGGCTGAATCAGGGTAGATGACTTGTAGCCTACAGCCTATCCTCCAATCCTATCCCATCAGTCTCTTTATCTGCAAACACCCCAACCTATTCTCTTTGTCTTCACATGATACTTGAAAGCCTGCAATGCATCTCCTCAGTTTTGTTTAATGAAACTGCTACTTTAGTAGCAACATGGACACAAGCCTTTCTGAACCACTTGGCCTGGAAGCAAGCTGAAAAATTGATGTTATTTAGTGGATTAGATGTGGTATAAGGGTCTCAATCATGATTCCACAATGGGGACATTGGAAAATCCAATGTTCAACATACAGGGGTACTCCACCTTAGGAGAATTTCCACCAGCTTGGGTGCATCCAAGCCAAGGACTTGTAATTCTTTACTCAGAGGATGGTGAGGCACAGGAACAGGCTGCCCAGAGAAGCTATGGATGCCTCATCCCTGGAAGTGTTCGAGGCCAGGCTGGGTGAGGCCCTGGGCAACCTGATCTAGTGGCTGGCCATCCTCCCCAGGGAATTGGAACTGGATGGTCCTTAAGGTCCCTTCCAACCCAAGCCATCCAGTGACTCTATGATCCACTGATACTTTATCAAGTTCAGTTCCTGCCAGTCAGGCAGAAGTTTGAATTCAGTGAATTAGAAAAATGCATAGCTATAGGCATTTAAATTAGTAATGCATGTTTGTCAGATTTTAAGCCTAGTATATAACTTTTAAAAGCAACCTGTTAACCTATGTTGCAAGTTTAATGTTAGACCTAGCATTTAGATTTATTCTGAGAGGCGTTATCAGCTAGCAGTGGGATACCTTGAAATTCTTGAGGAAGGATACTCCAGTCTCTATTAAACATAGTTCCATCGCATCATAATCACTTATAAAACATCAAGAAAACAGTCACTATCATAAAGGAATCTGTGGCCTCGATTTAGGCCAGGGAGCTTGGATTCCTTATTTCTATTTCTGATTCACACAGGATTCCTGCTGTGGCTTGGGGCAAATTGCATCTGCTTCTAGAAAATCGAGTTGGTAATACTTGCTTCAGAGGAATATTGAGAATTAATAATTACCGCATGTACGCAGCACTGAAATGAAATGAACAGTGTAACTACAATGCACCATGGGTTTTAAGGAACAACCTAAAGCCACGATGAGTCAGAGATGAGGGAGGTCGTTTGAAATGATATACAAGAAAATCAAAGCATTTCTTCCTACTTTTTCCGTGTCCAGCCTGCTCCCCACAGTATTTAATTTATAACTTGAAATACTATTGTTTATATTTTTACAAAATTCTTCCTCCAGGTCTGAGATTTCACATCCCAGTTTTTGCCTATAGCAATTGTCATGGTTCAATTGCAAGCCCCAGGAGAAGTGGATTTGAAATGAAAGTGCTGATGGGCTCTAATCTCCAGCCATTCAAGTGGTGCTGCATATATAAAGTTGTGGTAGAGAAGAAGCACATTCTGAAGCTCTGGTTCTTTGAGTTTTTATTTTGTGAAGTTTGTTTAAAAATAACCATAGGATAATATGTGAGGCAGAAATGAGGCAAAGAGATCATTTTAACCCTGGTGCAAGGAGGCAAATTAGTAACTGCTTTGCACATATTTTGTGGCTCTTGAAGAACCCTGGTCAGGTTGAAGAGGCATTTAGCCCAGTTCAGAGGGCCATATGACTGTTTTAAACTGTGAATTAAATCTGAGATCCTACAGTTTACAATAAGTTCAGGAAAAACACTGCAGTCTTATGAAACCCAGAACACAGAAATCAGTAAAAATGACTGAAATAATTTTCTGTACTGTTAGTAGCACTGTTGGAGCACAAGTTTTATGAGGAGAAGCTGAGAGAACTGGGGTTTTCTAATCTGGAGAAGAGGAGGCGCAGGGGAGACCTTATCACTCTACAGTGCCCTGAAAGGAGGTTGAAGAGAGGTGGGGGGTGGCCTCTTCTCCCAGGTAAAAGAGATACAACAAGAGATAATGGCCTCAAGATGCACCAGGGGAGTTTCAGGCTGGATAATAGGAAAAATTTATTCAGAGAAGTCTGTGAGGTATTGGGAAAGGCTGCCCAGAGCAGTGGTGGAGTCACCGTCCCCGGAGGCATTCAAGAAATGTAGAGATGTGGCAATGAGGGACATGGTTAGTGGGCATGGCGGGGATGGGTTAACAGTTGGACGAGATAATCTTAGAGGTCTTTTCTAACCTTAATGATTCTATGATTCTATGTTGTTGTTTTTTTTACAGTACCTATAAAATAAAATCTATTCCGTTTTTACTAATTACTTTCACTTGTCTGTGTTAGTGTCTGCACTTGGATTTCCAGTCACTGGCTGAAGTAAGATTATAAATTAGCAAGATGGAAAATAAACACTTAGCATCATAAGAAAGCGTAGTACATTTTAGCACTGGCAAAATCAACTGATGACGAATACTTCAGTAGTTTGGAATATAAAATAACCAGGACAATATGTTTTCATAGGACATAGTTTGGTGATACATTTTGAAATATGTATTCCCTCCCAGAACAATTAATAAAAGCTCAGGGGAGGAGGAGGAGAGCAGAGGAGGGAGAAAAAATGACCTAGAAAGTACATTTGAGGATCTAATTTTGTGTGTCTATACGCACTACAGACACCCCTGTTGCACCTTCTCCTTTAAAGCCCTGGTGTTTTGCACTCTTTAATATATGCACCAACCCCCACATGATTTTCAGGCATGCTGCTCTCTAATTTTACAGCATTAAGGATATATCTTTCCAGTGTCTTGAAGTTTGTAGCTTTGAAAGATGTTGGGAGCTAGCAGAGACAGAGGGAAGTGTGATTTTGTGAGATAAGTCTTCAGATGACTGGAAGATCTGATTATGAAAAAGGAGGTTTTGTATTATATTTGTTGTCAGATTACTGATCTTCACACTTGCTTCTTCAGGTCAGGTTGGAACATCTTTTGGCACAAAGGATTGCTGTCTCTCTCATAGAGCTGTGAGTTGAACCCTACACTGGAGTTGGCTTCCATAAACAGTCTTAATTTGCCAACTGCAATTGCCTAATGTGTACCTATCTGATGCATAAATCTATTATTCATACTCGAGAGTGGCACCTTTTCTTAGAGCACTAGCACCTACTACTTTCCAGTGTGATTGGAATAAAAATGTTTGGGGTGCCATGGAGCTGCTCTCAAACTGATCGGCATTCTGTGTGCAAGCACCAGGGATCTCCTGGCTATTTGTATTCACTGGGAGGGCCAACATAGGTCTCCAAGGGTTAATAAAGTTTCTGTTAGTAAATAAGAATTAGTTTTCCTGTAGTCTGATGATATTTCCTCCATCGTCTTCAGTTTATTCATAAAAAGAGCTCAGACAGGATAGGGTCATCTTATGTTATGAGAATGTGTACAAAGTAATCACAGAATCAGAGAATGTTGATTGGAAGGGACCTCTATAAGTCACCTCATCCAAATTTCACTGAAAGGAGGAGGAATGTGGAGTCATTTAGCATGCAACCATACACCTCACTTTGCAGTAGAAATGGTGTGGGTTTTAGCAGTTCTAAGTGAAATATTGCTTCAGCTGAAACAGAAGGAATTTCAGGAAGCATAATCCAGTGTTTAAAACAAGAGAAAGGAGGTTAAGCGTTCAGAGTGTTACTTTCTGTTCCTCTATTGATTCCACAGAAGATTTACTGAGAATCAATGTAACACCTTTTGATAAAATTGAGAGTGTTCCCAGGAGCTAGGATTGTAGGGGCTGCTGTTACTGGGGTTAGGTTTTTTGTTTTTTGTTTTTTGTTTTTACCTTTTCTGCGTTAGTGAAACAGAAATAAAAGCTCTGGCAGAGTTTGTGAGACTTTAACATCATCACCAAAAGTACTTATATACCAGTCCCTATTGCTTTTCATGGAAATTAAGCATCTTCTTTGGATCTGTCCTTGAAGTACTACACTTCCTCCAGTGCTTCCTTTGTTCAGCTCTACATCTTACCACTTTGCTTTGCTTTGCTTTTCAAATTTATATATTTGCTTTCTTTTCTGCTGCTGGATCTCACTTAGAATTTAGTTAGACTCCAGATCAGTGAATGTGGTTGGGAAGTAAAATGAAGTTTACGGAGAATTTCTGGAGTAAATGGTGAACAGAAATAGAAAAAACTGTGCATACCCTGCCACGTATACGTGCATCCATACGAACAGGGCACTAAGCTCTACACTTACCTGCTACATTAGCAATACTCCCACTCTTAAATTCTCAAAATTTGGTGACTGTAGGCCCTGGATGAGCTGGTGGGTGGGAGCAGAGGAATGTCTGTTTAAGGCTGTAAAGCTGCATTTGAAAGTGTCAGAAAAGTTTGTGATAACAGAAGACTGTTTGCCTTATATAGAACATGCAAGTTAACAAGTCACTGAGGTTTTTTATGCAAGAGTGAGAAGTAAAACAGAACTTTGAATGGCACAGTAAATAACAACACAGTTTGCTGTAAAAACTCTAATAAGTAGCATCCCACCAGTTTATTTAAAACGTCTCTTTCTTAAGATTTTATCTCCTTGAATTAAGAGCTCGTAAAATTAAAATAACCCAAGAAAGGAAAAGGTGCAGTTTTCACTTTGAATTTCGTACATAATTTCATAGAATCATAGAATTCATAGATCATAGAATTTCCTGAGTTGGAAGATCATCGAGTCCAACTCTTTGCTCCACACATGACCACTCAACAAATCAGATTCCCTGAGTGAGATTGTTGTCCAAAAACTCCTTGAACTCTGGCAGCTTGGGGCCATGCCCACTGCCCTGAGGAGCCTGTGCCATGCCCACCACCCTCTGGTGTGGAATCCAGCCTGAACCTCCTGTCACAGCTTCATTGCATTCCCTTGGGTTCTATAGCTGGTCACCGGAGAAAAGATATCAGTGCCTGCCCCTCTGCTCCACCTTGTGAGGCAGTTGTAGGCTACTATGAGGCCTTCACTCAGTCTCCACTTCTCTGGGCTGCGCAAGCCAAGGGACTTCATCGGTTTCTCGTACATCTTCCCCTCTAGAACCTTCACCATCTTTGTAGCCGTTTGTATTCTTCTGGTTAAATGGTGAGAAATATATTGTAGTGATATGTCTCCACGTTAGTGGTTATAAATTTGGCTAAACTGCATAAACAGTTGATGTAAATATCAAGACGTTTATTGAGATGCCTATTCTTTGGTGTATTTCAGCTTCAGGATTTAGGGTCAGGGCTTTTTATTGTAGTGGTTGTGTACAAAATTTCTTCAGACCTCAATAAGATCTGGTACTTAAACAATCATGACTTTTCTCACCAAAATGGCTACTTCATTTGAAAATATTATACTTCAATTTAAAAGAGTGCATGAGTCCAGAATATTGTCTTCCCTTGCTTTTCTTATCATACTTAGATGAGCAAGACAAAAACTGCAGAAAGCATCAAATGAGTATAAAATATGTGGAACGATAAATTTGATCCATTCGTTTCTTTGGATTTGATTTGGATTTAGGGCCAACAAGTTTGGGCACAAAATTTACCAAGGGGGACTAAAGTAGACATGTATTCAATTGATTTTTTGAGCACGAGACAAAGCATGCAAAAGTGATAAACTAGAGTAAACACAGCATTTCTTTGGTGTCTTCTATTATACTGTCATTTTCTGCAAGTAAATAAAAGTCTTGATAAACTTTGTTCATGAACCACAAGCCAAAGCTCATTTTCTTGGCATGATGAATATAGAATTGTTTTTGTGTTGTTTTTTTTTTTTTTTCATGTAAAAAGACTAGTGTGTACTGGAAAGAATAAGGGAGTAATGCAGCTGTAGTATGACATAAAAGAAGGAGCTGTAAACCAGAAAGAGCTGATAAGTTTTTAAACTTGTCACTCTGCAAATTACATTTTCTCTGTATAAAGCTTTGAAAATGAAGTGAACTTCTCCACTTCATAATGATGTTCTTCAGCCTACAGTGTGTAAGTATAACAATTCTGTATATGACGCACGCCAATATAATGATGTTTGAAGTTATAATACTATTCTTGAAAGAGTAAGACCTTGTAGGCATATACCATCCTTATAGGTTAGCAGATGAAAACCCAGAAGAAGAGCAAAACTCTTTATTTTTTCCTGGTTTGTCATCAGTAAACAATAAATGTTACACATATGAGCAGACATGCCTGACACGTTGCCATCTTTGTGGTTGGAAGCAACCGGTCTCCTAAGTGACAGTTGCCTTCTTCGATTTTTTTTTTTTGCTTCTTCTCTCCTCTGATGTCTGTTCAGGTGGGCATTGAAGAGGGAACTCTGCTTAGACTGCTCAGCTTTTTGAATCCAAAAGACCTGACCTGTTGAGACTTTTAGAATGAAGCCAAAAAGTAGCTTTCGTTCCCTCATTTATCAAGAGAGACTTTGGCTTATCTAGAAACAAGATATCTGTCGTTTCAAACTCCCCACCCTTATCTTGAGAAACTATACATCTTTACTTTGATCTTAGTAAAAATGAAACAGAATAAAATTGACAACAGCTTTCACCTGTGCTCTGCTACTTCACTTTCTAGAGATGCACTGTATCCTTTTCAAACTAAATGAGTCCTCCTCTCTAGAAAGATTTGCAGCGCATTTGAAAACCCAAGTAGTCAGTGACATTTTCCTATCCTCAGCCTGTGATGGAGTAGTAAGTAACCTATTCTCTTGCACATCCACTTGATTTTTTGAGGGCTTCAATTGGATACTCAAAAGCTGTAGAGTCATTTGACTTTTTGTGAGTAAAATCATATTTGTTTTTACTGTATCCTTCAAACAGATGAGCTAAGCAGTGATGTGTGGCTGTTTACTCTTTTCTGTATAAAAGGTTAACCCTTGCCTCAAGGAGGGATTAAAGCTCTGATTTCTTCTATTCCTAGCCCTGCCTCAGAATTCTTTTGTGGTTTATGTGTATGACCTGTTACTATAAATACATGCAAAGTATTGTATTATTTAATGCTACTATCTAGTCCTATTTTCAGCACCGTGATTGATGCATGCTGACAATTCAGTTTTATGCTGATTTCTCCAAAAGCAGTAGCAGTGCTGCCATTGTGTGGGCACCCAGCTGGGGTAGCGTTAAGCAGGCAATCTACTGCAAAAATATTCTTACAGTCCAGCCAGTGACAGAGGTAGAACAAAGCAAACATAGGATTAAACTTTGAGTTCCTGACAACACCTTTTTTCTGCCAAGTTTCTAGGCTTCAGTATTCTCACTACTAAGAAAAATAAAATGCTGATTATCTCTTTAAGGGTAAAACACTAATATACAAGATCCAATTACCTCTGTCTAAGCTGATACGCCTACAGCACCTTTTACATAACCCAAACACTTGAGTTCCAATTATACAATTATATTTTAACGTGTATTAAGTGCTATTCCTTTAGGGAGGAGACTTACAGTGAATATTTTAACTAAGCTCCTTCCTCAGCACAGACCTATATTGTAGGGTCTCATTTCGCTACAGTGCCAAAGACGTGTTTTTTTAATCTCAGTTCTTTTCCTCTTGAATACACCAGCTGGCTCTTCAGAAAACACATTTTCTATGTCTGCAGTACTGACAGCAGTATTTATACATTTCACAAATGTAGAGGATAAAGCTAATGTTCTTGGTGTCAGTAGCTGCACTGTAACTGCAATTAGATCAATAATGCTTCCACAGTGCCAGGATCTTTTCTTTGAGTACAATCTATGGCAAGATCCAAGTCTCTGGAGGAAGAAACATGCTCAGAAGTGGAGGAAAGGCTGAGATTATTTGTTTTGCATTTGGCTTGCTGTTTTTTCTTTTCTCCAGTATGCCTTTTTCTAGTGATTGATAGTACAGAAAATTGAATTTCCCTTTAGAGTCATTGAACTATAGAATCATCAGGTTTGGAAAAGACTTTCAAGATCACCAAGTCCAACCATCAAACTGACCTACGGAGTCTCTTCACTAAACCATGTCCCTTAGTGCCACATCTACATGTCTCTTAAATTCATCCAGGGCTGGGCACTCTACCATTGCCCTGGGCAGCTTATTCCAATGCTTGATCACTCCCAATGAAGAAATTCTTCCTGATGTCCAATCTAAACCTCACCTGGCACAGCTTGAGACTATTTCCTCACTTTTTATTGCTTCCTATCACTTGTCACCTGAGAAAAGAGACCAACACCTCCTCGTTCCAGCTTCCTTTCAGGTAGTTGAAGAGTGTGATGGGGGTTCCCCTTAACGCCCTCTTCTCCAGCCTTTTAACTTCAGTGGAAAGGCAGGTGACTCCAATGACCACTAAGCTTTTCTGGTATCTTCATGAAACTTCTGTAATGCCCAAGAGCCCTGGTCTTCAGGGAAGACTTTTGAGGAAGGCTATTTGCTGCATACTTTTAATCATTCCCATCAATGAGGTTTGTAGGTCAGCACCTCTGAAAACCCGGAGCCTAAGTTTAGGCTGAGGAGCCTGAATGTACTGCTACACTCAGAGGTAACTTGAGGTTTCTTAACATACAAAGAAAACTTGTACTTGGCCTGAAAGGGCATGGGAGAAGAAAAGTGATGAACCAAGAAAAAAGGAGTGGAGAACAATGATGACAAGCAAGGCTAGGTATTGCTGATGTTTCTCAACTCGATTAGTTAGTGTGCGTGACAATGGCTGCTTGTAAAGGAGAAGTTTCAGGGCCCAGAAGTGTTCTGCTTCTCCCTAACCCTCAGCATTAGCCCATGTCAAAAGCTGGCATAATCTAGGTTGCAGTCGCACAGCTTGTGCTGAGTTCAGTGGTGCTTCAGAGGTTACCTTACCAGCAGCTGAACCACCTGGTGTAACACTGACACAGCTATTTCTATACTATACTGTAGTTATTCCTGCACAATGAATTCTGTGTAAGATATCCTATTAGAAAACCAAGTTTTGAAAACACTGAATAAAGCTATTGCACTGGTCTCTAGTATTCACCCATCAAACAAACTGAGCTTCCTAAACACCTAAAGAAAATATGAAGATGATAAATTGCAAGGTAAAAATGAGGTATTGAAACATTAGATATGTGTTATTTTAATTAATAATTATTTTAATTTTAAGCATATTTTAAAAAAAAAAACCAAAAACTGGAGGTAATGTTCCCATGGCAACCTTAGCTCTATTTCCCATGTGCAGTAGATGTGTATGTATGTTCGTATAAAAGAGGATCATTCATTGCCATGGTCATGATTTAGGACTTCCTGATCAGCAACCTGTTAATCAGACCAGAAATCTCATCTTTAAAAGAGGTTTATTTCTGATATTGCTGTAGCCAAGTGTTGCAGTGTAGAGGCGATGCTGAATTTCTGTCCAGTCTGATAAGTACTCATGCTAAAACAGTATGTCTGAACAATCCATATCTTGTCATAAATCTGATCTATCACTTTTCAAATTTTGCTGCTTTCCATGACAGACACCCTGCAGTCATGTATCCCATGAGTTAGTAAGTTGAAATTGGTGTCTTTTTTTTCTGCAAATGAACTTGATAGTATCAAACACTTGATCACATGTATATCACACTTCAATGCACACTTAATGTTATAAAGTTGATTTCACTCATAATGTTTTTTCAGAAGGGCTGGGCATAATTTGCCTATCTGCCAGGGATTATGAAGGATGCAGTAGAATGGTGACATAACTGAATGGTCTCCAGTCCTCCCATGTCCCCTTAATGAATTGCATTTCCAGCACACAGTCCCATGCAATGGTCCGTCCCTTAATATTTTTGTCTGCCTCTCCCACCTCACCCACAATAAAGTTTCTCCAAAAGGTGCACATCAGTCATGAGAATGTGTCTCTCAGAAATGCAGGTCTTAGCAGGGCAAAGAGACTGATGACTGATGTTCAACTCCCAGCCCATGGCAGGGGAGCTGGAGCTCAAGTATCTTTAAGGTTCCTTCCAACCTAAGCCATTCTATGATCAATAATTCTATGATTTTATAACCAGGAAGAGGGAGGTGTTTACAGCTGGTGTGGGGAGAGACTGGCAGCTGTATGGCATTTGAGCTACTTTGTTCAGACAGAATGAATAAGGGAAAGTGATGTGAAAAAAGCACATACTATACTCTTGTGAAATGTGCCTAGATGGTAAAAGCATTAAAAGGTACTGTTCATTCTTATTGCTGTCATGAGATTCAGTGAATGACATGTTCGTGGTAGTAATCTTTACAAGTATTATGTAAAGTACTCCTTCGAAATATAGCTTCTTTTTTTTTTCTGTTTTTTTTCTTTTTTCTTTCTTTCTTTTTCTTTTTTTTTTTTTTTCTTTTTGCCATGGTTGCCCTGTAACTCTATTTTCAGTGACATAATTCTTAAGGGTAGTGTTTCAGAAAGAGGATTAATACTTCAGAGGACGAACTGAGGGTGTCTCATTTTTCTTATACAAATAAATAAATATCTCTGAATCCTTTGAATATGAGCATATTCTTGCTGAGCTGTTGTATAAAATCAGTGCAGAAAACATATATAGATAAAATAAGCATAATATAAGCGTAATGTTTGAATAAATATATTCTCAGCAGACTCAGAAAGTAATACAAAGATTTGCAGACTTCCAAAATCTCAAAGCTATAAACCTAAAGACAGAGGAAATAAAAGTTCATTCTATTTAAGAGCTATGTGTATGCAAAGGAGATATAAGTATTAACTCACCAAGAATTAATCTAAAGAGAATTGAGAAATATTGGGAAAGAAACTTCATAAAAATTCTAGTCCGTTGTCATTTGAGGAATCAAATGTTAGAACAATTAGATTTGGGACTGCCTTTAAACAGTGACTCTCTTTTAAATTTAGGAAAGCTGGACCTACTGAGATAGAGCAATTATTTCTATCTAAATACAGATATATTTTTTCCTATGAGTCATGAGATCAAAGTTTAATGCTTAACATCCTGCTAAATTTAAACAACACAAAGATTTCCTGCCAAAGTATTTCTGAATTTGTGTATCTTATTTATTTAGATATACCACAAAAGCTAAAATGAATATTTATGCCCCTGAAGGCACCCAAAAATGCAGCACAGTTATAGTCCCCAAATGTCTTTCATTGTAATTATATTTCTTTTGTCTGTAGTAACATTTGCTTTATTTTCTTGAAAAGAATGCTTCCAAGTTTAATGATAAAAAAGGCAAGATGTATTTGAAATGGGTCTCATGTCAGATCTCTTTTCAATTAGCCCTCTCTGAGATATCCGGTGAATGTCTCTGTGTTCACATGAGTAAGACAGCCTCTGGGTCATGGGAGGTAACATCAGATTTCTTTCATTATTTCCAGCTAGCTGAAACCAGTTGTAATCTAAAGATGACCTCTCACAAGTGCTGTTGAACTAAGGGATTGCTGAGTATGGTTTGTAGAAAGAGTTAAAAGGAACAGAGAAAGCACACAAAAGAGGAGTGTGAAACATTTCAAAGCCAGCTTCACTGGGGATGAAATTCTCCAGGAAGGTGGAAGACAGTGAAAGCAACACCACTCTAGTTTTGCAGGCAGTGAATGCCAACAAAGGGCAGCTTCTTTTCTTACAATACCTGGTTTTGAAATACTTGATATGTTTGATAGTTTTCATTGCCTCAGGCTAAGAGAAGTAAAGAAGATTGAGGAATGTTCTATACTCCATAAGCTTGAAATATCAACTGTAGTTTTAATCAGAGCTATAAAAGATTGAGGAAATTCTATGAGTGAAGAGCCACTTGGCATTGCTGGAGGGTTGTCTGAGATGACAGACCACGTTCAAACACGTGGTTTGAGATGCAAGTGTAGTCTGCTGCGAAGCCCACACTGCTGATACTTCATGTGTGCCATGGACACATAATTACTGTTTATTTTGTATTATACCCAATGTTTTCTCGCAGTCATTCAACTGCAGCTCATCAAATCTTCCTAGCTGTCCTGCAAGAGAAAGTAGTGGAGAAGAGATTCTTATCCCAACTTATGTGATTGAGAGGGTAAAGAAAACCCCTGGGAATGTCACCAGGAATCCTAGAATGAAAAATGTAAGGATTTGACTAATCACAGAATCACAGAATCACAAAGGTTGCAAAAGACTTCCATCATCCATCTGCCTACCACCAATATTTCTCCACTAAACGATGTCCCTTAGTACAACATCTAAATATTTCCTGAACACCTCCAGGCATCGTGACTAAACCACGTCCATGGGCAGCTCATTCCATAGAATCATAGAATCATAGAATTAGCTAGGTTGGAAAAGACCTACAAGATCAACCAGTCCAACCATCCACCTACCACCAATAACCCCACTAAACCATGTCTCTCAACACAACATCTAAACATTTCTTGAACACCTCCAGGGACGGTGACTCAACCACCTCCCTGGGCAGCCCATTCCAGTGACTAACCACTCTTTCTGGGAAGAAATTTTTCATAAAGTCCCACCTGAATCATCCCTGGTCCAACTTGAGGCCATTCCCTCTCATCCTATTGCTATATGGGAGGAGAGGCCAACCCCCAACTTTCCTCTCCACAACCTACTTTCAGGCAGCTGTGGAGAGTGACAAGGTCTCCCCTGAGCCTCCTCTTCTCCAGACCGAAAAATCCAAGGTCCTTCAGCCACTCCCCGTAAGACTTGTGCTCCAGACCCCTCACAGCTTCGTCGTCCATCTCCAGTTACACTCCAGGGCCTCAACCTTTCTTGCAGTGAGGGGCCCAAAACTGAACACAGCACTCGAGGTGCGGCCTCACCAGAGTTGAGTACAGAGGGGTGATCATCTCCCTGCTCCTGCTGACAACACTATTTGTGATACAAGCCAGGATGCCATCAGCCTTCTTGGCTACCTGGATACACTGCTGGCCCACGTTTAGCTCAGTGTCAACCAATACCCCCCGGTCCATTTCTTCCACACAGTCTTCCAGCCACTCTGGGCCAAGCCTGTTGTGTCACCTGGCATTGTTGTGGCCAAAGTGCAGGACCTGGTACTTGGTCTTGTTGAACTTCATCCCATTGGCCTCCGCCCAGTGATTCTGCCTGTCCGACAAAAGAAGGCATCAAGTCCAGGCTTAGAATAAAGGTTGAATATCTATATCCTAACTGAAAATCCCAGAAGTGAAAGAGAAGAAAGCCAAGTGCACAGCATCAAACTCCCACTGTAGCGAAAACACATGTGGAGTTGCAGAATATTAGCCAATGGAAGACAGCCTACTGGATGCCACAGATGATAATATATGAGATTGGATGTGTATTAAATCACATTGCAGAAGTAGACAGGAGTCAATAGCATGTTTTTCTCATAAGAATCCTCATAGGAGCAATGAGCAGCAGTTCATTAGGAGATAAATACACTACTGAAGTGAAAGTAAATGAGATATGTAGGAAGTTGGACATGGTTGCCTGAAACAGTTGTTTTCATTTTTAAGTTTTGACATCAGATAGTAAATTTACTACTGACAGTAAAAGAGTTAAGTGCTGCACATACCACATTAAATAAGATCCCCAGATCTTGGGACAGAAGAGAAAGAGAAAAAATATGAGGCATCACCTGCACTTGACAGTGCAGCCATATCAGTGTGCAAAAGCTGACCAGGGAGAGAGGTCTCTAAAGAGCAGAATTTACTGAGGCAATGCCATATTAAGGGAATATTGAACTAATTGGATGGATGAATAACATGTAATGAATACCATGGATCATAGAATCATAGAATGCCTTCAGTTGGAAGAGACCTTAAAGCCCATCCACTTCCAACCCCCTCCATGAACAGGTTTGCCACCCACCAGATCAGGCTGCCAAGGGCCCCATTCAACACAGCCTTGAGCATCTCCACAGCTTCTCTGGGTAGCCTGTGCCAGTGCCTCAGCACTCCAATTTGGTATATTCTATGATTCTATGATTCTATACATGTAAGTTGTGCTGGACAATGGAAATGTTTGAGCAGAAAGCACATCACTGATAGCCTCACAAGCAGTAGGACCTAGAAAGGTTAGTAAGCTGTGACCAGATGCTCTCTGGCAAAAGAATGGAATGCTTAGTCAAAGCTGAATGAACTCCTGTTTCATGTATTGTTAGCTTTTGGGGGGCACTAGTAGATCATAACACTGATCCTTTTTGACATCTGCATCCTCAGTGCACTCTGTTTTCTTTGAAAGGAGAGCAATACAGAGAAATTAATGCTTTAATCTTAATAAAAGTTTGGAAAGCAGAAAGCGTCAGAGGATCTTGATGATTTTCGTAGTTGAAATACTGGTTTGCTTTCAATCTTCTAATTCTACTCTGCAAAGCCTGGAAATAGCTTCTGCATTACAGATGATAAAAACCTAATATCAGTTTACTGTAATACATAAGGAGACTTTAAATTGTCATTGTAAATATCTCATGAATATAAGCTAATATGAGGTAATATTGACCATATATCAATTTTCATAATGGCTTGGAAAGCCATTTTTGCTCAGATATATAACTTCTTTTAGTTAAAATGCATGATTCATGAACTGCTTATAAAACTGTAAGAGAGATTCTGGTTTTGGACCAAGTGTCTCATGCGATTGACAGAATCTTAGTAGAAAAAAATTGTCCTGAGCCTAAATTTTGTTCCAAATAACTGTGCCATAATATCCAGTCTGATCTCAGATGAGACATGCACAGAGACTGCCAGAGAAGATTCAAGGTAAAGCTCTGGAAAATGACTGCAGTTGGCAGTGGCATGTACTTAACCCTTATGACCAATTTCGGTAAGAACTTTAGGTCTGAAAGGAGTTGGAAAGTTGATCTCCTAAATGTGACAGAAAAAAGTATATTGAAATGAAAGTTACTTAGAGTGAACAACTCATGAGTTAAGATGAAAAACATTTTGTACTGGCTTCATTTGGCAAAAACCTTGCAGGATATGCCAGAAATACAGCCTACATCATGCAAAAGATGCTCATATTGGTTGTTGAGGGAAAAAAAAAAAAGGAAATAAAAGGCACTTACTGTTTCACTGTTTCACATTTTAAAGTGGGAAAAAAAAGCACAAACCTATGTATTTGTGCTTGAATGTTAGCCTTGATTTATTAGGAGATGCTCCTGTGAAAGAGGACCTCATACATACCAAATCCATTTTTGATGTACATAGTACAACTGGATGACTAATAATCTGAGAAACGACTGCAGTTTACTGAGCCTGAGTTTAAGTAGTGTTCATTAGAACACTACATTACATCTAAATGGCTGATGAAAAGACTGTTAAAAAAAAAAAACAAAACAACAGCCAAAAACTCTATTGAGAAATTGGTGAGTCTATTATATGTATTCAGAAATTTCAAATGCCTCCACTGAAATGAAGTTGTCATCACTGATAACTTTGATTAACAGGAGTCTGAAAAAAAGCATACTTGAATTTCTAGAAACCACTCAATGTCATAGTAGACTGACAAATCGTGGAAAAAAGATATGGCAAAGTGAATGATACAAGTAGAAGTCTTGGATACGCTTACCTCATGTAAGGTTGTGTGCTGCTCTAATAGTGGAGAGCATCTGGGTCTACACTGCTGTGCAGAAAGTCAGTTTATGTTGTCTGGTTCATGTCTACACCACTTAAGTCTGGTCCCTTCTAGAATAGTTTTTTGCCTGGAAGAGATCAGCTGGATTGATCCAAAACAGGGCCAGAACTTCCACTAACGGTTAGCATTGAGGGCAGGGAGGGTCCAGGCTTGAGCATGTTTCTTGGCTGCCTTTTTTCAGGATTACAGCCAGTTCCAGGAATAGCTGAAATATTATATAGCTATCGAGTTGAGCTAACCAGCACCAAAAGCAACTTAATCAGGGAGCAAGCAAAACAAGCAGTTTGACAGCAGCAGTAAGGATGTTTGAGGTGAGACCTTTTGGACCAAAGCAACTGCTCTAGAAATCTCCAAATTAATTGTACTCTACTAATACGGTTACTTATTGGATTGACCAAAAGTACATGAGTTTATATAGGGGACTGCTGATTTAATATCTGAGTTTCCCAAGTAAGAGTAAGCTTTTTTTGCCTTGCAGTAAGTACAGTCAAGTGATGAGGAAGGTCTCTTGGAAGACCCCTGAACACCAACTGGTCACCGAATGCCGCACAAACATCAATCACTTGAATTAATTTTATCCATTTCATGAATGGGGGTTCAATGATAGGACTGAAGAGCTGTGTTTTTGTGATAGTTGTATCAAAATTTGTTTTTACAGAGAAAATTAAGTGGAAAAAGGAAGCTTATAGCATGTCAGCTTAGAAACGTGATTTTCTAAAGTAGCTATGAAAAGTAATAGGCTGGCAACAGAACAAGTGTATGCTCTGTACCCCACATGAAGATGTGACATCTCAGGTAACATCTGGTACAGTTCTTTCGCTTGGTTCCTCACCTTTTTCTTATTTCACTTATTCTCTTTCCATTCCCATTCCCCCAAGCTCATCCAGGATAGGATTCAGCAAACTAACTAACCAGAATCCCTGGTACATCTCTGCATGCAGATGTGTGCATTAAAGCACAAGTCTGCACTGAGCTCCAGTCTTCCTTGGACCTAGCACCACTCTTCTCCATGGTTCCTCACAAAGCCTTTGTTTCTACAGAAGCAATTGGCTTCACTGAAGATAAAAGACATGACTTTTTTTCTGGGCTTCCATTCCAGTGTAGCTTTCTTCTTTCTCTCAGCTCCACTCATTCTTTTGCAGCCTTCCTTGTCAGTGCTTCTGTGCAAAGCAGTACAGCATTATAAGTTTCAATTTTATTGCATGTCACAAATATTTGTGTCAGTCAAATATAATGATATGTGGTGAAAAAGGCAGCTTTAACTTAGTCATAGCTGCCACTTGACAAAACCATTTTGTAGTGGTTTAGGAGATAAAGCCAGAAGTGTTTTAAATACAGACAGAAAATCTGCTGCCTGTCTTCACAGGGCTTTGGAACTTCACATTTGCTTCAAACCAATAGGGCATAAGGCATGGAGACAGTTAGATCCAAACTGTGGGAGTCCTACATGTGGCACGCCATCCCCATTCCCACATCCAGATCAAGAATTAGAAGGGAAGGAAATTCTTAACATAGCTATTATGTAAAACATATGCACAAATTGAGGCATTGTGTACACTAGTGTAATTATCCATTGCTGACAATGACTATACTGGTGCTGAATGTGATTAACCTGCAAGCACAGCCAAGAACTATTCTTGTTTCAGAAAGCCCATGTTAAACCTGCCTGCTTGTAAAACTGTGCTCAGTGCTGTTTTAATTGCACCCATTGCTGACACCCGTTGTCAATAACAAGCATGTTCTGCTGCTGTAGACAAGGGTAAAATGTAAGGATGTTGCAGTGAGCCAAAACTTAAAGCCCTCTCTTAGCTCATATTCTTAGGATTTAAACTACTGGGAAAACTTTATGTCTCTGGCTATTTATTATTACATACATAATGTTCTTGGAAACCACTCCACATTTAACAGCAGTCAAACCCATCTGCTGGTCTTGAATTTTCATTTCATTCACAAGCCTGCCTGCTTTAAAAGTATTTTTGGACTCATCACCAATGTGCTATCAAGCTTTTATTATTTTTCTACAAGTTGGTATGAAGAAAGACTTAAATTTTAAAAGGAAGTTGTGGACTCCTGTATATTTTTAAGCTTTTGCTTGAAATTTTTCTTCCCTTCATTACCTGACATGATTGAAACTTGTAGTTTAAACATAGTTATTTGTCACGAAAGTCTATCACCCCATGATAATGCTGATTTTAGTGTGACTTGTAATTGCACATCAGTAAATTCTGTAGAATTCATCTAACTAACTGTTACATTGTTGGCATAAGGAACATTTAAAATGAACAATGTTGGTTCAATCAGGATATTGAAGTTCCTGTAAACGCAACAGTTTTTCATTGCTTTATTTAGACACAGTAATGCAATTTTCTTTATGCACCCCTTCTCCCTGCATTCATGTTTTATTACTGCTTCTTGGCATAGCAATACTTCAGTGCCCTCTATGTAAGATTAGCAGGAACTTCCTAATTCCTTCAGATTTTCATATGATCTTCACTTTCTTAAGATTTTTTTCTTTTCAGAGAGAAACAATGATTTTTTTCAGTTTTCCTTGAATGGATGACTTGTTGATACTGTCCAATGTTGTACGAAGGTACTTTTGTAGGACCAAGGGACATCCCAGTATTGCGTATGTGCCATTCCCTTTCCATGGCAAGAAATGAATTCTTCCTTAATCCACAGATTAACAAAATTTTCCAGGCAGACCTCTAAATATGAATGTATATAAGCCCTTCTAAAATTGGAATACTTGGACATCGAATCCAATTTGTCCTTATGTCTTATTTAAAACTTTGACTTTAAGGTGTGTTATCCATTTATATTTAGAATATATAATAATTTGTACAGTTGCCATTGTCTATTATCAGCTAGAGAACCTTCTTGGGGTTGAGATTCAGTTGTCTAAGTTAGGCATCTCCTACTATATTAGATGTCCTGCAAGATCTGAGGTATTCACAGAGCTTTTGGAAATGACAGGCCATCCCTTATGAGTCATAGAATCACAGAATGGTTTGGGTTGGAAGGGACCTTAAAGCCCACCCAGTTCCAACCCCCTGCCCTGGACTGGTTGCCCCTCACCAGCTTAGGCTGCCCAGGGCCCATCCAACCTGGCCTTGAGCACCTCCAGGGATGGGGCATCCACAGCTTCTCTGGGCAGCAATGTCAAGGCCTCAGCACCCTCTGAGTAAATAATTTATTCCTAACATCTGATCTAAATCTCCCCTCTTTCTGTTTGAATCATTTCCCTTTATCCTATCACTATCAGACTGTATAACAAGTCGGTCCCCCTCCCACTTATAAGCTTTAAGTACTGGAAGGCCACACTGAGGTATCCCAAGAGCCTTCTCTTCTCCAAGCTCAACAAGCCCACCTACCTCAGCCTTTCTTCATAGGAAAGGTGCTCCAGCCCAATGAAGGGATCCTTATGAAGCAGCAGCTGCAGACAAAGTGATAACTTCATACATCTAATGACAACAGAAGAGTCTTATTTGTGAAAATCATACTCACCTTTAGGGTTGTCAGATTTGTAATATATACTATGATGCCTATAAATACTGCTGTTTGTAAATACTCCTTCACTCCCATTTGAGTAGCATTTATTCAAGAGCATATTTCATGAAGAGAGCTACATTTCTACACCATAGTTCTACTCAGTGCAATTTGTACAATATTAATTTGAAAAAAAGTATATATATATACATATATATTTAATTAGCACAGAGGACTATTCCTTTTCCTGTTGGCTGGCTATTATTTGTCTGGTTCCCTAATAAAATTGATGAAATTACCAGGAAACCTGAAGTTCTGATTGATAAAAGCTATGGAATCATAGCATGAGGGGTTGAAAAGACTTTGTTTCAGTATTTCAGCATCGTAGCTGTCAGAGGCTTTTTTCACAGCAGCCAATTTAGGATGATATCTCAAGGTTCTGGCCTCAGTGGAGGCAACTGATCACTATCCCCATGTAATATCCTGTCTTTGGTCTTTTGTAGGCTGTGAATTCTAAACATCTTGTTGTTTTTCTTCTCGTGTAGGTTTCCTTCATTTTTGTTCAGTACCTATCTTAAATCACAGTGTCCCCCAAATGACACAGTTCTGCTGTTTTCTCATAGTCAGTACTTACAGCGTAATAGTTATAACTCACGTCCTTATGCACAGCAATGTTTTGAAGGAAAGCTGTTTTGCAACAGAACCTCATTCTTGGCTCCTTTTTAGTGAGTGATCTCCATATAAATGTTCCTTTCTTTGTATTTTTGCATTTGATGCTTCCTTCCTCAGAGCAGTTCTTAGTGCTCCATGAGCATTTCTCCTATGTTTATGAAACTATGCATTTATTTTTTTAAGTCTCCAGAATCTAATCTAAAACCTAAACTAAACATACTATAAGCAGAACTTACTGTGGTCTAAACACATCAGCCGTGCTGGACTTGTCCCTTTAGTGCCTTCCAATCATTCCTGTAGGCCCGATCTTGATGTGTGGGAATCCATTGCCACTCATTACATTCTAAGAAATGTTACTCCAGATTTTGTCATGTTAAAATATCCTGTCCATATGAATTTGATTGTGTATTCAGACCTAAATCTATCCTGACCGAGGCATGGTACGAATGCATCCTCCAAAGGTGATCGAGTGCCTTTGAACTTTGAACCATGCTCAAGAGTTTCCCATTGCTGAAAGGACTCTGCTCATAGCTGACATCCAAGTGCCTGAAGTTTGACAGCATCACTATAAACCTCAGCTCTTAACGATACTATTTTATGGCAGCAGTAATGCTTGAAAGCAGAGCAAGAAGTATCTTTTCTTTAGATTCTACTTAACAATAAAATGTTGTACACCCTTTTTTTTTTTTAATTTGTAGCCATTCTTTATACTGACAGTGTCTCAAGACTTCCCTGACTGTCTTGTTTACCTAGTGCTTGCAAGTAAAATGTCTTAATATTGCAGGAGATAGTGAAAAGAAGGTTTTTTTTGTCCTTTTGCATTTAAAAAGTTGTAATTTTTAATAATAGGTGAAAAAAAAATCCTTAAAGTAATATACTATAAGGTGAGCATAAACTTTACATAAACATTGTAAACAATAAGAACTTTGTAAAAATGCATTTTGGTACTCTAGAAATTAAACATTGTATTAAAAAAAGCTGTTAGATGCTTAGCTGCAGGCATGTAGTTTCATTATTAGCAAACACTATGACCCTTACCACACAGTTCTCCCCTCTACTTACAGGGCCCTCTCAAATTGTTGTTCGGTAAGAATTCCCGTTTTCTGCAATGGCATTGGTTCATGCCTAGTCAGGGGTGTGAATTCGTTGCAGATTTTCCATTTCACAAAATAAATAAATAAATAAATAAATAAGTGCAATGTTTGTTAAAAGTGAATGTATGGCCTCCTACTGTTAAACATCACAAACTCATAAAGATAATATAGAGTGGGTTTTAAAATTTAAAAGAAACAGGATTATTTCTAATTTTATCTAGAAAGAGGTGGACTGTCAAGAGAATATTTATTCATTCCTTTATAGCATTTTTGCTTGATTTGCTAATAATTACTTGAGATTGGTAGATGTTCCATACTGAAAATATACTGAAATAAAGTAGTGCAGTGTTAATTCTCATGAAATATTTGTCCCTTGCTTGTTCTTCCTTGAAGGAAAAATAACTGTTCCACAAGTATTTATAATCAATAGCACATTGAATATTATAGAGCATAATGCTATTTCATTTATGTTAAAAAGCCTCTGAGCGCTTTAGTGTGTATTAATACCAATTTACAACTTGAAAGGAATAGATGGTATGCCAGATTAATTCCCAGAGCAGTTATAGCAACAAATTCTCCTCACCCCTGAAAAACAAACTGGGAAGCAAAAGTACACAACTAAGCACCATATGCAAACATAATGAAAAATCTGAGTTTGGAACATGTCCTGAGTAGATGTCTCTATGTACTTCCAGAAAGGCCAAGAGGAAGAGAATCCCACAGGTAGAGGCCTTCAGCTGGGACCTTTCCCTGAAATGGAATGGACTAATGCACAGGTGAGAGTAGTGAACTGAGCTGTGGGTAAAAAAGTGAGGAAAGGAATTAGTTTCTGGACTGCTGCTTCACAGTTTTGCCTTTTTTTTTTTTTTTTTTTTTTAATTTCTGTACTGAACACCTCAATAATTGACAAGATGCTGAGGCACAAAAATTCTGCCTCAGCTACACAGTGATTAAACTGAAAATAATTTGTTCTTTTAGAAAAACAATTTGGCCTCACCTGGCTTTTGACATCTGACCAACTCAACAGTATTGCCGTGATAGTAAACGACTCTTCCTGATCGCAGTTCTAACTGGCTTTGGATGTCTTCTATAGATTGAAGTGGATTGTGTCCTAAAAATGATTGTCTCTCTCCATTGTCCAGACTTTCTCTCCATCGTCTACACGTTCTTTATAGTCAAATAACACATGTAATTGCCTAGAATTTAGGTACCTCATGTGATGAGAAAAATTTAAGTTTTATCTTTTTGAAATTTCTTTATTCTCTTTTGGCCTTGCAGTGAAACAATCAGTTTATGAGCGGTAGCAGGCAGGACCAACCTGGAATATAGGAATGGAAAATTAAGCGTATTTATGCTGAATGTTGCTGCTGTCATGGACTTGAGAAACCTAACAGACAACAGCATTGATGGAGATTTTTTTTAGTCAAAGACCTTTTTCAATAAAGGAGTTATCATTGAAGCTAGTACAATGAAAAACTCCAATTCAAACAAATGTACAAACAACAACAACAAAAAAGCCAATGACTATATTGCATGAGGATACAAACCTCCATACATTCCTGTTATCAAAATATTCAGTTTGGTTTCTGCTGCATTTGTGTTCTCAGCTTTCAGTGTATGACCCCCTGCCATTATCGTAATAGACATGGGAGAAACTTGATATTTTGGTTTCTTGCCAGCTGGGTCCTTTGGAATCTCAGGAGGAAAAGGAGACAGGTTAAGATTTCAGGATAATGCACACTAATGGAATATTTCTGGTAAATGTAGTCTACAGTGATATGTTGTTGATGTCCAAATTGCTATCCTTTGATTTCAGAGTTAGCAAGACACAGGGATAAATAGGCAGATGATCATTCTCAGTGACCCTTGCGGAGCACTCTGCCAGGTGGACATCAATTCAATGGCTAATGATGTTTAGGTAATTTTCACAAATAAAAGGGAAAAAAATATGGAGTGCTTAAGGTTGAATTCAGTATTAAATATAATGAATAAGAACTCTTACTGTGTATATCTTAACACTCTGTTTCTGCCTACTATGATTTTGAAAATGGTCAAATGAAATTTTTTTCTTGGTTTATTTTGGATGCACATAACTAATTCTTACTGCTTTTTTTAACACCTTCAAAGAAGAAAAATGAAGCTAGTCAGTCACTCTTTAATTAATCGTGTCATTTATTCACACAAAGATGAACAAAAGCTCTGATACCTCTTCAATACTGAGTGGCACACAGTAGGAGGCAAGTGCTGTTTGCTCCTTAACAAGCCCATATGGTAGTAGGAGATCCAGTGTCCCTACTATGCAAACAGCACTGAATCTTTAAAAGCATGTTAAACAACATCTGCTGGTGATAAAATAAGTAAATCAGAAAGCTCATTACTTGATAACTTTCGCCTAAGAGCCATAAAAAAATCAAGCTGAAGAGATATGTTAGAATATTTTTGAAATTCTGGACTGTGTGCTATTTATTTTTATTTAAAAAAAATAATTCTGCAGAGCAGGTTAGCTAGAGGTCATCCCTGGGAAAAATATTGGAATGATTAAGGAATATTTAGCTAAGAAAGCAAGCATAATAGTATATTTATGGTAAGAATAAGTTGATGATATTCAGCATAGGTTTAAAGCATTGCAATTATATTAGATAAACTGTGAATTTATTTGATTAATGTTCCTAAATGTTGTGTTGATTTTAGTAAGGCATTTGATTTAATATTACAATGTATCTTATTTTAATAAATAACAGTATACTTTATCAAAGTAATACTCATTAAGGACTGATTAGCTGACATTGCAAAGTACCAGTAAATGATAAATGGCCCTTTCATGGACATATTGAGAGACAGTCTTCCATGATTTAGAATCGGCTGTAGACAGCATGTTTCAATGTTATCTCAAATGATTTGGAAGGTGGCATGAATTTGTGGATGGCAAGATTTGTAGATCATGAAAAGATTTAAAAAATAGGAGAAGAGGAGGGCACAGCTGTCAGATGGAGCAGTCCAGTTACAGTCTGGCCTGGTAAGCAGAATCTATTCAAAGTGATTATTACCTGGAAGAGAGAGTTACACAGCCAGAGGGAAGAAATGTCACCCGCAAAAACACAGAGGGGACCTCTAACCTGGAAAAAGACTATTCTGAGGTGGTTTCAGGGGAAAGAAGGGGCAGCTCAGCAACGGTTTATACAATGATCTTTTAATGTTAAATGTGAAAAATAATGTTAAGTGAAGAATAAGGGTAAGACTATAGTTGTGTATGCAACAACAGTAAGATAATACAAATATTGTGAAAAGTTGCAGAGTCCCTACCTTTAAAAGTTACTGTATATATGTTTACAGAGGGAGGATAGAGACTGGAATGGAGAAAAATTCCTCCAGACAGAAACATACGTAATGACAGTGTATTTCTGTGAGGAGACTGGGAATAAGGGGATTCTTCAGTGCAGCAGAGAAAACCAGAATACGTACTAGAGTGGACAGGCCTTTTCAGCAGTGAGGACCCAGGACAAATTATCAAAGGAAGTTATAAATTTCTATCTCGTTATGTTTCTGAAATATATATGCACTCTTATTTAAGATATAGTTGTCAGAGTTATGAGCTGTGGTACGTTAGGCTAAACTCAGTGATACAGTGATACTCTCTGTTTTGAACTCTGAATCTTATAGGCACCTGCTCTCTGGTTCAGCAGACCCAGCAAAATCTTCTTTAGTGCAGGAATGTGGGATTGGACAATAGAGCTGAGTGAGATTCAACTCGTCTAACTAAGGCAGTTTATCACTTTCTTCCCCAGCTAGTAACTCAAATGAAGATATGTGGAATTGTATTACTTGGTCTAATGAGAGCATTTACTTCCATTTACCTTCCTTCCTGTGGATGAATGGAGGTTAGCAATGCTTTTCTCATTTTTCATTTTGCTAGATATGAGACTTGCAGCTTGCACTTCAATGCAAACTTGAATCAATTGGATGCTACCTATAGCTATGCAATGAAATTTCAGTAGAAATTATTTCTGTTGGCCTCTTACCTGAAGAGGCTTCTCACAAAATAATAATAATAATAATAACAAAATAAAATAAATAATACCTGTGTTCCAGACTTCAGTTATTAATTTTCCAGGAGAAAAAAAAGTCAAAATATCTTAGGAAATCCTTAGGTTCACTTTATTGCACTTGTCTTGGAAATGTCCCCTTTCCCTTTCCATTTCTCTTTCCATTTCTCTTTCCATTTCTCTTTCCACTTCTCTTTCCACTTTCTCTCCCTCTCCCTCTCCTTCTCCCTCTCCCCTCCCTCCCCTCCCCTCTTCTCCCCTCTCCTCCCAACCTTGCCTTTGCCTTTGCCTTTGCCTTTGCCTTTGCCTTTGCCTTTGCCTTTGCCTTTGCCTTTGCCTTTGCCTTTGCCTTGCCCTGCCTTTCCAATATACCAGATATGTAGTCTTAGTACAGCCATCTCCGGGCCTAAATGAGGATGAAGGCTAAATCCTGCCAAGGTCACTGATATTTGGAATGATTTTCCTTTATTAATTTCTAGTGGTAAATGGTAGTGGACGTGGTAAATGTTGATTAAAACCATAAGATCTCTTTGAGAGGGTTTGATATTTTTTCAGTGTTGTGCAACTGTCTGCCATCTCCATCTCTGTGATATTTTGTACTACTAATTGTAGACCAGGTGGTCTTTAAAATGAGATTCCAGACTTAAGATATGTTGTTTCATTTTCTGTCTTTGCAGCTAGTCTTGAGTCATTTGGGTCAGCTTTCTTCATTCTCTTTGCCTTTGTTTTCCTATCTGTAAAAGGGAGATTGAAAATTGCTTTGAGACAAAAAAACAAACATCATATTTCCTGAACAACTATTAAAATTTTTCTGTTTTACATAGAACATTAGTGACTGTAGACTATTACACATACTCTCAGAGCAGTGAATGATCTTTTCTCACACAATAACAGTCTGGCACATTTAGAGATAAAAAGAAACCAAGGCTCCTGGTCTATAGGTGCGCCATTCAACCTCTAGAGTAATTAAAATCAGATTTGATTTACCCTTCCTGTTCCTAAATATCCCATTTAAGCAATGATTTTCTGGTTCCCTGCTTTGACTTGCATTGAACATAAGCTACATTCTTTAAGTTTGAGATACCACAAAGCATATTTTTGTCTTAATTGCTCTCTGTCATTCAGCAGGAGAAAGTGACTCTCATCTCCACTCATGCAAGGATGGAAAGGTACATTGCTCAACTGAGAAATTAAAAAAATAAATTACACGTTTTCATGGTTTTTGTTCAGAAAGCCTGTCTTTGGCTTTATATCTGAAACAATTAAATAGCTAGATAGTTAGAATTCTAAGCCTTCAGCCTAGTCCTAAGGAGAAATGTTGAAAATTGGTTTATTTGGAGTCCATCTCTTTCTGTTGTCTCTTGTTTTAGCCTCAGGGTCTAAGATCTTTGAAGCTTAGCCACTTCACTTTTAGTTCTGGATTTGCTGAAAGCTGTCCACATAGAATCCCAGTCCTTAACACTGACATCAAGATGTAGCAATAGGTATAGGACAAAACAGAAGCCAACATTCTTTTGATGACCTTAACTTTTCATCTGCAAAAAAGGACAGCTGGGCTCCTATAATCCTTACTATTATTTGAAAAACTCAGTAGAGAACATGGGCATAGTTTGCATCTCAAAAGCTGACTGTATTCAGGTGGAATTTTCTGATGTATAGATCCACTTCCTTTTTATATTCAGAGTCATATGTATTACCATAACTGTTTAGATACTTCCCCTGCTAATTTTTCAGAATTTTCCTTTATTACTACAGAATTAAAAATCCATTTCTTGGTTAAGAACTTTTGTGATGAAAACATTACATGGGTATCACATCTAATTTTGCCTGCAGCACCTTTTTATTATTCATGATTACACATGAGCAGTAGAGAAGCTGGAGGTACATTTTCTCAATTTATTACCCCTTCCTCCCATTGTGTCAGTTGCTGCTCCCTTGTGTTCACTCTGAAGGACTTTGTCAGGTCTTGCTCAGGCAGCCTGGCTCAATACCATGCAGTTGGTCATTCAACCTCACAATCTGAGCAGAAACATTTGCTTCCATTACAACAAATGATTAAACTTCAAATTACATAACTTTCTAGATAAACAAACACTAAAATGATGGGTAATGTTTGAGAGATTTTGTTATCAGAGCTTTATTCTGGATTATATACTACTGAAAATTGTTCTGGAACAGTAAGTTAGTGTTATTCAAAATGGGTTGCTGTTTGTTGGCAACTATTTCAAACTGGAATTCCTTAAATTTTGCAGTGGCTTCAATTAACAGTTATCACTGATATTTCAAGTACTACTAGAAAAGCATTTTAAATAAATTTTCAGTATTGGCCCCTGCAGAGACTCATGTTTCATCTGAGGTGGTTTATTTCTATATTCCACTTTCTAACATACAAGATTTTTCATTGGATCTCCCAGTTACTAAAACTGAACCCTTGAATCTTAAGTAATCTTACATCTTCTTTGCAATCAGCAGCAAGGGTAACTGCTTTTTTTAATTCCCGATTAAGTAATTCTCACATAATTTCCTGTAGAGGCCTAATATTAACATCCTGTTAATGTTAAAGAAAGCTGAATATTGCAGTTAGTAGTTTTTTCCTAAAAAAACTGAGAAAAATATTGTTAATATCAATGTTTTCTCTTTTTTTGCCAATGTTATATGCTGCAGCTTGAAATAGTTTTTTTGCACTAGCTATTCATGATGTTTTCCATTCCTCTGATGCCATGCAGGGTGGGTTTAATTTACAGCAACCAAATTATTTGAAGTTAAATGTTACGTAGGCAATGAGGAGGTTGTTCTGATATTAATTGATGCTGTGACCTACATTTTTCCCCAAGGCACTACAGCCATTTTTCAGAAAAATCCTGTTAATTATAATTATATTCTGTGTTGCTGGGTCAGTT
Organism: Numida meleagris; assembly: GCF_002078875.1. Lineage (NCBI taxonomy): Eukaryota > Metazoa > Chordata > Aves > Galliformes > Numididae > Numida > Numida meleagris. The sequence continues at coordinate 187,822,177 of NC_034409.1, read as the reverse complement.
GTCATTTCCATTATATAAACTTTAAAAATTAGGGGGCTTTAGTTCAGGTGTTTTAAATCACGTTAGGTAGAGATTTGTCACTGAGGTTGACAACTCAGATAGAACTGTTTTGTGAGACAATGTCTGCAGTCTCATAATCACTTCTGTATAAAACCCTGTAAATTATGACTGGCCCAAGAGGTACCTGTGTTGGCTATGTTGTTGATGATGGCCCTTCCTGCATTTTTGAGAAACAAAGCCAAAAGTGCTGAATATTAGTGTTGGCTTAAACTCCCGTGGCCTCTTGTAGAACAGGTGTGTGGTCCTGACCATCTACTAACCCTGGTTTCTGAAATAAATTCTAACCTCACTGCACCATTGAATAAACTCCATATTTCCTCCCACAGGAGACCACGTCCATTCATGAGTGCTGTGACCCCTATACCAACTGCCTCATGGAAACAGTTAGATATATTTTGGCAGCTTGGATGAAAGATGGCTTACATCAATGTAAAAATTAAACCTTTTTAAGGAAAAGGAAATTAATTTCTCATCCCTAGCCAGTGAAACTTTAGTCACCAAACTTTAAACAAACCCTCTGCATTCCCATTCTTTCCTATGGAAGGTTATGTGGTCAACTAATAATACCCAACTATTCTATACTTTCTTGATGTTTCTCCCCTCATGATAGACTTACTATGCTTGATTTTTATTTATTTTTTTAATATCAATTTACTTTGGATGGAGCTAAAGCACACTTCCATCATTACATGATTACCTGAAACATCTGGGATTTCTTGATTACATAGGTATGAAGTTAACTTAGGTTGGATAAGCTCCATCATGAGAGCTAAAAATAGTTCTCAACACTGAAAAACAGACCTAGAGCTTCCTGGGTTAAAGAATAAATAAATAAGTAAATGTTATTATTATTAATAACTTCCACAGCAATCTTAATGTCTTTAAAATTTATTAGACAATCTTTCCAGTATTGCAAAAAGCCATCATTACACAGCAGTAAGAAGTTCAGAAACTCAGCTTCTGAACACTTCAGGAGCCTGAAGTCTATCTGAATTCTCTATGTTTTTCAGAACTTTTAAAAATCTTTCAGGTAATTTTCTTTAAGAAACATATGTTAGTACTTTTATTGCCTCTGGAGACAACATCCTGAATAAATATTTCAAAACGTTGTTTATGAAAGTTAGTTGAAGTATCACTTACCATTGGGAATGGTTGATGTAATTCTCTTAACTTGGAGTTCTAAGTGCAGAAATTAGTCATTATTTGATGTATAGTTTCAGGTAAAGTAACTATTCAATTGGAAAATCCTTCTGAAAAATAAGTGTGTTATAAAGTGTACTCCTTTCTGCCTTTACATTATGTTGATTCTGGTTGCCTCAGTAACTGCCCAATTTAATTTTTTAATTTATTCAGTCTCCACCTAATGGATGGAAATTATTTTTCTTTTTGCTTCATACTTGCAAATCTTCAGCAATTCAGAAAAGAAGAAAGAATGATGTGAAATATGAGCTGTAAAAACACTCTTTAATTTTATTGGTAATGTATGCTCCTTCTGTAAATAGCCCAAGGCTTTTTGATTGCTTTTATAAACTGTTTATAGGAGCTTTATTGCTACAAATGGAATTCTTTTTATATCTTATTTGAAAAAATATTTCCCAGAGCAAAAGTAATCATGATAAAATGTAATCATTACAGCAGAGAGTTGTGTTTCAAGGAAACTCACATCAAATTTTCTTTTCTGGCACTATAGAGGAATGCACAGTTTTTCATTGATTTAACACCAAGTGCATGTGCCTCTGTAAAAAAAAGGCTTAGTTTAAAGTTTTACTTGATGTTAGATTCTAGTTAGTACCACATTTTATTCAGAATGTTCATTCTGTGAATAAAAACATAAAAGAATTAGTAAAATATGGAGAATTTTACAGGGTGAGAAGAAACAGCTGTAAACAAAGAGTGAACTGATTAACACATGGCCTCAGCTTCTACCACAGAAGACTTTATTCTATAACACCATTTGCACCCAAACCTCAATAAAACAACACTTCTGTTTACTGGGGGACAGTTATTGTTCTTGCTTACAGAAATTATTATTATCAATTTTATAACTAATGAGGAATGACTGAGTTTTGTTAAATTGATAGCTAAAGAGTATAAAAGTTTTAGGCATCAAGAAACTGTTGAATTCTGTAAAGCACAGACAATTAAGATACATTTTCACGTTCAGCATCCTGACTGTGAGCCTTTATTTCAACTGCAGGATTAAATAAGAAGTTGTTCAAATGTCTGTTTCAAAGAGAGAAAAACCATAGAATTCAGAAAACGATACTTTTGCTATAACTTGTTTACATCCAAGGCAGAGCATATTGTTGAGTGAGAGAATATGTATAGCTTCATTATTATGTAAGCTTTCAGTAATGCTGCAGGTTTTAGCATTGAATGAATTGACTTAGATCCTCCTCCGCACACATTACTTTGTATGCTTGTGAAAGAACAGGTATAGATCACTTTGGCTGTAGGAATCTGAAAATTGCAGGTTTTGTTTTGACTGAGAAAACATCTCAAAGTTCTATATTTACAGCCTTACAGATATAAACATAACTCATTCTGTCTTCTTGTTCCATATCTAGAGAGTTTCTGCCCCTTCTAGTAACCCTCTGAAGGCCTCTATCCTTTTAGAAATATCCAGTTATTTTCACTGAACAAAATTTCCAGTGATCAGATACTTCAATTTTTCTTAGAAGTTTCATCAAAAGAATTGTCTTCCTTAGCTTAAATTCTCCTTCAACTTAAGCTCCACTGAACTTTTGGATTCCAGATTTTCAAAGCTCCTTTTGAAGACTTCTAAAATAATGAAGGGGTCCTGAGCCATTTGTGTTAGCTTTGAAGTTAGTCCTGCTTCAAGCAGAAGTTGGACTACATTTTATCAGTTACTCAAAGTCCAAGCTGAAGTTCTATAATTTTATGATTCTGTGACTTTCACTGAAATTAATTAGGGACTGACTTTAAAGGGTGAAATTGTAGATTAAGAATGGACGAAATTTAAAAATCCCAGTCCTAAGGACCCCTGTTTCTTAGCCACATTTCTGTCATTCTTAATATTTAGTACAGCTTTTACTTTGTTTCATTTCCACTTCTACAGTGCTCAGCTGCTTTTTTTTTTCTTTCTGGGAACTTTGACGCTGTTGGCCACTTCACTCTATTTTTGCCTTTTCTTCCCCCTGATTCTGCCAAGTCCCTGTTGGCAGAAACATATTACAAACTTTTTATATCATAGTGATGTAATCAATGATGCAGCTTTCCAATGTTATTAATGTAATGAAATACATTTTCAGAATTGAAATAAACAACAGAGATAAATTATCTATTCTGAAATAATCTGCATCTACGATGCAAATAGGCAAATTCTCAGCTGACAGGTTTAAATTAATTTCTACACCAAAGAAAGAGGATAAAGGAGGAGATTTGTGGGATGTTTCACTGCCAGATATCAAGTGCCATTCCTGGGAACCTGCAGGGAAACTGAACTTGCACAGGGTTTACTCTCGTTTTTGGGAATGCTTGGAGCCATTGTAACAGATACAAAAGGAGCAGGTGTTCACTTAGGGTCTCCAAATATTCATATGGAAGTAGCCATGAGGGCGTTTTTCACGTAATCTTAGTATACCAGATGCTTGAGGACAAAAGGGGTGAGACCTCTTACCTGTACATTCTGAAAAATTTGTTAATGTCATCTTTGCCTCTGCAAAACAATGTTTTTGGGAAAAAAAGTTCTTTCCATTTGACGAATGTAGGCTGTGATCCTTACACCATGGATTAGAGCATCAGACTAAAACTCAGTGGTTAAATGCTGGCCACGCATTTCCTAGGTTCTCATCCTGACTCTTCTGGCAATAACTATTTTTCATTTATTCTACAGATGAATTAACAGGGCTTTCACTTGGCAATTTCAAGCAATAACGAGGGAGAAAAGCTAGATCTGTAAGAAATGGCTAAATCTTACTCATTCTTCCCAAGTAAGGAAAGGAGAACTGTAATTTGGAGATGATTGGAGTCTGTTATCAGCAGGTAGAAATTTTACCTATGTTTACAGAGAATAAAACCCTTCACATGAATTTCGAAACAACTGCATGACTTCCTGAGTTCTGAGTCAAGACATTTTTTTAATCTTTTCAGGGTTTACTGTTTGCTGCCTTTATTCCAAGTTATTCAACAGTTTAAATTAGATAATTGGCGATCAAATTCCAGAATTTTTCTGTGAATGTCAGTGCTTGCCTCCTTTGACTGCTGGGTGAGAGGCAGCTTTTGAATGAATAGCTGATCTTAACAAGTAAAAGCCCTCTTCTTATTTTAGCTTTCTAAAGACACTCCTGACATTGCTCCCAGGTTTGTACATCTGCTGGTAAAGAGTATGAGTTGTGATGAGGGTGAGTGGCAGTCGCTGTATTTGAGCAGAAGACAAAAAGGAGATATTGATGACAAATTAGAGAAACATACATTAAAAGGTCCAGTGGAGAGACATCATATGAGGATCAGTGAGTCTAGACACCACAAAAAAGAATGTGAATGAAGAATTGCTGAGTAGAAGATATGTAATGTTAAATGTTTAAAGTTCCTTCCCTCTTGCTTTCTTAATTCTGTTTTGACTGTATGATATAGAAATGCAACAATAATCTGCAGCAAGGCTAAGACTGAAACACATCTAAAACATAGATTAGCTTTCATTCCTTAATATTGGAAAATCTCTAGAGAAGGAGGTGCTCTGAATTTTGTTACTGTCTTAGAGCAGATGACACCAGCAAATTCATGGAAGAAACAGGTTTGAAAATCAAATATGGTATAATCTAGTCAAAAAATTTTTTACATAAAATTGTTATAAAACATAGAAAGAGGACTTCACATGGTGGCTGTGTATAAAATCTTACTGTATCTATACAGATGTGGCGTTATTTGAGAACCATGGCTTCCAAATCAATTAATGTATAAAGGTATATGAAACACAGAACTTAATTTACATTGAGATATTGTTTATAAACATACTGGTATTTCAGTCCTAGAAATTAGTTAGATAATATGGTACAAAGAGGCTCCGCAAACCAGAGGAAAACATAGATCTTCTATCCTGGCTTACTCTTTAGATTAGTAGGCACAGCAGGAATGCTCTATGACCAAGAGCTGCATGTGTTGTGTAACTTACTCTCCACATAGATCCGTCTTCTGTGATGTAACTCATTTTGTTGGTCTTTTACCCTTTCAAATAATGAATTGTTCAGGATAAGTAGTAGGCTCTGCAAGTATGTAGTCAACATGTTCACGCAAATAATTCATTTCTGAAAAACCAGTACATTGAATATTTTTACTGTCTCTGCTCTTCTATGAATTTTTAAATCTTATAAGACAATTGCCTTCTAACTTGGGTTAAATACCTCCCCCAAAAATTATCCAAGCAACTCTATGTAGTTATTCGATTTCAGAGGGTTGAAGAACCCAAAGCAAATCTAATTCCTCATCTTTACAGTATGTTATAACTCATGCCCTTGACATCAGATTTTCTTTTCAGTGGGACTTGTTTTAGTATACGGGTTATCCCAATGTAATAAAATGGGCTACTGCAGTATGTTCATACAATCATAGAATCATAGAACCCTCTTTTGAGTTAGAAGGGACTCTAAAAGGTCATCTAGTCCCCTTTCCCTTTCTCTTCCTTTCTTTTCCCTTCCCTTCCCTTTTTCCTTTCCTTTCCTTTCTCCCCTTGTCTCTTCAGAACAAAGGAATGGAGTAAGATGTGTACCTCCACAGCTTTAAAGCATACTGCACAGACATTCACAAATTAGGCTGTCTCATTCATTTGAGCACCTAGAATTTAAGTGTTATTATAAGAAAACTTAACACAAATATTTTTGCTGGTAAAGGAGTTTCTAAGTTTCACATATTTACTCTACTGGAAGAGGGTAAATTGGGCTTCAGTCCTCCATTGTCTTTTCTTGAGACAGTCATCTGATGAAAGGATCAATAATGCAGAATAAGCTAGAGCCTTTTGCTGATTAACTTTCTTTTTGTCATTATGATGCTTAGAAGAGATTTAACTCAAATTAAAAACAATAAAGAAAGAACGAAAGGCAGCAGAAGTATCTGTTTTGAAAACTGTGACACCACAATCTGGACTTTATCCAATAACCATTTTTCACACTTGAAATTGGCAAACTAAATGATTAAAGGTTTGATCTTATTAGAACTTAACTAATGTAAATCTTCTAATGTGATGCCTGAAACACTTGTCTTGAGGTTGTCATACATCCTTATTACAAGCTTGTATTGCAGAAACTTTCTACCACTGCAAGCATTTCGTTTACAGCTCTGAGAATCTGAGAGCAAGTAAACAGTTGAATGGAAATGTAAATGATGGGTTAAAATGTGACAGTTTATATTACTTGGGCTTCATGTCTTAGATAAAGACCAAACAAAGCTCATGTTTCACTTCCAGGTAGAAGGAAAAAAAATATTCTTTCTTGAAAGATGATTCCCCAAGCATAGCTTTTGACCAACAGTCTTAAGCATAGTGAAATCTTGTTTTCTTTCCAGGATTTTTGTGAATTGCTGAACACAAAGTGACACTGCATGTACACAAACCAGCTGTTTATTGTGACTGAGTACCATAAATATGCATGATACTATATATACTTAACATGCCTAGGCAGTCTGCAGATCTAACGGCATAAAGCAGTACATAATCCAGAGGAAGGAGATTGACAAGAAACTTTGGAAAAAAAGTGGGTCAGATCCATAAGGAAGACACAGATTTTCTATTTGTTCATTGTTGTGCTTTAGTATTTCTCAAGGATTTTTTCTATAAGCATGAGAATATGGTTGATTTTCTCATGACAGCAAGAAATGTGAAGAGAGAATTAAGGGGGAAGTTCTTATTTGGCTGTGATATTTAAGTTTTTAAATGCCTAAAGCCTCTGTGGATTCTAAGGTACCAGGAATGTCAAATCATCTCTCTCTGGGGGATAAAGGATGACAGTTACTGATTAAATATGGAAACCTGTTTGCAGGAGACACATTGCAAACTGTGTGTCATTACTTTCACAATTCATTGTGATGAGAAGTAGATAATATACATCTTTGGACAAATGATATCTCATTGTCTTTAAAGGGAATCCAGCTTTAAGCCAATTTAATTTTTTGAATCTTTGGCTTTACATCCAGACTTATCAGGTGGCAAATGCATGTTCAGGTATAGGAGGGTCCTACAGATCAAAAGCCACATTATAATGAGTCTTTTTGTTTTTAAACGTGAAGGAAAAATAGTTTTGTAGTGTAAGCACAAATTTTACAAGGTGCACTAAACTAGGTTCAGTGGAGTGTTGCTAAATAGTGCTGTTTTGCTAGTTTAGCTGTAAACTGTTCCCTTAAAATTAGTCATCACTGTCACAAAGCAATGTTTTCATACTGTGCTGTGTAGAGAGAGATTAAGACTTTCCACTTGATGGCTAATTCTTGTCTAGTCATTTATTTTCATCTTGTATTAATATGCTGACACTAGTTGTTCCAAGAAATTGGTAGAGAAATGCATGGACTTCTGTATTTACCTAGTGAATGCTGTGTCTTGACTTCTAGACATACTGCCTTGTTAGTCCTAAAAAAAAGTCTTACTTGTCTTTAAATCCATATTATGAAAATAGCTCAGTGCTCAGTAACCCATTCCCAAATGAGCGTCCTGGAGGGCACTGTGTGACTGTGCTGGAGCCAAAGATAGCAATGGCAGTGTGCAGAACATATAGGTTTGCATTATTCCTCAGCCAGTTGCCCTCTCCCACTGCTAATTAAGACAAACTGACAGTCCACCAGCCTTTCTTGACTGCCTGGGTATCCTCATTCCTCAAAATACATCATCTGGAACACAACAGCATTGTTGAGTTTTTCTAGTATTGCCGATGTTCAGCTCAGTAAACAAAATATATATTTCACTCTGGTGATGTGACCAAGTAAAACTGGCTTTGTATATTGTGAAAGGGAAGAGATTAAAAAAAAATCAATACTAATTCTGACATCAAATTACATGCTGACGCAGAAAATGAACTGCAATAAACCATTTCTAGCACTCAGAAGCATGCAGATATAGGGATGGCTAATGAAAATTGCTCTAATAATTTGAAATGAGTGCGTATCAAATACACAAATCCCACGTCAAAGCCACTAAAATATTTTGGGTAAATGAAACTTTTATTGGAAATTCTAATCAATGTCTTATTAAACATATTACTTTTCCAGTCTGATGCACACTTATGACTAAAACTTTGACAAAAGCTGACTAATTGCTTTTTTTGCTTAAGCAGGAAAATAGTATTTTCAAATTTCTGGTGAGCTAAATAACATTTTTTACATTGGTTATTGATGAGCAGATGACCAACAGATTGACTATTTTTTTTGCAGAATATGTTTAAATTTGCATATTCTGATGTCTCTGAATATACTATAGAGTACAGGTGTGCGTGTGATGGTGTCCCATTTTGCCACAGAATACTTGTTAATATCCATTAAAATGTTCAAAGAGCAATACTCATCCTCTACTTTGACAAGATATCAAAGCAGCTCTGCAGCGTCTTGTAAGCAGCTAATTGGAAATTTCAATTTGCTGTTTGTGTCATTCTGTCCTCTGAGTGAGATTTTGATCAACTATATAATCTCATGCTCTTTCTTTTTGGTTCTTATAAGGAGCTCCAAATGCATCACTTCATTTTGTTAATACTGCCTGCTCATAGTGGGGAGTTCATAAAAAACGCATACTAGCAATTCCTCAAAGGATAAGTCAATTAAAATACATCTAATTTACTGCTGTTGTACATATTGGGTGAACTTACAAAGAAAAATGATTTAATATTCATCTTAGTGAGGATTTGAGATTAAATTAATGATACAGCTTCTCAGTTTAATGGCTAGACCAATTTATATAATATATCCAAAACTCTACGTGGTTCCCTGTTCCAGGCCATGGGAATAAAGTGCTTGTGCTTTCGAGATTATTGTAATAATCTTGGAACTTTCTGACAGCAGTGTCTATCCTGCCTGCAACATCTTGAGGCCATCAATCTCATCATGATACGATCCCAGATTCTCCCTTCAGTGCCACTGCTCCAGAATCTGGGACTGCTCTTTTAACATTGGTAACTTGGGCACGTATTCCTGAGTAATTAATAAAACCAAACTCTGATATTTTACTTTGGGTTATACATAATTATTCTATGGGCCATAAGAAAGCAAAATATGAAGTCTGATAACCTGTCAATCTTTGTGGAACTGGACAAAATTTCTTGTCATTTGATATGAGCTCTTTACTCCAGTGACATTTCTGAAATTATATTTACTGTCAGGAGTTATTAAAGGGAGACATTTTCTTAATGTACTGCACAGAGAGGAAGGATATAGTGCTGCCAAAAGGAAAAAAAAATCTTACAAGCAACCGGAAAAGTGGGAAATAGCATGGAAGGTAGAAACCTACCTCAACTACAGAACTCTTCATTATACTAGCTAAGATATATTATGTATAATTACAATTGGGAACATGTATTCCATCAGACTCGTTTGCTTTTGTTGAAGTCAAACACTATCCAGATGGTACAGTGCATTTTCTCTAATCACCTCCTTTTTATCTCATGCTTTTCTTGAGCTGTATTCCTTACAGAGCCTTTTTCTTTTCCTTTTTCTTTGTAAAAGTATTACAGTGTCCTTCATTTTTGGTCCTATTGCCATACATTTCTCTCATTTGGAACCATTTCTTAGCTCATAAACATAATTTGTCATTTTTTTAAAATGTTATCTCTGTTTGATGATTTCAATCATAATGTCCTGAGTGCCTTACTAGCAAACAGTGCTTGTAAAGAATACTGCTTGTTAACAGGATCATTTTCAGGTCCTTTGGCAATAAGGATCGTATCCATAAGCTATATATATTTCATATATATTTATTCTGATATGTGACAATATAAACCAACACTCTCTTATTATACCAGCCACCAACATATTAAACTATCTGCTGACAGTTTGAAGGAGAGATTTTTTTAATAAATAGAGGAAATAACTCTTCTTGATGTGAACTAACAACTTTTAAAGGAAGAAACTGGTTTCTATCATCACAGCAAACCTCTTGGGCAGTCAGTACAGAGGAGTGTGGGGTTCCTCAGAGTGAGCCAGAGGAAGGGGTGCTGAGCTTTCTGCTGAAATGGCATAAGTTTGGAAGCACAAATTGGAAAGCAGTGAACTCAGTGTGTATTCTCAGTCTCTCATCTTTACAGAAATTCTTTTTAGTGCCTACAGAGTGAAGAAACTCTTTGTTTTAATGTCTCAGGATTCCCTCTAGTAAATCCCTGTAATAAATGCACAATAGGAAATAATTAAAATAGAAAGACATTCACACTTTTATTTGCCTGGCTATCTCCTAGCATGCAGCAATACAGCCAAAATCTCCCTCTGCCTCTGTAAGTGAATGCATGCTAACAGGTGGTGTCATCAGCATATGAACTAGACAGACATAGGAAAATGTACGTAGAAAAGTTTTCCAATGCAGCTGACAGCTCTCTGAGGAGGAATCAGTCAGCTATTTGAACAGCTCCTATAACTCATAACAAGAAGTAAAGTAAGTGAAACTGCCAGGAAACTCGAGTGATGAAATTTAAATTTTAAATGAGTATTACTCAGGACTCCAGGATTGAAACTCCTAACCTTCCAGAAAATGCTATTGATTTTATTTTCAGCAATGCTTTTGTACAGAAGTATGATGCTATCCTTAACTGATAAGGGGAATATTTCTGCCTGTTGAATTGTTATCTTCATCTCCCATTTTATCCGTGGCCATCCTTGCAAATCTCCCTGGTCTAATAATCTAATAAATCTTCTCAGATGAAAACTCAGGGGTTCCCAACTTTCCACTGTTCCAAGTGCCCCTTTGAGTTTGTGTAGATTACCACATGGAATCATAGAATCATAGAATGGCTTGGGTTGGAAAGGACCCCAAAGGCCATCAAGTTCCAACCCCCCTGCCACAGCAGCCTCTAGAACCACGTAACCTATTACTTCTAGTATACCCACCTATATTCATCACTGCAGGTCTTCACATTCTCTTGTTCTCTTCCAATTTTGTCACGTGCTGCTAACGCAGCACTTCATCAGAAAGCCTGTTTAAACAAGTTTGTAAAGAAGTGAGTTCATTCGTAAATTCAGGGATTTGGTGTCACTAGATCTTGTGATAGAAGTGAAACATAGGCACCATCCATGCACTTTCCTGATCTTGATTCTCTACCCACCCACTAACTAGCATCTTTAGCCCAGGAGGGTCTATACAAGGTGTAAGATTTAGTCACATTTTCTTAAGCCAGCAACTTACAGCGGACTAAAGTATACTTGTATTTCAAGGATGAATATTTCCCTGTGAGGTATTCAGCCTTGAAAGGTTTCAGGTGATAGAGAAGCCACCACTTCCCTGGGTGACTTGTTCTGATGGCTGCTCTCCCCCACTATTAGCATGTGTCATGTTCCCACTGTAAAGCTGTCTGGCAGCAGTTTGCAGTCACTGGTTCTTGTTACGGCTTTTTCTACCATATTAAACACTGCATTCAAATCACTTCTTAGTCATCAGACGGAAAGCTAACCACCTCGAGCTTTTTATCCTTTTATTGAAAGAATTTTTTTCCTCAGCCTCTGAAAAGTTTATTTCTTCTCTTTGTTCTGGTCACCTGTTTGGTGCTATAGCTCCAAATCTGCATTAGAGAAATTTCAGTTCAAATCATGTTACTGCAATGTTTTTATATTTATCATCTAGTCTGTTCTTTGTCTGATAAATCTATGCTTTAATACCATTTAATAGTGCTAATTTTTATGTGGTTCTCATGTAATGGCCTTTTAGAAATCTGAATACTTTATATTTGACAGTTATCTCTGCCATCCAAAGTGGCACTCTCATCAGGGGATGAAATCAGTTTTAGCAAGGCCTGTTTTCCATGAAGTCTAGAGCAAGCACTTAGCAGTATTTTTCTTTTATTGTAACTGAAAGTCTGTTTTCTGTGGCTTTCTGAATTTCTGAAGAAGGACCACATACCGCAATATGTTTCTGATGATGCTTGTTACGGTTGCTCTGCAGTTTTATATATTCTGCTCTGAAATACCTAAGAGATTAACCTAAACATCAACTATAACCATAATATCTTAGAGTTTAAAATCATTAGAAACATCTTTTGCTTGTCACATCATATAATAATAAATAAAGTTTTAACTGAAATTTAACTGAAAACAGTTAATGTATGATTCTTTAATGAATACATCTGTCTAAATAAGTTTAGCAGTATTAATGTAGATGTAGAGGCAAATAGTTATGTCCCTCTCTCTCTATCATCTATTTATTTATTTATTTATTTTTGCCATTTGAAAGACTGATGCATAACAGTCATCAACATACTTCTTTATTAAAACAAAGGACCGCTTGATCTATTCAGATCATCTTTTTGACCAGATGATCAAAGTTTCTTTTCCTTAGTTGAAAAGACTGAAATTTGAGTCTTAGTCATGACTATTAGGTCTTCCAGTAGAACAGGTTTTAACTCAAGACATCGTGTGTGAACAATATTAAGATGTACCTTTGCTGTTGTAACTACTAGTGTTCTTGCTCTCTGCTCTCAGAGTTCTCTATGAATCCCTGGTTTACAAAAATATGTTTTGTCCTTTTTCTCAGAACTGTCTGGGACAATGAGGCATCGTCACATTTTCTGTCCTAATAGTTCAAGTCACATTGGAGTCAAAGCAGAGAATGATAATGACTAAGTGAAGCTTTCAGTATAGCCATCTCTGCACTTGATTCAACCAGATTTCTAACTTACTTCACCAAACTGTGAAAACAACGAACTGTAGTGGCTGTATTGGCTTACATATCTTGTGATCAATATATTTTATTATTTGTGACATCAGTCTTTGTACTTTTGACATCCCCATGCTTTGGACAAAACTGATGTTCCTTATATGCCAGTACAGGTGCATCCTGTTACCCAAGACAGCTGAGCCATGTACTTGAGAGAGATCACTTCTTATGTGAATGATGTTTAAGTATTCTTCAAACATTGCAGAGGCAAGATTTAGTGTATAACTTCATTCTGAGTTTCTGAATAGACTTTGAGTTGGAAGGCTATCCAGACTTAAATTCAGTTCTATTTTCTTTCTGTGAAAAAACCAACAAACAAAACAAAACACAACAAAAGACACCCCACCACATATTTAATCTCTTACAATTCAGTAGTTCCATGTTTCCTCTCTCCATATAAAGTTTTATTGGCTATTATACATTTTTTAGAGTCAATAAAAATGATGCTTGTCTATTTAGAATATATGGGAATTAATTTGACTGAACACCTACTCTTCAATTTGCTTCTCAGATAGGAGCCGTTGGTTTTTATTCCTTCTTTGATGCATGGAACTTATTTACCATTTCTGAGAGTTGCTTCAGAAGCTGTGACTATAAATGCCACTGGTGCTTCCCTTTTCAAGAAAAACACATACCACCTGATGAGACTGAATGAGTACAAGTCTACATGGACAGATGACATGCATTCCAGTTTCCTGATGGAACTGACTGATGTAGTTTCCAAGCCATCTCCAACATATTCACAAAGTTGTGGCTGTCAGGTGAAGACATGATGAGTAAAAAGATTATCACTCTCATTTTTAAGAAAGGTAGAAAGGATGATTTGGGAAACTGTAGGCAAGTGAGCCTCACATCTGTTCCTGGGATGATCATAAAGCAGATCCTCTTGCATGTTAAGTTAAGGCACATGCAAGATGAGGTGATCTGTGACAGCCAACATGGCTTGACTAAGGGCAGATAGTGCCTGACCAATCTGGTGGCCTTCTATGATGGAGTGTTAGCATCGGTAGACAAAGAAAGAACAACTGATGTACCCAGAGGATGGTGGTCAGTGGCTCAGCATCTGGATGGAGATCAGTGGTGAGTGGTGTCCCTCAGGGGTCAGTACTGGGAGTGATGCTCTTTAACATCTTCATCAATGACATCAACGGTGGGATCAAGTGCACCCTCAGAAAGTTTGTGGTTGGCACCAAGCTGTGGGGTGCGGTCAACATGCCTGAGGGATAGGATGCCATTCAGAGAGACACAGACAGGTTCAAGTGGGCCCAGGAGAATTTCATGATGTTTAATAAACCCAGGTGCAAAGTCTTGCACCTGGGTTGTGGCAATGCCCACTATCAGTACAAGCTGGGGGATGACAGAATAGAGCACAGACCTGCTGAAAAGAACTTGGGGGTACAGGTGGATGGCAAGTAAGGCTCTGTGCTCTGCTTTCTTGGTTACTTCGTCATAGGTATTGAAATGTTGCTCCTAAAAGTCTGCCCTCAGTCCTTCTCTTGCTATTCAGAGGCAGATGTACATTGGTTTCTCTACTTTGTGGAGCATTTCCTTCAAGCTTCTTTCATGCTAATTTGCATGAGTTTCACACACTTTTTCCCCAGTCATGCTACAGAATGCAATCACTTCCATTACTTTTGATTTTATTAAGTCAAATGATGTTAGCTTGGAACCAACAGTATTCTAAATGAGCCAAGTTTTTCAGATACTAAATTTTATTACTCATCCTTTAATACAGCATCTAGTTATCATGCTTTGTTATTCAAATCTTCATTTTGCCTGAATAGCTTAACAACTCTTGGCAGTAATATGTTAATTATGCTTGCAGTAATTGACCTTTGCACCTGCAAAGTGCAAATAGGTGCATATATGTAAATTAAGACTTATAAATGTGACACAATGCCAGTAGCATTTGACACCGACTGTATGCCTTCTGTCTTTCTCCTATGTATTTTGAGCTAATGAATCAGCTGCTTTAGTCTCACTTGTGGTACAATATTCAAAATGCAAGTCCAATTTTTTGTTTAATTATGATGAATATGTTAAAACAAAGAAAAAAACCAAATAGTTCTCTTTTGCCACATTCCTTAACGTTCTGCTTTGAATCTGGACACTTCTCTGCTCTTCCATAATCATGGCAGTTTTTTCCTTTTCTTTCTTTCTTTTTTCCTTTTTTTTTTTTTTTTTGGAACATTCCAAATTATTTTCTATTTTGTTTGTTTGCTTTTTCCTGACTGCTGCAGCTAATGGAAATGTATGCTGATTTAAGAATCTTTATTTTCATTTTAAAGGAGAATTTCTACTCATGATTATAAGAAAAGGCATGAAAACATGAAACAAAGCATCAATAAGTGCTGTTTTCTTGTCATGATTGGTTTTTTTTTTTTAATTTCTGCTTTGTTACAAAATTTACAAAAGTTTTTTTTCCCTAATTCTAAAACTTTTAAAACAAAGTTATCTATTTTATGCACCACTGTGCAATTTTTTTCCTATCTATCTTCAGGTTTAACTCCTAGCCTAGATAAAATGGCTTATATCAGGCAATTAAAATAGCACTGGATAGAAAGAAAGGACTCTGGACATTAAGCTTCTTTCATTTTCACATTCTTTGAAAAAATGAATGGATCAGATACAGCTAATGTTCTTCCCTGTGGCATGGGAAATGCTGGCTTCTGGAGATATGAAAATTATTTTCGTAGTGTAATGGGCTCCTCCTTCCTTCATGGCAGAGCTCCAGGTTTATGCTCACAGCAGGCTGAGTGCATGGGAACTCAAACTAAGAGCTTTGTGGCAGATGGAGCTAAATGTTGTCACTTCACCCAGTGCTGGGCAAGGATAGCGGAAGCCCTGGGGTGTCAGGACCATCATCACCGCAAGTCTGAGCTTGTGCAGAGGTCATCCTTGCATCACATGGTGCAGTTCTCTGTACAGCTTTGGTGGAGATGCTCCACACAGCTCTCCAGAACCCATGTCATGCCAAGTTTGATGTTTGAGGGTTCAGAAAGCTCTTGATTCTCTTCCACCATCAGGTGGATTAGGATGGTGAGGAAAAGAATCCCCAAATTTGTTAAGCTATCTCTGCCAAAACCTGAGGCTTTATTGCACATCAGTCCAGTAGTGGTTGACAATGAAATGTTCTCTACACTAAGAAGAGCCTTTGTAACGAAAAGGGAGGATTTGGCTGTAGTGAAGGAAATGCTGATTATTTGTACAATTGGTCAATAATGAGATTTCTTTAGGTCAGTTAGGCTCTCTAGCTCCAGGACAAAAGAGATCATGTGGTTGACTTAACATCAAATTGCAACTCTGGATATATAATAAGTCACTTCTATTCTTCGTTCCTGATAGTTCTTTTATTTTTGCTGTTGATAGTTTCTATTTGTAGCTTGTTTTTTTTCCCCATAAATCAGTAAGACCTGACTGTCACACAGGGTACCTAACTCCAGACCTTCACCCTGGACATCAAAATTGATTGACACAGCCTCAGCCTCCATATGCATAGAAAGGGCTCTAACGCAGACTGCATTGACTGAACCTAGAAAGGAGCATATAACATGCGATGACCAATAGGTGGTTAAGTATCTGTAGGTTATGGTAATGTTTTTCCTTCTTCCCCACTCCTGGAGCATGGATTCTGATCATCCAGCATTTCTGGGAAGTGCAATATTGACTTTTCAAATATCTCACCAGCCTTTGTTTCTCTGAGGGGATTTTGGCTTGTTTCAAAAGCAGTGGTGCAATACCTGTTTGCTCATTAATTTGCTCGTATGTTGAGGTATGGCATTCAGTAATTATTAGAACAATCTGCAAAACTTTGTTCATAAAAACAACTCCTTCTGCAGAAGCCTGTTTCTTGGTTTTATATTTGATGTTATACCTAGCAGTAGAATTTATGCAAATGATCTTTCATTGTTTCCTCATTTTGGAAGGACTGCTGAAAAATATTAATGCCAGTATTTATGGTGACTCAGAACATTGTCCTAGGGGATGAGATTTCCTTTGTTTTTTTTTTTAATTTTCTTTTATCATAATTTTTTTTGTTTTTATGAATATTTTGCTACACTATGAAGACATTATTATCCATGATACTGTTTTAGAAATGTATCTTTAAAGGATGTTGACTCAATGAATAAAAGTTGGAGATGTTTTTATACTTTAAATTTCACTGAAAAATAATCTTTCTAGGCTGATGAGGTAATATTAGAATATTCCTCAAGTAAAATAAATAAATACTTATAAAGTTTAATCTTTCATAATAAAAAGAAAAATTCTAAATTCCTTCTTTTTCTGAAAAGTATAGCATTGTATAATAATTTAGGTTGAAAAGAAGCTCTGAAGGTCATCTACTCCAAGAACCCAGTCCAAGGAGGACCAACGATGAATTCTGAAGTTACATGCGACTTCAAAGTTAGATCAAGGGCTGCGCTCAGTCACATTTTTCTCAGGGCTGTGCTCAGTCAAGTTTTGAATATTTCCAAGAATGGAGACTCTGGAGACTCCACAGTCTCTATGGGATCTGAGGGAAATCTCTATGGGTTCTGGAAAATGGTCATGGCTCCCCAGCGAAGTAGTCACAGCCCCAAACTTTTCACTGTTCAAGAAGTCACTGGACAATGCAATGCTCTTAGATATGTGATTTAACTCAGATTGCTTCGTATGGAGTCAGGAGTTGAACTCGTAACAAGTCCCTTCTAACTTCTGATAATCTATTATTCTGATTCTATGAGTAACTTGTTGCAGTATTTGATCATCCTCATTGTGATTTTTTTTCTTTCATCATTTATAATTGAAATTCCTCTTGTTTCATTTTTTGCTCTTTACTCCTGAGTGGATTCTAAGTTTGTCTTCTCTATAATCTTCCATCAGGTAGTTAAAGGTCAGGTTTCCACTTTTGCACTTCTTTTCTGTGGGTTGTATGAACGCTTCTCTCAACCTCTCTTTGTGTTTCATGTGCTCCAAGTCCCTAATAATGTTTTTAGCCTTCCACTGAATTTGTACCAATACAACAATCTCTTTTCTGGGTCACACAAAAACTGGGACATTGCCAGATGTCTCTCCCAGTTAGTAGCTGCAAGAAATGATCAAAAAATTGGTATAAAATCTACTGAAATGAGAGTAAAAAACTCTAGGTACTGCTTAAGTTGAAAAATGCTTAATTATATCATTGTTAAAAATGCAACATTTGTAGGCTGCAATTCTACATTAATGAAACAGAATCAGGAAATTCTATGACTGTGGAAAACTTCAGATTATGACCTGATGATCATAGATAACACTGATGCCAACTGTTGTACATGAATCTTGTATAGTTACTTTTCTTTAATTATCACATAGGGTAATATTTGTACTGCTGTTTTACAGTCAAGTATTTATATTGCAATCTAATTTTATTATTTGTTCTTCAGTATAATTACTTTTTCTTCCTCTGAAGGGTATTTCTTCATCTCAATGTAGTTACAAATATTGGGTAAAAATTAGCTTTAGCATTTTTCAAAAAAGTTTTCCCCAAAAAGCATTGCTATTCTAGATTTTCTGTGAGTGCTTGTCTTGCTAAATCCCAAGATAAAAATCATAAATGCCCTTGAACATTTATGGAACTTCCCTACTACTATCTGATACCATATTATTATCAGTTAATTAGCAAGCAATTCACAGAAAACAAATGAGATCTACAAATTCTACAATGAACTTGCCTTTATTTTTACCATGGCAAGTGCAGATCTGAGGAATTATTTACAACACATTGACAGTTGGATGCTAGTTTACAGAAACTGTGGCTGAGCATTTTAATTTTCAGCCTTAAGGGGTCTTAACAAAGAACTAAATTATTTCAAGTAGACATCTTACAGATTTTCTTTCTACCCCTTTCTACTGTTTTAATGTTCTGACTGTGTGTACCCAATCTATAGATCAAAAGGAACACAGAATCAACTCTGCAGCAAACAAGCACTTCTAGAAAATGAGGATGTGTTTCACTTTATAGGTTAGATTGACATTACTGTGAGTATAAATGTCAACTCTATAGGAAAGCAACGAATGGTATTTCTCACTACCAAAATGGCATTGAGCAAATGGTGGTTGTGCTGAGAGTTTTCATTCTTTCACACTTTGCAAAGAGCTGCTCCAAACAAGGGTATGATCAGACCATCCAAGTTAAAAATTATTTTCCTCCAGAAACATTTTGGTGAACTTGTCATCTGATTAACTATGGAAGTAGAGTTCCTGCGAATGGTGAGGGAGACTTAAAAAGATTCCAGCCTGAGAAGTGAGGCTTTGGGGCAAAGCTCAGGAGTATTTATACAATGCAGCATTCCTGCAATCTCAATACAATCTAAAATTATAAAAACCTGACCCTTGCTGCACTGACTAGAAGTTGAAGTATCAGAAGTTGCACCCTGGTATTTGCACTCCAAACATGCTCTCCTGAATTATTGCTAATGACTCATTGTGCTAAAAGTTGCTAAATGTAACTGAAAAATAATTCATTTAATTCTTCACCGCTTTTTCAAAATGTAGGTGAAAGATCCAAGGATCAGGTGTTTTTTTTGTTTTTTTTTTTAATCTCCATTATTATCAGAACTTCCAGTCCTGAGTCCAGAAGATTACTTGTGAGTGAGGTGGAGAGGCACCAAGGAGACTATAGCTCATTTTGCTAGCTAGCCGCATCCCCCTTCAATCAAGAGTAATGCTCAGCAGCTTGCAGGGATATTTCTCTGCATGCTTTCTTGCTGCTGGAGTACCAGTCTCCCCAGTCTCCTCCAAGGCATAGCCTAAAGTAGTTTATACAAGATGATCTTGCCAAGTATTTACAGGTATTTAAGAAGTACCAGACATTTTTAATCTGCAGTGTTTTATTAAGCCTTTGGATAGATTCTCAGATAAGTTGAGGATAGCTGACTTTCCCTTAAGTATCACAAGATCACACTGACAGCTTTGGCTCAAGCATAGGAGTAGTCATTGTGAAAGGCAAGACATAGGTCAGAAACACAGTGAATTGTGTCTTTCACCTTGGCTTCTGAGTCACCTCTCCAAGCTGAGAATGACTGCTGTAGGTCATGGAGCAATATATCAAGAAGGTTATTATGGTCACAGACCCTTTAAACTATGAGAGTTGGAGCAATCGGCAGTCAATCAGCAAGTAACTCAATTGCTAGACTTCCTAAATTGTCTAGTTGGCTAAAGCAGCAACAACAAATTTTTTTTAGTATAGTTGTGGGAGTGACAATTTCTGTTGGGAAACCATTAAGAATGTGAGAATGCTTGCGTTAAGATCTATCTGAGTATCACATCATCCTTCAAGATATCTTAGAAATCACTTTTCCCGTAGGTACAAAAACTCTGCAGTCGCAGCTGGATCAACCTTTCTCAGTTATGTATCACTGATCATCTATGTACACCTTCCATAACACAGGAGTGCTTTAATTTTTCAACACTTTATTGCTAGAAACCTTATATTTTTCTTCATTACATCTAGAAGAAATTGACTAGCATTTACAAAAAAAAACAGAAAGCATCAGCTTTCCCAGATGAAGAAATCAAGGCAATATTTTCACCAACTGGAAAAAATTCTGAAGTTTGCACAAGTTGCTGAAACAGGTAATTTTAGTTTCTGTACTCCATGTAGAGAAATCGGAGCTGAAGTATTTTCTAACTGCAACCTAATTACTTCTATCTAGTCTAGTTGCCATTAATGAGTAATGTTCTTACTAAAGAGAAGAAAAAATGTCTAACTGATCAGAACGTGCAAACATCAATTACAAAAACTGTTTGGCAACATAAAGATCTATATTATCTGATTTTGTTAAGAAGATATAAATATAATTACCAAAGTGACCAGTAGCCATCGCCCATGATATTTTGCATCTAAATTGATAGTAAGGTTCAAGCTTCTAATTTTATGCTACTGGTTACACTGACAACTAATATAAACAGCTAATGAAGTCCTTTTTCTTATCACTTTGGCAATGGCAGTCCTTTCAGGGGAGGTTCAGATTGGATATTAGGAAAAAAATTCTTCTCAGAAAGAGTGATACCCTCTGTCTGAGGGTAGGAAGGCCCTACAGAGGAATCTGGACAGGCTGGATCGCTGGGATGAGGGATGGTTCAGCAAGTGCTGGGTCCTGCACTTTAGTCACAAAAACCCCAGCCAACACTACAGCTTGAAGTGGAGTGCCTGGAAGACTGCAGAGACAAAGGACTTGGGAGTGTAGGTCGATGCTCAGCTGAACATGAGCCAGCAGTGTGCCCATGAGGCCAAGAAGACAAATGGCATTTTGGTCTGCATCAGAAATAGTGCAGCCAGCAGGACTAATAAGAGGATCATCCCTCCATACTCAGCTCTGGTGAGCCCACACCTCCAGTACTGTGTTTTGGGCCTTTCTCTACAAGAAAGACATCAAGACATCAAGAAGGATAACAGAGCTGTTGAGGGGTTTGGAGCACAAATCTTATGGGGAGTGTCTGAAGGAACTGGATTGTTTAGCCTGGAGAAGAAGAGGCTCAGGAGAGACCTTATTGCCCTCTACCGCTCTGTGAAAGGAGGTTGTGACGAGGTGAGGGTTGGCCTCTGCTCCCTGGTAACTAGCAATAGGACAAGAGGGAATGGTTTCAAGTTGCACCAGGATTGGTTCAGATTGGGTACTAGGAAAAAATTGTTCTCCAAAAGAGTGGTGAGGCTCTAGAACGGGCTGCCCAGGGAGGTGGTGGAGTCACCATCCCTGGAGGTGTTCAAGAAAAGAGTAGATGTCATACTTAAGGACTTGGTTTAGTGGCAGTATTGGTGGTAGGTGGACAGTTGGACTAGATGATCCTACAGGTGTTTTCCAACCTTACTGATTCAATGATTTTATGATTCTATGAAGACTTTTTTTTTTCATTTTCTTTAAAATATTTGGTTTCCGATTGTTTCCTTCAGAACATTTCAGAAACTAAGTTGACTTCTTTTTCTGTGAGAAGTTAAAAATATTTTATTTAAGTTCTTCCATCCTAATTGGAAATCAAAATCCAAAAAGATAGTTATGAAAAAAAAAAAAAAAACAGAACTGCAACCTAAGGAGAATCTTGAGGAAATTTTTTTAAGAAATTGAAATATTTTAGTTATATGCAAAGTATCCCAGCCTGTTTGTGGAGCTACATGCATTGGCATGTGCAAATTCTATTTCATATGATGTCGCTTGCCATCCCATGATGTTACTGAGAAAGGAGGGAAAGAGTGAGTTGGCTGTGGGCACTGGGAATCTTTCTAACAGTACTGATTTCTTCCATGGCTCATAAACTGCTCATCCTTTGATTACCTGGCCATCCTTGTCTGACTGCACTCTTTGTGTAATTGTCAAGTTCTGCTTCACTTGTGCTTAACAGGCATGTAGGATGTTTGAAGGTTTTTGTATATAAACGAAGACGATATGGGTGAAAGCTTTACAGGGGTTAAAAAAACCCTAGGCATCTTTCTGAGTGAGGATGTTGGTCTACACATACAAGGCATCACTCAGGGGTATAAGATGAAACTTATTTCCATCTTAATATGATTTAACAGTAGACACGGTGGAGATGAGACCATCAAATACCATTTAACCTAAAATAACAGCATATTCACTGCAAAGATGCTTCTGAAGGACACTGACTCAGCCAGCCTGAATTCAGCTCCAGCACTTCTGAAAACTTCCTACATTAATTAGATCGAGTTGTTTAGATCATCCAAAAAAACACAGCAGCTCATTTCTTGTGTGTGTTTCTTGCTATCTTGTACATCTTTATTGTGGGCATCAGTGTCAGTCTGCTTTCTTAGGCCAGTGCTGTTCCAGATCTCTATTGCGAGAGTTTCATTCCTAGGCAGATAATTTAGGCAAAACATGAAAGAAGCAGAGAACTCCTGGTCAACTGTGAGACTGTAATTATACAGAGGTATTAAGCTTCACGTCCAGGCATTTAAAAGCACAGGGCACAATGTGACATTTTGTCTTCTGTATTTAAATCCAGTTCTGCGGGAGAAATGATTCTTTGTTCTTTTCTCTCTCTTTCACAAAATCCTATCATAAAAAGACCTTGATTTGCTGGGGCCCTATGGGTGGTAGATTCTAGATGAGAAAGAAAAGCTTGTGTCTGCTCATCCATTGTTGTGGAAGATATATATATATATATATATAAACATTAAAAAAAAACCAACACAAGACTTATTCAGACTAGCTTGTTTTGGACCATGTTTAATATTTTAAAATTGTTTCAGAATGCCCAAAAGCAAGGAAGCCTGATAGTGATAAAACAGAAAGACTGGTAAGAAAAGAAAAAGGAACAGAGGCCAAGTGACAGCTTACAGATTAGTTCAGTAAAATCTTTCAGGAAGTAAAAGTGTATGTCTAGGTGCCAAAGGGAGAAGAATAGGTAGCACAATCACGGGAATGATAAAGTCTGTAAGTAATTTTTAGCAACAGTTCTTCTGCTAAAATATCTGGCTAAACACAAGCTCAGAGAATAAGAAAAAAATAAATATTTAACGGAGTTGAGCTACAGTATATACTTGCAGAAACTCAGACTCTTCGGAAGGAACATGGTTCAATAAGGACAAAGATTTCCTGCTGAATTTTATAATGTAATACTTAAACTCTAAATTTTATTACAGTGGAGATATATACTACTTTAGCATTATTTTAAAATAATAATAAAAGCAACGCAAATCATGTACTGTAAAAATTTCATTCAAAGTTCAAGGAAAGGCGATGTCCACAGTGGACTCTGGGACAGTGTCTGGTTTTCAACTTTTCACTTAATTTTAAATCTTTTTCACTACAAAACTCAAAATGACAAAGGAATAGCAAGAGTCACTAAATTTTAAAATCTGAAAGGCTAACCAAGATCCTCAAGTCTTACCACTCTGCTTGTCTTATTAAATGTGTCTAAGCTTAACTGGCAGTGTTTTATGCCACAGTAGTGCTGATTCATGTAGAGAATACCAATCTGCTCATTCTGTCTGCTTTTCTATTAATTCAAGAAGCAGAAGTCTAAATGTCTTCAGTGCTCTGAAAAAAAGAGACTTTTTCTGTGTGTTTTTAATGAAATGAGATCTCATTTCTCTTTTAAACATTTTTACGTTGCCAAATATAAACATGTAGCGGCTTGCTTAGCAAAATCCTCACATAATTCTAGAAGGACTTTTATTTTTATAATGCCTTGTACATCTTTTTATTATCAACTGAAAAATGATTATTCTATATCATACTCCATTTTTCTGTTTGTTTCACTTGTTTTCCTGGACAAAAAAAACCAGGAAGACTTATGTATTTCCTACCTAAGTTAAATAATATGCATTCTAAGATATTTCATAGCCTGGCTTACTAAATTTGGAGAAAGTGAATGAGCATTATGGAATGAGAGCTATTATTGCCTATTACTTACGTTTCCCTATGACAGTAGGGAGAGAATACAGTGAGAGAGACACTGCCTTCCTTGCCTTTAAATGTGTTTTGATACCTCTCCCTCTTTGGAGATAGTGATTAGAAGGGGACATAAACTCCATTGGTTTATCATTCCATATACTTGCTTGTTGTTGCACATTTGGGGTTTTGGAACTCCCGAAGCTCAAAAGACTTTAAGATATGGAAGAAGGAAAAAACCTTTCAGAGTACACTTAACAGCTCCAAGTACTGTTTCACTCCGTGTTTTAATATGAGGAGAGAAAATTTAATCAAATTTACAGATGTTTCAATATCATAGGTCAAGCTTGCAAGTCAGTGTCATTTCCTGGGATTTTAGCAGTGAGAGGCAAATTTCAGAGTTTTTATTTGTACTACAGTGTACCTTCTCCACAACAGAACCAACAGTCCCTTGGCACCCAGTTATGGCATCAGTTAATTTGGCAGGAAAGTCAGGAATAGGAGCAGTATGGGCTTACCTTGATGTTTCTCAGGCAAAATGAATTTCATGTTCCCAGCAGCACAAGAGAAGAAACGGCAGCAGTGGGGGTCCAGCAAAAAAAGTGGTCATGAGCAGCAGAATGTGGTTGGGGAAGCAAACTTCAGCCAGAAGGGAGGGGAGAGAAAGAGTGACCTTTGCAGTGATGCTATCATAGCAGAATGCCAGTTATTATTTGCAAAAATGAATTAGCATTAATGAGGATCAGGTATTGCTGCCTAATTCCATGCTTCACTGTGGATATAACCTTGGTCACTGCCCGGCTGACCTATTGCCTGTTAATTTTGTATGCTGTGGCTGCAATTCAGACCCTGTTGAAATCAATAAAGGATTCCTGTTGACTCTAATCAGCCCAATCAGCCCCAGTGAGGGGCCCAGCATTATTCTGATAAAATAGGCAGAGTTGGTCTGGGTTTCTACACTGAAGCTGACAGAATAATTGGTCCTCTTTTTTAAAGTATCTGAAATATGAGACAGAATTTAGTTTTGTCTATAATGGTTCTTCTTAAAATGTCATACTTGTTCAGACATATAATAACTTATTGGCAAAGCATTATCTTTTGATTTAATAGAACATTTTAGAGGATGGACAGCATTACAGCCTTATTGGAGGTGCTTCCACTTTCTTACTGCTTTGTAAAAAGTTAGAGTTTAGATATACTTTAAATATTTTGAAAAAACAAATTAAAATGTCTTCTGCATAAGACATCTGAGGGACGCTCAAGCAGTTCTGAATGTATTTGATCAAATCTGAATAGAAAGAATTTGGGATGTAATTAACAGTCTGTTGTAACAGCGCAAGGGGAAATAGTTCCAAACTAAAAGGAGTGATTTAGATTGGGTATTAGGAAAAGTTTTTTACAATAAGAGTAGTGAAGCACTGGAATTGGTTGCTCAGAGGTGATGGATGGCCTGTCCCTGGAGACATGCAAGATCAGACTGGATGAGGCTTTGAGCAACCTGATCTAGCTGCAGGTGTCCCTGTTCATTGCAGGGGAGTTGGACTAGATGTCCTGTAAAGATTCATTCCAATTCAAACAATTCTATGTTTTAGGATGCTTAAGCAAAGGTACCACTGTCTGGAACAGTGGTGAACCTACAATACTCATAGAGTTACAGCCTGCATATCAGTCTAAGCTAAGTTTTTACCCATGCCTTTCTTTACTGGTTGTGTTTTGGGAGCTATAATATTTTTGATCAATCTACAGAATGCTGGACAGCAAGTTAAACTGTTATATGGCTGAGAGCCATATGACATCTCCCCTGTTCTTGGGCAGACAGTGGGTATAGAGGCTCTGGGAGATGTTACAAGGCAGGAGGTGGCAATTGTAGGGTGGGTCTGGGTTGGTTGGTCAGAGGATTGCAGGTCAAACACTTGTGTTGTCTCCTACTTCAGAAGAGGGTTGGGACTGGGGATTAGCCCTGTATCAGCACAGTTTCTTGACTGATTGTGACACAGCCTTAGTACATGTGCAATGCTGGTGGCTCAAACCCAATGTACCTTAGCACACAGCCTCTCCTCAGTTTTACACTTTGCCCACAACAGTCCATATCTGTGGAGACAGAAGATTCCTAACATCTATGCTCCCATACCCTGAATAATTTCATTTGATGAACATTTCATCTCTCTGATGTCCAGAGGAGGACCAGAAACACAGCCTTTCACACACAACTGTGTGTGTCTGTAAATATACGTGCATACACATGTCCAAACTTTCTCATTCCTGAGAGAACTAAGGATCTGCAATTTTTTCTCACCTACAACTGATAGTAATGATGACACTTTTTAAAGTCTTCCCTCATCCCACATGATGCTATTTTCATAGGACGCTATGATGACTAGACAGATTAAAAAAATTCTCAGCAAGCCATCTTTATCTTTTCAGACTTGATCTATACTTATTAAAACAATCCAAATACTATGGCAGTCCATTCTTTTGAGGAAGCCTGATCATGACATAAATAATTTGAGTGTGAGCAATCACATTACTTAGCAGCCTTAGAGCACCTTAAGGCATTTCTAGACAGGAAATTAGTTGCTGCTTCTTCATATATGGCTACGCTAACAGTTTACCTCTTCACTGAAAAGTTCATATTTTTCTTCTTGAATTACTGTTACTACTTTCTCCTC
Organism: Numida meleagris; assembly: GCF_002078875.1. Classification (NCBI taxonomy): domain Eukaryota; kingdom Metazoa; phylum Chordata; class Aves; order Galliformes; family Numididae; genus Numida; species Numida meleagris. The sequence goes on along the minus strand of NC_034409.1, from coordinate 187,795,238 downwards.
ATGTGACCTTCTTTATTTATTTTTAGCAACACTGCAATCAAACCAGAAATAGTTTTCATTTCATTTGATAAAATTTAACTAATACACAATAGTTTCCACTGTTTAAAAAAAAAAAAAAGGAAGAAAAATGTCAAAATCTGTGTAACAATTGAAAAAAAATTACAGCAACTCTTTGCTATATGCTGCAAAAGAATTTCTGTGCAGTACCACATGTCTCTGTGGATTGAACATCAATGTATTGGAAGGTGCACTTATTCTTTCCTATCTGAGAATGTTTACAATTGAGTTCTTTTTCATTATTAAATCACTATGTTCTCTAAAAATCCCCCTTTTCAAGACCAAGTTGTAAATGGTAAACAGTAGCACTTAACACCCTTTTATTGCACAGTATTGCATAAATGCCTCTGATTGGATGTTTCTTTTTTATCTTTTTCTTCTTTTTCTTCTTTTCTTTTTATTTCAATCTCTTTCATCTTTTCACCACTCAAAATTTCCTCTTTTAAAAACCTAAAATCTTGCCACTAATGTACAACTTTAATAAGAGTACTTCAACTCTTACGACTTTTCAATTCTAATTGGTATTCATTAGTATTTCATGACAATCAGACCTGTCCTTCCACTGTTTTAGGCTGACAGTAGTGAAAGAACTGAACAAACTAACAATACTGTCACTACATGTCCACTTCAGAACAAAGACTGCAGTAATGGTAGCGGCACAAAACTACAGTAGTTGGAAGGATTTGATGTTGCAAATCAGCAGCATTTGCCCTGGTTCAGACTCCTAAGAGTGACTACGCTCAACAAAACTGACTCATATAAGATGAAGCTACTACAGCTGAAATCAAGATCTGAATCAGAGACTCCAGGCATTCCCTAGTGCCAGTACCATTAGGAACTGACAGCCTGTCACCACCCCTGTTAACAGTTTGGCACTGTAAAGATAAGCCACTACTATGCTTATATAAAATTCATAACTTGTACAAATGGAGTGCAAAGGAATACTCTGAATTTTGAAGAGGAGCTTGCTGCAAATAATTTTTGAAGATCCATTCATTTAAGGATTATATACAGCATACCCCAAAGAGCATGGATAAAGGGATATCCAGTGTGTTTGAATTAAATATTTCTGAGTCAACAAAGTTTCATATTTTGGCTCTAAATGTATGTCTTGGCATATAATCCATTACAATGGAAAACCTCGAGCAAATTTTAACTGTGCTGTAAGTGCATTGTTTAACATGTACATTATCAGGCAAAGCTTCATCTTTGTTTTCTGATGCACTTCAGAAGGTAAAATATAAATATTTTTTTTACCAAGGGATATGTGGTTTTGCTTGGTCCATAAAGCCATTTTCCTGAGTTTTTTTGAACACTATTTATTACCTTAGAAGGGACCTGATGCTGATATATCAGATTTTGGACTTTTCTGTGGGATCTGCAAAAGCTTGCTCATGCTCTTAAGTCTGTCTGTGTGTGTTTCTTGTATGATTAGTTTAAACATGATTCTGAGAAACGTTACTTATATTCAAAGGGAAATTTTGAAATATTTGTATTTTCATTGTCCTTTAACTTTGACTGATTTATCATTTCATTTTAACTTAGCTCATTACTGCAACTGAACAGTAACAGGTCTCCAAAATTCCACTTACATAGTGGGGAAATTCCCTTCAGAAGAGTGGAAAAAATCCTAGGTCCAATAATTACTAACTAGTAGTAATACATAAGTAGTATGTTACTACTGACCTCCTTCACTGAAATAAAATTATCCATTTAAAGTGCTAAACCCTAATATTTTCTTTATAGGGACTAAATTACTCACAGTGCAACAGGTGAATCTTAGACTGTGTTACATGTTACACACAGTTCATTCAGCTTTAAAGTTCAAATCAGTAGTCAAAACCTGACATAATCAATAAGAGAAACCAAACAACCACATATGAAATCAAGTGTTGTAACAACTTTTGGGTAATATTTGATTCTAGCAGCCAGTTTGGAATTTATTCCAATTTTTAATATATATTTTTTATTGTGCTGTCAGAGTCTGTGGATCTATATATTGGAATGCAGTTTAGAGTTCAGTCACAGTGATTCCTTTTCTCATTATGTTTTATGCATTAGTTTTATCAGTTGCTGTTTATGCACTTGATTTGAAATTTAATCTACTATGCAATAACCATCCAGAGCTCTCACTGTGCTTTAAAGATTTGTAAGTAAAGTGTGATTAGAAACAAATTTTATATTTTGTATTCTATCCCTTACAGTTCCTACTGTATAAACAATATGCTCACATCATATTTCCATAGTAGCTGACTTGTCTCATGTAACCTTGAAAGAAACACAAGACTGGACGTGTACTTCACTATATTAAAATACAGTTTTCTCTGGATCAGGCTTCATCATAAAACAGCACAAGCTTTCATTTGCTTAGATACTTAAAACTTGCAATCTAGAAATCCTTTATCTGTTGCGAATAAGATGTTTGAGAATATTTTAATCATTTTGAAGACAATGCATCTTGCCTTCTTAACAGAAAGGAGAGTAGATACCTTCCACTGTAATTTATGTATTTTAATGTCTGCAATTAAAGATGTGCTTGATTTGTTTTGTTGGTTTTTAAAACCAATCACCATGTTTTCTATTCTAGGCCTTTAATTGGGATGGTTTTAAAAATAGCACGCAGTGCGTGCATGGTTGCCTGCTTTAAAGGCAGAATTTCTTAGCAGTTTCCTGCCATGGTAAAGACAGGACGCAGGGACAGGATCATAAAATCATAGAATTATTTGAGTTGGAAGGGACCCTTCAAGGTTATCTAGTTCAACTCCTCTGCAGTGAACAGGGACACCTACAGCTCCATCAGGTGCTCAGAGCCCCGTCCAGCCTGACCTTGAGAGTCTCCAGAGACGCTGCATCCACCCCTCGGGGCAACTTCTTCTTTATATCCAATCTGAATCTCCCTTCTTTCAGTTGGAAACCATTTCCTCTTGTCCTATCACAACAGACCCTGCTATAGAGTCTGTCCCGTTCTTTCTTATAGTCCCCCTTTAGACACTGAAAAATGCTGCCTGTGGGAGATGCACATGCAACTCAGACCTGTTTCTCCATACAGGAGGTGATACAGGGCTCAGGACAGGCTTGAGCTGCTGAAAGAGTGGAAAAGTGTTTTGAAAGCTGATTCCAACATGCACGGCCTCCTTCAAAGTTTCAGATTCAGATCTAGCATCATGATGTAATTAGAATAGGCTTTTCATGCCATGATCACTTTCCCTTCTAGTTTTTATTCTTTGTACACTGTTGTACCATGATTTGTAGTGAACATGGAATAACCATTAGTTATAATCCCAAAAAACAATTTTATTTATTTTTTTTCTTTCCAAGATTCATCATAGGTAATCACTGAAATACACTTGAAGTGTAAGACTTATTATTTTTCTTGCAATTTTGTACATACACTTTCAGTTTCCGTTACTATTATCTTAATTTGGAAAAAATTGCAGGGTAATCTGCAGAGCTCAAAAGAACATGCACGTTCGTATGGAAGCAGCTGTAGACAAATGGAAATTGTTTGCCAGCTCTCTGCTGAGAGGAAGAATATAAGTAAGAAATAAGAGCCCAAGCTAAGGCAAATGAGCATTTGATTTCATTTTGCTGGCAAGGAATTGTGGCTCATAGGTACATAATTTCACACAGATCTAAACAGGATGCAAACATGCTAGTCTCACTCAAAGAACTTAGTTACCTGGGATAACTTTGGATCTTCAAAATATTTTTGTTACCTCTTTAATTTTCATGGAAATCTTATCGGTTATTTTATTCTCATACAAGTTTGCTGAAGTCTTTTTGTGGCTCTCCCTGTTTATACCATATGAGGATCTGTCCATACTGTTTTCAGCTCAGTAGAGAAGGGAACCCAAGTAATCTACAAGGTAGAGAGATGAGTAAGGCTGTAACTAGTCAGCCAGTTAGTACAGCCATGTCAAATTTCCAGAAAAAGTGAGACTGATGGGAGCTGGCAGCCCCAAATAACCTTGAAAAGCTTCACATTTAGTGGATGAATAACCTCGTTATACTCATCAACTTGGTAATCATTTCAGAAATTACAATTTTTTTTGTTATAAACCTGCTCATTTTCAAAGTTTGGTTGGCAATTTATCCTAATATGCTGTCAATTATTATTTATACTGATCATAGTGCCTATATAACCTGAATTATGCCAGACTACATGCTAGACACAAGCATCGAGATCTGTACTCAGTCCATGCTGGTGCTGTTGTCTAGACAGCAAAACTGGCCCAAGTACTACATCTCTGCTTCACAGCTTTTCCACCTGGATAACTTCAATACCCTACTCTAATGGATAACACATTTGCTGTATCTTTTGGTAAAGAGCATCCCACACTTTATCTCACATGGATTGTCCCTGACTGCATCCCAAAAAGGTTTACAGCATTCCGTAAGCACGTGTAACACCTCCCCTCTAAAAAAAGGCCTGAATCTACAGAGCCAGGACAGTGTGATATAGAGCTCCTACACTCTGCTTAGGGGAAATGGGCTGGAGAACAGAAGGGCATTGAGGGTACACCCAGTGGCACCTTGAGAGTCATCCAGTGTTTTCTCCCTGTCCTTTGAGGGAGGCCATTGATCACGCATTTCATTGCACCACCTCTAAGATCAAGATGAATGTTTTGAGCCAGCCATCCTCAGTGCTCTTACATAAAAGTGAAAAGATATGAAAGATATAGATATGTATAGATAGGTTGTAATGTCATGCTTTCTTTTATTAAAAAGATTGCAGTGTTGCAAATAACTGGCAAAATTTTATTCTAATAATTCTTTTCTAGCTCCTGCTACAGCCCTGCATCGCTATTACCACCATGTGGTAATAACCCTGTGATAATGCAGCTTTATTACTCAGATATGTAATAAAACATTGTAATAACACATTACATTGCACCCCTGCAGTTTCTGAGAATATAGAAATAGCTATGTTTTGCCTTACCATGATGACTCTTTAGCATTAAATTGACGAGGATTTGTCACAATCATTATGTTAAGAGACTTGCATATCTGATTCCCTCCATTTCCTTTGAACAGTCTAGCCTTGGTTCAAATGCTGAAGATCTCATCACCATACAGTAACTGTGATGATAAAAGTATAGGAATAAAAATGCAATTTGGAATCCCTCTTCAGAGCTACTTGTATGTGAAATAAGTATGATTAGACGTTGACAACATATTTAAATACAGACTTCTAAAATTAAAACTGCAAATGTATATGCATATGAAAGTATAACTGACCAACAGAATATCCTAAGCTACAGAATCAAATGGTGTTTAGAATATTATCACTTATACATCTTAAATAATAGCTTTTTTCTGTCAAAAGACAGAATTGTACATCATTGATAGAGAGGTTTATGTGCAGTGGAAGTGTAAAAGCAATAATCTTCACTGGAAAAAAAAAATCAGTTTCTCAATTTTTTTTAAGTTAGGATATGCAGAAATGATCAATTCTCTAGGATTTACTCCTTTGAAAATCCCAGTATTTAATATATTACGGATATTCTAACAAATTCTTGAGAAAAAAAAGAAATGGAACTGAGTCTACCATACATCACTAAAACAAATGTTTCGTATTATTTACTATGGTAACACATAAATGTAGATTAATAACATTAATAATATTAAATCATTACATATTTTGTGACCTTGCAAACATCAGAATATTGAATCAGTGTTATATTGAAAATTAACCATTTTTGAGTTTGGATTGAATTGGATTCAATCATCACTTCATAAAGTCTATCTATGTTTGGACTGGAACAGGAAAGAAATCAGTAAAAATAAAAATCGAGTAAAAATATGTTCTGTCACCATGGCATATAATACGAAAGGAGGTGAAAGCACTAAGTAAGCCACAATTTACTTCTATATTTTGTTTACGAATATATGTTTTGGCTGAAATAATACAAAATCAAATGATCATCTGACTCTTTTTTATAGCTACCAATTTTTTACATACTATTCTGTTCTTGCCATAATGGTAATGATTTAGGAAGGTTGCAAATTCTAGTCCAATTATATTACCCATATATTATTCTCCTTTACAGCTTCTCTAGTCTTCCAAAGTCCATATCAAATGGTTTTGTTGCACTGGAATTTCATGAGTCAGTGCTTCAACAGATCAAGTGTGTGTGGTGAACCAGAACAAATGTATTGGCTTCAAGTTATAGCTTTCAAGGTCGCAAAAACATAACAGGAAAAGCCATCCGTAAATTTTCAGTCATTGAATCACCAAGAAATCCATAGTCGTAATTTTTTATTTTCCTTCCATTTCCTCCTTCAGATTCCCAAGCCCTTGAAATGAATGAAATAAAAGCCAGTTACTTTGAGAAAGCGAGCGCCAGTTTCTGCACCTAATCCAGTACCTGAATTAGTGGAAAGTTTAGGATATTTAATGAAAGCAGCTGTGATTAGATCATTTTGTAAATAGCAGAAAATGCTTAAGTGCCATTGAGTCTAAAATTAAAATTAAAAAATGGAAGCAACTTGCAATGCAAGTCTATAATGGATACAACTGTTTTTTTTTCTTTTCTTGTGGATTCATCTTTGTAATTATGTTACATAAAGGAAGTCATAACTGCTTTAGAAATGATGAATAAATGTCTACAAATAGCACTTTGCATTGAAACAAGGAAGTTTATGGACAAAAGGCCAATGCTGAAAACTTCCAATTATATGAAAATACTTCTAGATTGGGATTGCTGAATAAGCCAATATTAGTAAAAACTCGTTTTATTTTTAAAAAACGTTGAAATTTACAAATATATGAAAAAATGATAAGAATATTAACATGTTTTACAGAAAAATATTACTTAAAAAAAAGAAGTCATACTTTAAAGATTTAGGCAAATATCTACATTTCAATTACATGTAAAATTTAATAAAATTTTAACCTATGTATTTTATAAATAGATATTGCTAGCTCTAGCCTTAAACATGAGCAATGACTCATTTTCCAGAAGATCCACATACATGTACAGCTTTCAACTATTACAATACACACGACAGATACAGCTGTTTCAATTTATGGTGGGAAAAAAATCGTACCTACCACTGTTAGATATTCTTATTTCATGACCAATGTCTTCTACTTTTAGAAATAATTTTAGGAGGAAAGTTAGAAATATTCCAGTTTTACATTTTATTAAATTGTCTTCATAGCATACATAAAACACAAGAGAATGTGTCACTGCAAGGTATGACAACTGTCACAGGCTTTGTTAGCCCTCCCAACTGCAATCTGCTTGATGTCTTCATCTAACTGATTATTATTTTTTATCCTGAATGCACTTAAATCTTGCAGGGGAAGTCCCTAAAACTCATGGAGATATGAGATCCCTACAGTTTTTGTAAACTGCTGTTTGGAGATCTGAAATTTTCAACTCTAGAAACCTTCCAGTAGACTTCTGTGGCAAACTCAATCCCCAGAGATACTGTACCTCCTCACACAGATTGATAACAGATAATTAGAAAAGTGGTAGAAAAAAATACATTTAATATAATATTGTCTTCTTCTTAAAAATGCTACTTTTATTTTTATCCATTTAATGGAGTCTAAGTCTTTGCCAGGAAAAATGAAAGTATTTAAGGTATGCATATTAATACACAGGGATATCAGAAAAATGATCTTGGATAAATTTAAGTAAAAGAATATATTTAAAATAGCTTTTAGGGATTGGAAGATGAAACACAAGAACTGTGAAGTCTTCCTTATGGGTCATTCCCAGTTCATATTCTATATAAGTTAAAAAAGATGCATCGCAGTGTATCAGGGGTGAAATTCCTCTTTTATTTGATGATTCATGTTAACTGGTGTCAAACTCACATATCGTGTTTAATTTCCTATAAACTAAGAGTGAAAACAGTGCCTTACCTAACAAAAAAATTAGCACTACATAAAACTGTGTGAAGAAACACTGTATAAATTAGGGCTGGTGCTGTACCTGTTAGTATGATGTCAGCATGTATTTCACAATGTCTGATAGAATAGATTTCTGCCTTCTGAACTTTTCAAATGAAGAGAAAACTCAAAGATAGCAGGACAACTTGTATCATCCTCAGGAATATAAATCTTTGTCCTAAATCTTTGTCTCTAGAAAGGGAAAAAACAAACATCACCTGCAGATGTTCAAGTTCAATGCTGACTACAAAGAACATGAAATTTGCGTCAATTAAGTTAAAATTCATGAACCAAAGTTCGCCTGATACACACACTGGTTCATTACAACTGTGCACACATATCTACACTGATAAAGTGACTCTCATGTGAATTACTCATTAAAGTAATAACACAGTGGCTCCAAAGATATGTTTGCAGTTTCTTAAGGTCCCAAATTAAGGCAACATATGCCTAAGTACAATACAGTTCTGTAACAGGACTTGGCCGCTGCAAAAGAAGGAAATGTCACTAACCTGAAATTTCTTTTGTAATTAATGTATTCATGGAAAAATGCAAAGCCTTAGGAAATTCTTGACAGTTTTCTCCCATCCATATGAAATGCGAGGTGTTACAAAAATGCATTGCTGAGGCTCCCAGGATGACATGACAACAAAAAACACCATCGTAATTATCTTTGCAACATAATGCATTCTGATTACCTATGTACGGCAATTACATAAAATAACAGAGCTGTTACCATGCTATCACTGACTCACAGAATTCATGTGAATAATTTATGTAGGATGCAGTTGAAAAGGGTCCTCTTTGACGAAAAGGCAGATCTAGAACATTTCCGGAGAGTAAATCAAAAGAAGAGACAAATACATTGGCAATTCCTTCTTTCAGCTAACTTTGCATATATACAGAATGCCTTTCATCTTTTCCCGAGGGTCTATTGAACATGTGTTCTTCTATTTCTCTTTTAACATAAGATCATGCATATCACTTTTTATAAAATGTAAATGTTCACTGGACTTTGAAGTTTTATTAGGAAAGCACACACACAAAAAAAAACAAAAAACACAGAATATTTAAAATAGATCCTTGATTCTATAGGAATTATTTAAATGTCTGGTCATTCTCCCTTCCCTCATTCCAGAAAGCCACTGGAACAATTGATTTTCCTCTTTTGAAAGTCCAGGCTATCGTTTGGGTTTGTTTGGGGTTTTTTTGGTCCATCATTTCTTTCCTACAAGTTTAAGCTATTTTCTCATTGTAACAGATCCAGATCAATAAACACTTTGAAGATAAGGGCCGAGTTGTTGAGACGCTTATCTGTAGGGAGCAGTGCTGAATAACTGCAATAACTATTCCCACAGCTTTCATTATGTGAATCCAGGTGCATCCAGGTACAGGTGTTGTAAGACATTTCTGAAGACTAATGTTTTTAAGCCACTGCCAACTGTATTTCTCAAATGCCATTATTTAAAAGGAAAAAAGGTACAGCATGTACCTCTGCCCTTCATTTCAGCACTGTAAGACAACCAGTGCAGTAGTGTTATTTGTTCTACACTTACAATTGAAGGGCCCTATCTTTCAAATAGGATCTGAAATCCAGATGAAAGCCAAAAGAAATGAAAGACCTTCTATTGACTAGAATGCATTTTAGGTCATTTCAGAAGTGCCTGATATTCTTCTGATTTGAAAGAGGAATGACATGTCCAGCAACGTGTCGTAAAAATTAGGTCCCAGGTTTACTAAATGATCATAGACTGAGTTAAAATGGTCAGAGTACCAGAATGTATTAGGAAAGCTAGTATGTTAAGAACAAACAGTCTTCTCTGGCAAATGTGTGTGTTTCTAAATATTGTATCAACGCTGAACAGCAAAATCTTTGTTATTCAAATTTATGCTGTCTTAGATTTGGCTGAATATTCCTTTTTCTTTTTAAGTGTAATTTCACTGAGATGAGAGCATTTCATAGGAACATACCCATTTTAATTACTGTTTCCCTTATGAGATGATCACATTAATGTTTTATGTTAATTTCTTATTGTGGTTTACTTAGTTCTACTTATATTTTTTTATGTATTAGCATATTTTCTTTCTAACGCTTTGTATTCTATTATTTCAATATTGTAAAACATGATTCTGGATATTTTGTTCAAATTCCATTCAGTGTAAAACTTTTAATTTCCTTCTTTCTTTCTATTCTGAAATGGAGATTACTGTGAGTAAAATTTATAACTCCAAGAATTCTGAATCATTTGTTAAATCAAGGAAATTAAAACAGCTTAATATAAAAATGAAAAGTAACGAAGAAAATACATTTTGTGCTCTAAGCCTTTAAAAATCATATTTTGAAGCTGTAGGCAGTGGATTTGATTTTGATTGCTCATTTTAGAGAAGTATCCTTTGTTTTAGCTCTGCTTCTGTCTTGCAGGTGAACACGGGCTACTTAATTAACCATAAGATTATTATTCTTGACAAAATCAGCTAATACAACTGACCTCTAAAATTAGATTGTTTTAGCTGGATTAATGAAAACTCTATGTAAGAACTTTTAAAAGTATGAGGGCTTTTTTACTGTTTTGTTATTTAATTCTTTAATATAGGTTTAATACTAGTAACCTGAAATCCTTTGCCATCTCTTCAGCAACACCAAAGCTCATAGGAACTGACAGAACTGGGTTCACGCTGGAGTCACTGCTCATCCGAGGCTGAACCTTCAGAGCTCAGCCCAGCTCATAGAGATTTCACAGCCAAACAATGTAATCCACTGTTGTACTGGAATTCTATTTATAAACATTCCGTGCTGGTCCAGCAGTTAAAACCCATATTATTACTGATAATCTTGGAAAGAAAATATCAGGGTATGCAGAGATTCTTCAAATAGCAGTGAGAAGAGGTTGATACAATATAGATTATCCAATTCAGATATTTGAAGGTGCTTTCCAAGACAGCTTTGACATCAAAAAATACACAAGTTAGCTGGGTAGCAGTGTAATGTTTGCAAAATTGGCTGTGAGAAACAAAAAAAAAAAAATGGGATGTCCTCTTTCTTTTGCAGGAAATTGTTAGAAAATAAAGCTTCCTTACATATTTACTGTATAGTTGATGAAATTCTTCTTTTCAATAAAAGTGGTATACTCAGCTTTGGTGCCATAGAGGGATTTAATAGGTTAAAAATGCATGTTTTTGAAAAATCCTGAGTAGCTCAGACAATCCCTCCTTCCACACAACACATTTATATGCAGTCAAAATACATTGTTTTCAGAGTGTTAGTAATTGTTTCCAGAATTATTATCTGATTGTAATCCCACAGGAGGCAGCAAATTGTTGGTTGTTTTTATACTATTTTTAAAGAGCAATCCTGGGAATGACCAGGAACAATTTTCCATCATTAGTCCTGTGGCTGCCTTGTGGAAAACCTCTGCTGTCCACCTACACATATCTCAGCTTCCTACTGACATCCCAGTGGCATTCTCAAGTGCCAAATTAGTGTTGTTGGGAGGCAGTGGGCATTTTACAATTGGTAGATGTTTTCTAGTCACTTTGTGCTTACGGGGGAGTATAGCAAGATAGCAAAAACTTATCGCAAGAACATCCCACCACGGCCAAAAGCAACTGTTGGCAATGCCTGCCTGTCTGCACTGCCTTCAAGGGAATGTCCTTCTTACCACAGTTAGCACCTCTTATTAATTCAATTTTCCTGTGCAAAATGCTTCTTCAGCCTCCCCATTTCTCTGGTTTTGCCAACTCTGCTGATCTTTGGAGGGCCTAAAATGTTACAGCCAGTGACTGCAAGGGTATTTTTCTGGCCCCTCCACACTCAGATTTCCTTTGAAATAGGGAAGTGACATAAAAAAAAGGTTAGCTTATTTCTGAAGTCCCTCGTTTACCTGATGATTTTTAATAAAGAAGCTATACTTTTTGTTGCGTCTTGCACAATATTATTTATTGCAAAGAAAAAATATTTCATTGTGGAGCTGAATTGTTTCTTTAGGCTATAAATACAGTTTATCGGAGTCATAGAATCATCATAGAATCATAGAATGGCCTGAGTTGGAGGGGACCTCAAGGATCACCAAATTCCAGCCACCCTGACACAGGCAGGGTTGGCAACCACTAGATCAAGTACTAGATCAGATTGTCCAGGGCCCCATCCAACCTGGCCTTAAACTTCCAGGGGTGGGTCACCCACAACCTCTCTGGGCACCCTGTTCCAGCACCTCATCACCATCTCAATAAAGAACTTCCCCCTGACATCTAATCTAAATCTCCCTTCCTTCAGTTTAAAACCATTTCCCATTGTCCTATCGCTATCTATCCATGTAAAGTTGATTTCCCTCACGTTTATAAACTCCCTTTAAATGCCAGAAGGCCGCAGTGAGGTCTCCACACAGCTTTCTCTTTTTGAGGCTGAACAAGCCCAGTTCCTACAGCCTATCTTTGTAGGAGAGGTGCTCCAGCCCTTGAATCATCCTCATGGCCCTCCACTGGACCCACTCCAACAGCTCCACATCCTTCCTGTGCTGGGGGCTGCAGGCCTGGACGCAGTGCTCCAGATGGGCCTCACAAGTGCAGAGTAGAGGGAGATAATCACCTCCTTACCCTGGCTGGCCACTCCTTTTCTGATGGAACCCAGGATACCATTGGCCTTCCTGGCTGCAAGCGCATGCTGCTGGCTCATGTTACGCTTTTCATCAACCAAGACCCTTAAGTCCTTCTCAGCAGGGCTACTCTCAAGGAGATCTTCTTCCAGTTTGTCCTCTTGTAGTATTTTATTTTAAGTAAACTGCAACCCACCTTTACTAATAACATCCTTGTTTTCACTCTAACTTGCAGCATAGTGCTAGTGATTATATCCACAATAAGAGTCCTGTCAAACTCGTGTAAATAGATCTTGGAGAAAAGGAAAGTAATTGACCAGAACTTAATATGTCAGCTTCACTTTGTGTACAGATGGTGATTGGTTGTTTTTTTTTTTTTCAGTATCACCTTGCTAGTTCCCTCTTGGATAAACTACAGAGCTGTGTATAGGATGGACTCTGTTTTGCACACAAAGATCTATTCTGATGTATTCACAGGTGTACACAGGCCTGCCATTAAAACTTCTGTAATTCTTCAGGGTAGTACTTTTGATTTCTTTTATTGCTGTCTTTTACCTTCTTGAGAAAGAATGTGACTAAATTCATGTCTTACTTTCAGCAGCCTGGGTCTGAATCATGTGCGTGGCATTGGGTTTTTACTAGAGGCTTTATTTCTCTCCTTCCATGAGGCTGAGTGGAGAATAAACTGCAGCTGACCATTGGGAAACTTGGTTTCTAATCCTTGCATCTCCATAGATTTTCCAGATCATATGATTGCAGTAATATGAGGTGTTAAAGCTAGCCTTGCATATGGCTGTATGGACTTCGCAAAACTTTCTAGAAGCTTCAGCTTTGGAACTTTGCTTTTAATTTACTGAGAAAAAACATAATTTTTCAGGGTTCAGAAGATACAAAAATTCACTTATTATCCAGGAATAAAAAGAGAACTGAAGGATGTTAGACAACAGTGGTGTCAGGCAGGAATACTGTTATGGTATTTGTTGCTTTCGTTGAGCTTTACTTTTGAAGTGAAGGGTCTTGGTTCTTTTCTCTTTCATATTTTTGAATATACGTAGTACAGGAGAAAAAATAACGTACAGAAAATAATGACAAGTGAAGCTTAGGTATGGAAAGAAAGAGCGCACACATGTCTCATGCTTGTTCACGGAATCACAGAATGGCTGGGGCTGGAGGGGATCTCTGGGTCCACCTCCTCCAACCCCTGCTCCAGCAGGTACAGCCAGAGCAGTCTGCCCAGCACCACATCCAGGCAGCTCTGGAAGATCTCCAAGGACTCTCCACTGCCTCTCCAGGTCTCCGTGCCAGTGCTCCATGACCCACACAGCACAGAAGTGCTTCCTGGTGTTCAGAGGGAACCTCCTGTGTTCCAGTTTGTGCCCATTACCTCTTGTCTGGGCACTGGACATCACTGAAAAATTTCTCAGGTTTACAGCCATCAGTGGTCTTGTAGATATGAGATTGTTTGGTTGAAAATATGTAAATGCCATTGATTAATCCAGAGTCACCCCTATACGTCTCTTCTTCTCATATTGGAAAACATGAACAGATGAGCGACGATTTTGGACAGAAGATACCAGTTTATAGTAACAAAGTCGGTGAACAACCATTTAATTTAGTGAAGCTGGTTTTCATGCCAAACAACTACTTTCAGTAAGTAAGAAGGATACTTACCTTGTTGCTGCTTCTGATATCCACAAACCTGCCAGTCCCATTTGTATACCAGTGTAGCCAAGTAATTTTGGAATAAATGCCAGTAACAATAATATCAGGAATGTGCCATGGGAAATGCAGTTTTGGGTTTAGATTTGTCACAGCTACAAAGTAATATAGAGGTAAACCATGTATACGGTATCTTATCTTATTTAGAGAGCTGTGTTTACCCTATCATCAGAGTTTATACTGTTGATCTGTCCCAGTCTCATCACCAAATTGATGAGAGGTTTTAATTGTGAAGTCAAATACATGGCTGTATGAATAAAGGTTGTATGTTTGGTCATTGGGTCCCATTCGGATAGTAGGAAGCTTTGGAATAAAGCAAATGTTCTGTACTTTAAGTTTTCCAACAGCAGCATTTGTCTTCCCTGTAAAGAACATTTTAAATGTCTAAGTGAAAAGACTTTTGCTATGACAGGATAGTCTTCTCTCTGCCTGAGAGATTATGAAGCACCACAAAAGACAGAAAAATTGCAGCTGACATTCCCAATGACTTTTCATTTCAAGTTCAGTAAGATAAATACACTAACACACCTTTAAAATATTTTTAAGTTGTCTATTAATGGTGTGTGTGCGGGTGATGCAGAGCATACTTTGTTTGCCTTATATTATGCATACATACTTGTGAACATATAAGCACACAGAGCGTACACACGCTGACAATTGTGCTACAAACCTTGTTTCACATTTCTGTAACTCATAGCCACAGCATTTGCTTAAAAAGAGACTCTTATTCTTGCTGTTTTGGCAGTATGATGTACACCGATCATGGCCTTCTGATCTTGTCTGTTGTCATCAGCAATCATCTTTATAACTATGTCCCCATTTCTTACAGTTGACAGTTCAGCAGCATTTTCAATGTTTGATTTCCTACTTTTCCTTCCCACGCCTACATGCAATGTAGACCTATTTCTATTCTTCATGCTCTTGCTTTCTTCCTGCTTCCCTACAGCCTCCTCAGAGTTTGGTACTGCAATTACAGATCTTGCAAGAGTTGCAAAGTGCTCGATCTAACCTTCAAATCATGAATTGTTTATGAAAGATTGTATTGAACAGCAGGGTCTTGAGTACAATCTGTCTTTTCATTTCTGAAATGTCTTTGGCTATTACATGCATGTGTGAAATTTGTCTTTTGCTTTCTGCCTGACAATCTTCTCCCCTAATTGTGCGGGTTGTCTGTGCTCCTGGTGCAGGCCTCAAAATCTTCAATCCCTGCTCTCTCCTATACTTTACAGTGGGAAGTCTCCCATCTCTTCTTCTTCTCTCCCTCTGGTTCCTCCAAGAGATTTCTGCATTTTTAGTATGCATCCCAGGCAGCGCTGCAGGGCTGCAGCAGGGCAGAAAACAGCACAACCCATCTGTGAATTTAAGAGGACTGAAAGCACAGGAAACCATCCTCCATTACAAGTGATCATTCATTCCAGCAATGTCGATCACAAATGGGTATACTTGCTGGACAAAGCACTATCTGGGGATTTTCTAATGAACCTCAGGAAATTAACAACATATTTTCCACAGAGGAAGAAAATTCTGCATTCAGTGGTTTCTGCATATCCGGAGGAAAAGATCTGCCATCAATATTCAGCTTGCCACTACAGTTCTCAGCTAAAACGGCCATTTATACAGGAAGAGGGAATTGAGTTCACTGAATATTTCATATTATTTAAATTAATTGTCACTATGATGGCTTTTGCAGAGCATCTGACACAAAAGGATGAATGCAAGCCCCTAACTGTTAAGCCTGTGCTTCTCACCTTAGACTTGTCAAATTTTGTGAAACAAATTTCACCATGAAGTGATAAGGCTAAAGAAAGTGTGATTCTGAAGACCAGATGTATGCACTGAATTTCTCCACTTAATGAGCTGCAGGTAGCTTAGCTAACTTAGAAATAATTTAGCCCCTCTTTAAAATCCTTTTGAACCTGGGAAATATAAGGGATTGCATACGAGATCAGAGAGAGCTTCAAGAAACTCTGCAGTAGGCTGTTGCACTTGCACAATATCATTGTATTCCCTCATCCTTGAGAGTAATGCAAGTTTTAACATCATCCCTGAACTCTTCTTCTTTATTTATATATTTATTTATAACTCTGTCTTTGGGACTTAATATGCATGCATTTAGATTACGAATGTCTAAAGATAGAAACAAATTTAATTTAATAGCAGAGACCGCGTACCCAAATGTTTGCTCATTTTATTCAGCTATATTAAAAGCTCTAATAAATGATATTATTCTCCCTTCTTGATCTTCAGGTCGAATGAATGGTATTCTCCCTTCTTAGCCATCTTTTTCTGTAATCTTAACATACAGAAATCTAAACTAGAAAAAAAAATTAGAGGCATTTTATGTCATTTTTTTCTTTTTTCTTTTTGTAAAATGAGCTCTTGTTGGAGTGTAGAAATAAATAGAATATGAGATCTGTGTATATATAAACATTGGCTGCATATGTGATTTGATAAAACTCTGAGTTTGTTAAATCCACTCAGGTATAGTCTTTTTAATTTTGGAAATGCTTCATGGGAATTTTTATATTTTCATGAATTGTCTTAAAAATAATAATTCGGCAAACAAAACATTTCATTTCAAGTTTCCCTTTAAATTTTGTTAGGGATACTGTGTTAACATTTAATGTTGTTTTGAAAACAGGCACAGCAACTGAAGTGAAGCAGTTGATTGATATGCTGATTTTCTTTAACTTGTTTTTTAAGGAAATTCCTAATTTGATTCAATATGAAAACAGCTGAAACAATTTTTGATACAGCAAATTTTCATATGAAACCCCTGTGGGTAGTGATATAAATAAATACAGATATTAACATTAATTCCACTTGGGATGTCTTTTGTTTTTTATCCTTTTCGTAGTCTTTTGGGAGTTTTCTGACTACATTTTCTTACTGAAATCAAGTAATCTAAATTGCATAACCTACTAATGAGGACCAAGTACTCAATTTTGATATATCCTAGAAAGACGGCAAATAATTAATAGTAATATTAAAAATACTGCCACCCACAGTTTTCTCCTGGAGAAACAGGCTGCTCATGGGTTGGACAGGTGAACAGTTGGCAAGGTGAAGTACTGGTTGGGTGGCCGAGTTCAAAAAGACATGGTGAATGGAGTTCAGTCCGATTGGCGGCCACTGGCTTTACCCAGAGCTCAATCTTGGGGCCAATTTTAACATTTTTATCAGTGATCTGGATGAGGGGAGTGAGTGCACCCTCAGTGTGTTTACAGACAATAGTGGTAGGGAGATCTATTGATCTGCTTGAGGGTAGGAGGTCTCTGCAGAGAGATCTGAATGGGCTGGTTTGATGAGCTGAGTCCAGGCTTATGACATTCAACAAGGATAAGCACCTTGGTCATAACAGGGCTGATGGCATCCTGGCTTGTATCAGAAATAGTGCAGCCAGCAGGAGTAGGGAGGTGATTGCCTCCTTGCACTCAGCAATTACTGGTGAGACTGCTCTTTTGAGTACTGCATTCAGCTTGAGGCTTCACTACAAGGAGAACATGGAGTTGCTTGAGCATGTGCAGAGAAGAACAATGAAGCTGATGAAGGCACTAGAAAACAAGAAAAATGAGGAGCGACTGAGGGAGCTGGAGCTGTTCAGTCTGGAGAAGAGGAGGCTGAGAGAAGGTCCCATGTCTGTCTATAGCTTCCTGAAGGGAGGCTGTAGCCAGGAGGATGTTGGTCTCGTTTCTCAGGTGACAACAGACAGGATGCAAGGAAATGTTCTCAGTGTGCACCACAGAGGCTTGGATTGGGTCTCAGGAAGAATTTTTTCACAAGAAAAAGTGGTCAAGCATTAGAATGGGCTGTGGAGTCCCTGTCCTTGAAGGTATTTAAGAGATGTGTGGATATGGTACTAAGGTATTCAGGGGCATGGCTTAGTGATGGTACTCAGTAGGTATGGTTGATGGTTGAATTTTTCCAACCTAGATGATCTGCTGATTTTAAGTACAGGAGAGTACAGAAATATCAGATATAAATTCAAAGTATTCATGATTTGAAAGAGATGGTTACCCTTTTTTCTTAGGTCTATTTTAAAATAAACTTAAAGATGAAACATGGTAATATCACCTTTGCAGCTTCAGATTTATCGTAAATAAAAACAAGTTCTGTGCATTTTTTTGTGTAGAACTGTAAAGATGTGCCACATACAATCTATTCCAAGTTGAGAGGCTTTTAGATGAAAAGCACTTCTGAGAAATATGAAGCACTGTGAAAGCTGAATGAGCAGTAGAATGGGTCCAGAATATGTGATTAACCACTTCCATATATATTGCTAGCTAGTGCAGCTCAGTAATATATACTCAAACTGCAGATGATCACTTTATGTCACAGACAGGTGAACTCTGATAGCATGTAAAGAGTTTTCAGAAAGTAAGCAAGAATGCTGGAAAATGTAGACCTCTGACCTGATTCCAAGTGCGCATTGAATACTTTCAAATGATCAGCACCAACATGCCAAAGTTAGGGAGCCTGGAAGAACTCAAGAACTTCCAATTTTTACACAATATAATTAAATTAATAGTAATTAAAACACCTTGGTGCAACAATTAAGTACAATTTATTTGGAATAGAAAATATTCCAACAAAGTAAATTTTCATTAGTTAATGCAGAAGTTTTGAGAAAAGGCTTTGCACTGTTAATGCTATGTACTTTTGGGGTCTGATTCTTTAATCTTTTTGAGGGATAAATTTTACTGAATTTTGTTGTAAAAACAGTGAAGTAGAAAGCAAAGGAAACACACAGTGATTCTATGGCAATTTATTTGTTGGAAAGTTCAAGATGACAAAGTGTTAAGATCCTATGTTTTTTTATCTTTTTCACTATTGTTATAATATTTCTTTTTAAAAATTGAGGACAATCAGTACAAAAGTGAGATATCATCCTACATTTGTTCAGACAACTAGAGCGCATCCCATAACAGTAGTTAATCATCTGTAAAAGAACCTCTTCAAAATATTTCCTGCTGCATCATTTAATCATAATTCTCTTGGTTAAAAAAAGTTAATAAGGCCACAATTTTAATAAGCTAATAATGCTGAAAAGCATCTATGAGAATGTGAACTTATAGGGCCAAAATATTACCGGCAACTGGGATTTAACTAAAGCTATGTTCATCATTGAGTCTAATAGTTTGTATAGAAGCAAGGGAAATTAGATGGTGTTGTTCTTCTCAAGGGAGCTGCAGAAGAACCAGGCTAATTTTTACACCACCTGGAGATCATCAGTTTTCAAAAATACAGATGTATATTCACAACAAGTTATGGCAATTCCCACACAGGCAGTTTTCACTTTGGTTTAGTCACATAGCAATTAGGAGAAATGCCAAGTCACTACACCGAACAATAAACGCACCTCCCAAGGGGAAGTACATGATCACTGCTTATCTCAGGGTGGGAAAGCTAGAAGAACTTCTGGTTGAGGTTCCACTGCCAATATCTTGGCTTTTGAGTAGTTCATGGCAAGCATGTGGTGCCACTCAAAGGCAGCCCACCCCTTCCTGAGCAGCAGAGATGGGATAAATCATACAAAGAGGTGCGTTTTCCTTGGTGTGGATAGACTCATTCACACAGTTGTGATTAATGTTTGCAGAACTCTGCTCATGCAGAGAAGTTTTATAAATAGTCAAATGTGTTTTTCACCCTCCATACATGATAGCTTGATGTGAATAATGTTATATATATAGGCATTGACTTTTAGATCAGTGATCCAACTGCAGCAAAGGTCAACAACAAGTTAAAGTCATGCTTGCTTTCTCATTGTCAAGATAAAAATGAGCTGCAGCTACCGGTTTGGTTCCCTGAGAGCATTTCTTTTCCTCAGCAGAAAATCACAGCCCCAGTCTCAATATATTGTTTTCCTTGTTGCATTATCAGCTAAGTAGCAGAGGATTAACAGAAAATTGAGAGTGACTCGCCTGCTCTTGCAAGAGATTTGGTTTATGCACAGAAAAAGATGAGAATTTTACAAAATAACTTCCATTTCATGGAGTTTACAATGCTACAGAATCAGAAAATATACAGAGAAAATGTGCATATCTTTGGTTATCCATCTAGCACTTAGAAAAGTACTAAAAAGGGTGGAAAATGAAAAATCAAATATCTCTAAATAGGCCATATTCCCTATAGAATCTGCAGATTTGAAGATTTGGCCCACTGCTTGTATAAATTTCTGGAAAATATTTATTTATATAATCAATCAATCCATTTGTTGGATCAGGACTTGAAAACCCTCTCTGCCTAATAATAAAACTGCTTTGTCTAGACCAAGCTATTTGCTTGGGATTGTCTGTGAGTTTTGTTTTGGGTATTATTTTATAATAATGTCTTTCATTTCAAAGTTAACCATGCCTCATGATTGCCTCATGATCTGGGCTGAATCTAATTTTAACCAGGATGGGTTTTGCTTTGTCCTCATTTTCTAGTAATTAAGAACAACAGAAAATGTACCATGACATTGTTATTCAGCTGACAGTCATTTATGCAGCCTTCCTGAAAGCTAGTCGTTAAGACCAAATAAATTTAGATTTTATCTTCTTTATGATATGTCATAAAAGATACTTCCTTCAGTTGAAGTTAAAAAAAAAAAATCTGTTACAATTTCTAGACTTTTTCAAGGAAGGATTCTTAGTGAATGCAGTTGGGAATTAACCTTTTAATTAAGCTAGTGTTATTGCAAAGAAGGATGGCTTTGAGCATTGGTAAGGTCAGTCTTCAAGGAATAAATGTTTTTGCTTCAGAGGTAACTTTGTTAACTTCTAAATCATGCAACCTTCTGTTTTCCTCTGCTTTCTAAAACTATAAAAACTACCAAAGAAATCACCAAGGAAAAAGGAGCAAAATTACCATAGCCCAAAGGTAGGCAGACGTGACAGAGACACAATCAAGCGATAGCTTTCAGAAGCCATAAAGTTTGACACATCCGGGTTAAGTAACCTAGAATCTTGATTTTCAAGAAAATCCAGTGAACTGGTAATAAATTTCCATCTGAATCATTGTCTATTTCCCAGCTATTTTTTCAATGCTACATCATATGAATTGGAATTTTTATAGCATTTTTGATCTGTAAAGAGCTTTTCATTATTAGTAACCCTGCCAGAGGTACACTGTAACATGATACAAAGCAAGTGTCTGATCATGTAGGCACAGACTTTAGCTTATGTTTTCAGAGATTGAGACCCCAGTTCACTTATTTAAAATATGAGTGCTGTAGAACATTTAAAAATTAAAATTTGCCTGTTCTTCTATTAGGAGTATGGAGTGAAACCGCAAAATAACAACTCCAGAAGAACCAGCCTACATATAGCAAAGCAATTACTAGTTGATTTTCACATGTAAGTTCAGATGTGAAAAATGCCTACCTGCCCAAACAAGACATAGACAAACTTCAGGTGTCTACTTCTAAAAGAACTTCTACACATTGACTTACTCTATATGTCCCTAAAATATGTGCTTATATCCCGCTTTGTTTTGTTGCAGCTTTGTTAGCTACCTTCAGTTCTACACATCGTGACCAACTCATTGCCTTGGTCTGGTGTAAGCTCTGTGGGACTTGAAAAACAAAAGAAGGCTGTAGATCTAGTAGAATTTCTTGGACCTTCAAAAAATATTGCTGAAATAACTTTATGAGTTTGTATTTAAATAGCATTTGTAGAGATGGTGATAGCTTGTTCCCTCCTTTTCACTGAAGGTAAGGTCGGGCTAAAGAAGCAGAGAGGTTGCATTCGTTTTCTCTGTGAGGTCCAAGTAATTAAGTCCATGACATTTTCCATTACACAAAATTGAGCATACCCACATGTAGTACAGTTTAATGGGATACACTTTTTTCTGCCCAGCTCCTGACTTGGGAGTAGTTTTACCTCTGTGTGCTGCCATCAGATCAGTGAGCTGAATGAGGTTCCCCTGTGATTGCTTAAAGCTTACAACTGGGAGCTAGACTAATAGTAGAGAGATGGAAAAACAGAAATACTGATTTTGGTGTTAGCCTCAGTAAAGCAGATATTCTCTTGATCCTACCCTGGCTTCACATTTCCCCACATTCCGGTTATAGTAACTGCTACTTTGCTGGCTTGCTCGTTAACCAGGGATTTATTAAAATATCTGAACGTGCAAACTATTTTGCCACAATTATTCCGTACCAAAAGTCTGTAAAAGATTAAAGATACAAAGGTCCAAATCTGCTTTCTCAGTAAGTGCTCTGCTTTAGAAATGTTGCTCTTGACTCTTATGGGTGTCAAACACGTGCATATTCACCTGACAATAATAGGCTTTGCTGGTCTATTGAATACCTAGTTAAAATGTTTTAAACCAGCTTTTTTGTCATTAAAAATGCATAGCCTTTAAGAGAAGAGATGAATAAAAATAGTAGTAAATTCAGATACTTCAGGTTTGTAATTTTCAAGTACAAAGATCGCTTCCTTACAAAATTATTTTATCTTCAGAATTAATGGTCGGCTTTCGTCAGAGTAATAACTGCAAGATTATTTCCAAGCTTATGTACACAGAACATTTTTATTTTTATTTAAGACGAACCAGTTTTCCATAGACATTGAAAAAATCAATACACCAACTTTCTATACCAACATCACAGTATAAGAAGCAGGAATGCTATTAAAGTTTACGAGGTTTTTATGTGTGTAAACAATGTGTTCAAAGAGCAGTTAAGGGATGGCAACTTTATAAAGATAAGCACTCAGAATCACAAAATGCAAGAATAAAGAGGGTCTAACCAATCTTCTATGGCCCTTTGTGGCCATATATTGTAATACAGTACTATAATATAGTATATTTTTAATCGCACAGTTATTTTTGTTTTCACAGGCTTCTTTCAGTGAGGTGGAGGGCTATTTATATGGCATTTCACATTCAACATAAGTCTCTGTGCATTATTTAATGCACACAGATCAAACTGTGCTCTCTTTACAGAATTATTAATTTTTCTAATTGATTTTCCTCTTAGACTGAGCCTGACCACAGTATCCAAGTAGCTCATAAATATTAATGAATTTATTTTCACAATATCTCGGTGTGATCAAAACTTTTAACTCCTTAGACAAAACCACTGAGATCAAATGAGTCCACTAGTTCCTGTGTCCAGCTTGCAACATCAAGAAGGAAATTCATCTCTCATCCTAAGTCCTAAGCTGTTTTCAGTCCAGGTTAGAAAAAGGGGAAATAAAAAAGTGACTGCAGTGAGCAGCCTTTGATAAATGCACGTGTTATATTCTGATGCTTCAATTGTTAGCTAACGAGACTGGCTGACCTGCTTAAATTGGAAGTTTAAGTTTCAGGTGGTCAATGTCAGCTGATACAAATTCCGCCTAAGACCGACTTAATGGAGCACACAGGATTATGTAACATTTTTTATTTCGAAACCCTGACTCTCCCTATTTTCAGCTGAAGGTGCTGACGTGGAGCACTTCTCCAAAAAAATGGTCATCTCCCAAGGCCTTTCAAAGTGAGGATATCTCATTTCCACACCTGCGGAAAGTTCAGCTTCTGTGAATTGCTTAGCAAATTTATGGCAAAAAAGCATGAATAGAAAGAGTTGTCTAAAGTGGTGTTTGTCTACTTTAGCCTGAGAGCGTCCTTTTTCCTCATATAGCCCTGGCCCATCATTCTCTAATTTGCGTAAGAAATGATACTGGCAGCCTGCAGACGCACAATTCCTGTGTCCAAAGGAATGTCTTGTCTGCACCGTCAGTGTGATTGCGCTGATGAGGAAATCATACAAGCTGCTGCAGGGAACCTGCTCTAGCGGGAAATTGGGCTTGATGGTCTCCAGAGGTCCCTTCCAATCCCTACACTTCTGTGATTCTGTGATACTTGTGTTGCTATAGAGCACTTTACTTTGCAGTGTTATGTTCATTTTAATGTATGCAAACCATAATTTAAAGAAAGCAGAGTCTATCTTTCACTTAGCCCTAGGACTGCATGAATAGCAAAGCTATCAGTGGAAACATCTATACTCAAGGAGTCTTGGAATGTGTGAGCAGAGACGGGGCCAAAATTTAAAATGACTCTCTGCAGCCCTGGATCAAGTCCACACAACTTAGCTTGGGGCAGGTCCACTGCCTGCAGAGCCACAGGCTTCTCCTACTTCAGCAGCAATTGCTGGGAGCAGCTTTTGCTAATTGAACTAGCCCTGGAAGGAGATGAGATAAACACTTCCCCTAGGGGTGTCACCAGTATTTTTGAGCAACAAAGCAGTGCAGATGCTGGAATTCTCTCTTTCCTGGTTTTACTAACTTAGCTTCAGTATTCATCCCAATTTGCTCCAGTCCCTGTTGCAGTGACTTTTCTTTTCCTCCTCTTTCCTGAGAAAATCTCAAGTTCAGCCTTCCTTGAATTTGCTATTACACACTATAGATCTCATGGCTTATTTTGCATGGATATGTAAAGCTTCTTGTACTGGGTTATGTATGTAACTGTGAAAATAAAGTTAAGGACTCAGGGTGATACTTTGATGTTTCTTTTTCTTACCAGTAATGCTATCTCAACAAATCACACTAGTCCTCTTTGGCTTTTCATTCCTACTCCACTGTTTCCTCCTCTACTAGTCCTGATGAAACTTGGTATGAGGCTGGCAGATCAGTGAGTGCATGATTCAGGTTCCAACAAACCTGTGAAAGGGCCAAATCTTGACCAAACTGATCAGCATAAGTGAGCAGGATTGGTCAGAGGGCTGCATAGGGGAGACAAATGCATGTGGTGCAGTAAGGGGATAATCTTGGTTACTCTCAATAGTAATTCAGTAGGTGCTGTCCTATTGAAAGAAGCTCGGAAGAGCACTGAGAAATTATATAATTTAAATGTGTAGCTATAGCTTTAAATAAATGCATAGATTTATGCATAACAGATCACGCGCATGGTTTTATTCACTATAACTGGATAACTGTGAAGTCACTAGAAGTGTGTAGTAGGAAGAGAAGCCTAATGTTTTGTATAAATTCAGCTAAGTAGGGCACCTAGGTGTGAAGACTGGGAGAGGGCTTCTGCTGCAAAACAAAAAGGGCAGTGGTGTAGTGTGCTGGGCAGAGCTGGACTAAAATAAAACCTTTATTTTTGGTGGGGAGAACAGGAAGGGCAAGCAATTTCTTGCACAGGTTTTTTTTTTTCTTTCTTTCTCTGGATTATTTATTTTGGGCAATATTCAGATATTATCTATTTAGTACATTACATGATTACTTTGTTATCTTATGATATAAAAGCAGGGTGTTTTGCTGTGCTCTGTTTCCTCCACAGGCATAGCTGTCTGGGAAAAGTACACCATAATTGGTGGCATTTACCTTCTCTCTCTCTTCAGTTGCATTGCAGTAACCTCAGCACAGCTGCTCCATGACAGAAGCTGTGCTCCAGGTGATGGAAGAGATGCAAGAGAAGAATTTGTGAGGCTCAGTGCTCCCACACTCGAAGAATGAAGCAACAGAGCTCAGGGGATCGGGGAATGGGAGTGGGTGCATAGTACATATGGGGCTGCACAGGAAGCTACAGGGGGAGAGGAATCATAGAATCACCAAGGTTGGAAAAGACCTCCAAGATCATCCAGTCCAACCATCCACCTACCACCAGTATTTTCCCACTAAACCACGTCCCTTAGTACAACATCTAAATGTTTCTTGAACACCTCCAGGGACGGTGACTCAACCACCTCCCTGGGCAGCCTGTTCCAGTGCTTGACCACTCTTTCAGAGAAGAAATTTTCCCTAATATCCAGTCTTTCCTGGCACAACTTGGGACCATTCTCTCTCATCCTATTGCTGTTACGTGGGAGAAGAGGCCAACCCCCACCTTGCCACAACCTCCTTTCAGGCAGTTGTAGAGAGCGATAAGGTCTCCCCTGTGCCTCCTC
Source organism: Numida meleagris (assembly GCF_002078875.1). NCBI lineage: Eukaryota > Metazoa > Chordata > Aves > Galliformes > Numididae > Numida > Numida meleagris. The sequence continues at coordinate 187,769,113 of NC_034409.1, read as the reverse complement.
TTCTCCAGACTGAACAGTCCCTGTTCCCTCTGTGACTCCACATAAGATATGCGTTCCAGACCCCTCACAGCTTTGTTGCTCTTCTCTGAATACGCTCCAGGGCCTCAATGTCTTTCTTGCAGTGAGGGGTCCAAAACTGGACACAGTACTCAAGGTACGGCCTCACCGGTGCTGAGTACAGAGGGATGGCCACCTCTTTAGTCCTGCTGGCAGCACTATTTCTGATACAAGCCAGGATGCCATTGGCCTTCTGGGTCACCTGGGTACACTGCTGGCTCATGTTCAGCCCAGCAGTGGAGACCAGAGGAGGAGCTAAGGAAGTATAAAGTTTTCTGTAGCTCTTGTGGGAACGTGAACACATCAGAAAAGGAATGTTTTGAAAGGAGAGTTGGAAAATGCAGAAAGGGGTATGCAAGTGATGTTATGAACAGGACAAAGGGTGGAGAAGTGGCTACAGCCTGATGCTGGCAAATTGTATGGTTTCACCCACGTCTTTCCTTTGCTTCAGCTTAGTCCAGCTAATACTGATTGTTCATCTGTTTTTATTTTTATTTTTGAACGGTTACTAATTTCTATAGTCTGCTGCCACATTCATCATGCACTACTAGCAAAGCCACCCTCCTAGAATGCCTTTTTTTATACTGGTGTTTCAAGTTAAAAATCTATTTTAAATGATTGGATAGCAACTAGCAACCTCCAGAGGGCTAAACTGATGCTGTTAACAGGTCCAAATGTGATGCAGCATATGGAGCTGAATACCTCATGGTACAGATTTGCATGCAGGCGGTTTTAATTAGGATTTAGAATTCCTTCAGGAATGCAGCATTCTGGGCTAGTCTCAGTCTTGTCAATACACTGGGTTTTTGCTCACACTGAAGCATTCAGAAACCAGTAGGGTCCTCATTTGTTTTAGTTTTTGAGGCTTATGTGAATTGCTACATTTTTCCCTAGCTGCCTGCTTTATGTATAACTGGTATATATGTGCTTTCTATAAAATATTACAGTCTTTTTCTAATGTTGTATCAGATGAGTTCAAAATAAGTATAATCTGAAGCTTTTTGACATTGCATAGCTCTATTTTTTTCCTCGCAATACTTTGTACCTGCAAGAACATGCATTAACTCGATGGTTTTGTGCCATCTTGTGAGCAAAAGGTGCAACTACGTCCAGCTAATACAAGGAAGAGGTACTTGTGCTAATATCCATTTCATTTCCATGACAAAAAGTAAACTTATTTCAAAATTAAAAAAAAAAATTCCCTGCTCTGCATTTCACCTGTATTTTTAAAAAGTGAATATATTTTACATATAATGGGCAAGCAGTTGCTTATTTCAGTAAACTGAGAGAACAAATCATGTGTTTGCTTTTTTTCCTCCCAAATAAATGAACTTCTTGGTGTACAAAGCAGAAAAGCCATGCAAGCTCTCAGTGTTCAGTGCTGATAGAATTCCTTCCATGAAACAATCTGTTTCTTACCAGAAGCCTCTTGTCTTCTAAAAATCACAATCTGTTTCTTAGAGATAACACAATATAAACTGAACAAAGCACTGCTAGCTATTACATTGATGTAAAGAAAAATCTAATTCCTGACTTCAGAAATTCTGCTGTGTCTGGAATCCTGGCAGGTAGATTGGGGGAGAACACTAAAAGAAAATTACATCGGCAGTAGCCAACCTACAACTGTGTTATTATTAGTAGTAATTATTATTATTAACATCGTTGTAGTTGCATAAACTCTTGAGCTTAGAAGAGCAGAATGGAAAAACTTCTCAGTTCTGTCACAGCTTAATTGATTATTCTTGTGACCTTGAGCAAGTTGTTGTAATTCTGTGCCTAATTTTTGCCACCTTTAGATGATGCGCATGCTTTTTTTCAGCAGGATATTATCAGACATGACTACCACTTGTAAAGCTCTTCAGGCTTCTTGGATGAAAGGTATTGCTGTGAGACAGTGACAAGCTTGTTAGAAATCTACTTGATAAGCAAAAGAGCAAGTCATTCACAATAAGTATAATTATTCAAAGATTTAAGCTTCTTAATCTGCTTCCACAGTCTTGGCAAGCAGATCGTGATTTCTTCCATTTTATATAATGAGAAGAGTATTTTTTCTCTTTTTACTCTATAGATTGATTGCAAATATTCAGAATTCAAGCTGTGTTGCTCATTTGCAATCAGTTGAATGAGTAACGTTATTTCTACTCATGATTGGATGAATGCCCGAGGACTTGTGTGTGCAAATCATAAAGTTTGTTTTCTCAAGATATTCATCTGTATGACATTGAAATTTGTTGCCTCTGAAGAGCAATGCCAGTAAAATTCAGCTCATTGAAGACCACTGAAAATTCTGAGCACAAAAGCAAGCCAAAGGGGTTCTGACATTTTTTAATGGGTCTTCACGGAATAACTTTTGTCTAAATGGACCAAATCCTACATCAAATGCTTTTAGCTTTTGCCTGTAGCTAAGAGTGTGAACCAATTTAGTGTATTGAATTCTGGAGCTGATATCATGCAGGAGGGGATTGTTTCTAGAGCTGCTCAAAGGTAATTCCAATAAGGGTTGCTGCAGATGACTAGTGGTGGGGTATTTCAAAGCAACTCAAATCCTGGGTTGAGGGGAAAGGCAAATGAGCAAGGGATGAGGAGCGGGTTGCGTTGGAACTCAGCTGCATGCACTGTCTAAACCCAGACTGCAGTGGGATGACTGAATCCACAAGGGGTCATTGTATCCTGCAGAAATGTTTCTGTAGAAATTCCTTTCCCAGTGATCCTCTCTAAATTATGTGGGTTATATGAAGACCTGCCGCTTCTAAGGTGCGCAGAAGTTTGATTACTCCTGAAGACGACTGTAAAACATCAATAGGATTTGAGACTTAAAATGCTGATGCTTAGAGCTGAAACATGTAGTATTGCTATTGTTTACTTTCACAAATCTTACTATGCTAACTAAACTGAGTCTTCCTGATTGACTGGCTTTAAGGGGAGATTGGGAACAGGATCTACTCTTGAAAGGACTACCACTTCATAGTATGTGGCAGTACCTTTTTTTCATTTCTAACATCTATCAGCTGTATCTATAATAATGCTTCAGCTGAGTGAAGACACATCACATTTTTACCTCGATTCATTCATTTTTGTATCTTCCAGATGTCAGGGTACCTTCCTGTAGGTTGAGAGCCTCTCTAGACCAGTATTCCCTGGCTGCTCTTTAAGGAATGTTTTAGACCCCTGTGGCTCCTATAACAAACTTTGCTCTCCTCTTTTGCAGCCATCTCATTGCTAGCAGAAGTAATGTGTAACGTTTTGAAGTATGAGGTCCTTCCATACCAAGAATGGCAACTCTAGTAGGATCACTTTCAGCTTAGGGCACAGATCAGTTTGAGTTGATAGATCAACTCAACTTCATTTTAGAAAATGAAGCATTCTGTTTGCATTTTCTGCTAAGCAAAACAATGGTACCAGCAAAAAGTACTGAGGGCTTTTATACAAAACAATCCTCTTTGGCCCCAGATGGAATGGCATATTCCCAAAGAACTTCATTTACCGTCAGTCTAACAAATGTAGGTTGTAAGAATAGCTCTATTCCCATTCAGGTGCTGTGATACGGCTATTGTAACTAGTGACTGATCATGTCTTTCCTATTTTTTTTTTTAATTTTATTTTTCTTCTGGAGAGTTGGCTTTGCTCAAATTTAAGGGTTTTGACCATTCACCTCTTCTGGACTCACATCTTCAGTCCTGTTTAGCTGACATCTACTTGACAAACACAGCCTTGGGAATGTTCCTTTAGACAGTACATTGTGAGGAGCAGCGATGCTGTAATAATCTCACATTTTAGAGAGAATGATCACTTATAAAAAAAGCATGTTCATATTAAAAATTCACAGCAGCACACTCTACTCCCCCATTATAGGTAATTACAGAGGATTTTAAATATCTGATGCTAGTTGGCAGCGTACAATACTCTGTCAGCAGCAGGCACTGATTTGTAATTTAATTATCATAAGACATCCACCTGTTCTTTTGTCAAATGCAGAGTAGCACTTCCGTGCAATCATGCCTTTCCCTCCAGAAATTTGAATTAACCCTTACAGAAAACTCAGTTTCTAGGGAACTGGTTAACTTCAATTACTTCTGCTGGAATCCATTGGGACAGAATGATGTAGACAAATGAGGCAATCCTGCAGGAAAATCTCAGCTCTGGTTTGGTATTTTCAACCTTATGTTCTCAGAAACTTTCCTTACCCCTGGCTTTTTGCTGTGTCAAGCTGCTTTGGTTCACTGCTGAAAGCATTTCAGTGAGGAGATGGTGTGGGAGGAGAGATGCATGAAAATCAATAAGTCTGGTGCTAAGAACATGACATAAACATGTAACAGGATTGACCCAGAACTGCTCTAGGCTCCTACTTAATGACTAATGGGAATGCTGGCCTCAGGGTGGGAGGGAGATAAAGACAAATGAAAAAGTGGCGGTCTGTTCTGTAAACTTTCCAGTTTATGTCAAATAAACTTGGATATTATCTAATTTGTTATGGAAATGCACAGTTATAAGATAAAAATTATGGATTTTAATTAGAAAGTATACGTTTTCAATGGAAAGTCTACAAAAAAGTGTTCTGCTTTTCAGGAGCACGGGGCTCGTGGTCAGCCAGTCTACTCTGGGACTTGGCTCTCATTTATGTAATGTCCACACTGCAGTGTGGTGATGGGAAATGGGCTTACTGATGGACGCAAAGAAATGTTCTCTCTTTAATGCCACCTTATGCTGCTTTTTGTGCTGTTAAGCTGAGTGAATGATCCAGCCAAGTCTCCTCAGGGCTGCAGCCACTGCTGTCATGTCTGGAAAGTGGTTGCTGGGCATTTTCAATTTTGTCATTTCCCAAGAAGATGGGATGAGTCTGGTGTTCTACAGCTCTTTCTCAAAACCACCTTTTAGCAAATGACTCACGTTAGAGAGGGTGTCTCTGAGTAGTAGTCTTTTTTGAAAGAATACTTGCTGGATTCAAAAAATAATGGATTGCTTGGGGCTTAAGTGATCTGTGTGCCAAGACTTTAATGTGACATTGGTTGGAGTACTGTCTATTAGGCTGATGGCTTCTTGCCCAAAGAATACTTGTCTGGTGTCAATCATTTTATAGATTCATCAATTATGTTATCTGAAAAGTAAGTGCGTAAAGGGTTGCAGGCATATCCCAGAAAGAAAAAAGAGAATCAGTCATGTCACATGGGTATTTGAAAAATAATTGGCAAATGCTGGACCACTTCCATGTATCAGGGTGAAAGCAGGAATAAACCAGGATAATTTCCTTTGGAAGGATAAGTAAATGAAGCAACATCCCAGGGCCTGGTGCTCAAAGTGAGTGGCAGGAACAACAGAGAATTCTGCTTAGCAAAGTCTGTGTGAGCATACCTGAACTTGGGACACCTTTGTTTTCCCGTTTGGACATCCAAATAAGTCTTAGATTTTGTCTTTTCTGAAGCTTTTGATTCCACACATTGCAATATTTGAACACATAACTTTCAAATGAAAGCATTTACAGTTACACTAAGCAACACTATCAGCACAAGAAAGATGTGGAGCTATTGGAGTGGGTCCAGAGGAGGGCCATGAGGATGATCAGGGGGCTGGTGCACCTCTCCTATGAAGAAAGGCTGAGGGAGGTGGGTTTGTTCAGCCCGGAGAAGAGAAATTACCCATTCTGTAGTTTTATTCCTCAAAACTGCTGTATGTGCATTGGGTATAAAAGGTAAGGTGTTGGCAGATGGGGGCTGCAGGGCCGGGCTTTGTTAGGAGTGGTGGGGCTACCCCAGGCCAGATTCAGCCATTAGCAATGTAGAATATGCCAAGTTGGAAGAAACCCACAGCTGATTCCACAGCAGGCCCACTCAGGACATGGCTGAGCCCGTTCTCTGAGGGGATGGTGCCTCTGTGAAAAGGAGTCTAGAGGCCTGGCAATCTAATTTGATTTTTAGGGTTACTGTTACATCCTTCTTGTTAGGGACAGGCTGCTTGCTTTCTCTCTTTCTTCTGTTACTCCTCTGTGGAAAGGGAAGTTATAAAACCTCACCAAATTAGTCTGCAGGGTGAAGGGAAATTTTTTCAGTGCAGACTAATTTTCACCTGCCCGTGGCTCTGTGGAAGTGTACGTGCATTTCCATCCATGGAAATTCATTACAGTTTACTGTGTATTAAAATGGAAAATAATTAAAATGTTTTGTTCAGAAAAGCTATAAAAGTACAGTTATTATTGTGAAGGTGAGAAATGTGAGATTGCTCTACAGCTCAGCAGAGCAACATATCATTGCTACTGGTACTGGCCCTTGCCAGTATGTCCTCTAAGATGTCTATGTAAAAGCAGTGAGCCTACTGTATCCATGTGATGATGTGAAGGCTGCTCCAAAAGTAATGCCTCCTGTTTAATTATGTTGGCCCACAACATTGAAGGTGGATGTTGGTGGGATTGCAGTGGAAGTTGAATCTTCCCATGAGTATTCTCTCACATTTTGTTGCCATGTGGCAGATGGCAGCAGAGGAACAGCCTGACAAAATGGCATCTAACATGGAAGTGCATATGAAGCCAAGGTATGGAATTCTTCCATGCAGAAAAAATGGCAAAGTGTGGAATTGAATTCCTCCCTGTGGAAAAAATGGCACCCACTGACATTCATCAACACTTGCTGAACAATTATGGAGAGCAAACAGTGGATGTGAGCACAGTGAGGCGGACGGTGGTGTATTTCAACAGTGGTGACAACAATAGTGGGTCACCTTTTCTGGTGCAGACTTTTACTAGCAGGCTCTTGTTCATCACTGGCAAAAATGCATTGCTAACAGTGGTGACTATATTGAAAAATAGTGTTTTGTATCTGGGAATTGGCTCTATCAAATAGTGTTATCCTGCTCTTTGGAACTGTTGTAGTTTCAATGGAAAGAAAAAGGAAGCATTACTTTGGAGTGAGCTATGTACTAGGCTTTCTCTCAGTGGTGAAATGTTAAAAACAAAATTAAGTATTCTTTCTAGAACAAATTAGAAAACCCAAGAGTTATATTAATGTCTGATAGTTTATCCAGTATCTGATATTTACATTGATACATAGTCATTGCTTCCTGAAAACTTATTTCTCCCTCCTTGTTATCTATCTTTCCTAGAAATACCGTTATCAAGATGAGGATGCTCCACATGATCATACTTTGCCTCGACTGACCCATGAAGTGAGAGGCCCAGAGCTTGTTCACGTGTCAGAGAAGAACCTGTCTCAAATAGAGAATGTCCATGGATATGTCTTACAGTCGCACATTTCTCCTTTGAAGGTAGGATCAGTATTTACTGTGGCTTTGATTCTCCAGCATGAGAAAATGTGTCATGTGAAGCCCCTGACAACCTTATCTTGTTGTGCAAACAGCCAAGCTGGATTTTAAAATGTATTGATTCAGATTGATTGTCCCATGTCTGGATTTTGAGGCTTGCTGTAGTGTAATAGGTGATGATTTAGTTGGCAAAGCTTGTATTGAGATGTGAAATTTTTGTTTGAGGAAAAATCATTCCTGGCAAATGAGCCTTCCTTTCTGTACACCAAGAAAGAATAATGTATGTTCTCAATATCACCATGATATTGTAATGGAAGAATTTCCTTCCTGATTGTCGTCATAAATTGAAAAAAAAAAATGCGACATTTGATGGAATCCTGTTTTTTCCATCTCTCAAATAGTTATATCAAAGTCTTAAGAAGTGCCACAAAAAGGGAGCTCATTTGTCACCACTCTACTACTCAAGCACTTGCTGTTACGTTGCCATTCAGAGTGATGTAGAGAGACCTTTCTGTCAATGAAAGCAGCTATTTACAGGGATTTTGTGTATGTGTGCCTATGTCTGGTGTTCTCTGATACATTTGACTGGGAAAAATGTTTATCTTCATGGTGAACCTGTATATTAACCAAAAAGAATTCAATTTCAGAAAATTTTGCTCTTTTGCAATAGTTTGAAGAAGTTCCTAAAACTCCTTTAATAAAAGGAGCATGATAGTATTCATATTACTTGTTGTTTTCTTCCTGCCTGCAAAAGGGAGGAAAAAAGTGAACTATTTTTAATAATGGTGGTGGTATTCTGAGTGATGGTTTTATTCAGGCGGTAAACTAAGAAGCCAACAAGGCAGACGGGTTTTGTGCATTCCAGTGCCAGAAGGTTATGAAATGGCCATTGTTTGTTTAGCAGAGTGATTACAGTGTGGTGGCAAATGAAAGTGGATATTTATTATTAAAGACTGATGTGAATTCATCTGGCATTCATCAATCTTTCATGGAATAGCAACGTGAAATAATCTTTGCTGTTCTTGTTATTTCTGTGTGCAGTTCGTACGTAGTACGTAGTTTGCCTTTTCATGCTTTAGTAGGTTTCCACATTGCCTACCTAACTTCTACTGCAGAAACCACCAGTGTTACATTTATTTATGCAGAAGTAGATCAGTTTGGTTATTTGAAAGGGACAACCTCCATGTGGTCTCAGTGTCATCGTGGGGACAGCCACAGATAAAAAAAAATTCCTGCCTGGAAGAGAAACATCCCTGCTCTATTTGAGGCGAAGGGTATTCGGAGACATCTGCAGTTGTCTTCAATGGGCAAAGCACTATTGCTTCTGCGATGATAGGAAGTTGTTTTCCATAGTTGCTTCCTGAAGTGTAGATGAGAAGCTATGAAGTATTTCCTTTTAGAATTCATTATGTCCTGCAAGTTCTTCCCTGAGCCAGAGGATTTTCTCTTTCCCATCTTTTCCTCAGACCCGCAGTGGATGTAGTGTCTCATGTCTGCCACTTAGTTTAAATTTAGTAATTGATCTCTTCAGATGGCTTTGAAGTTTCTGCTTTTTTCTTGAGCAGTCTTTTACCCTTGTCTTTTACCCTTCAGTAGAGAATTAGCTCTGGAGGCTGAAGTAAATCCATGACATTGTGGTACCCTGCCTGCCTGAAATACCCATTTTGGATTCACTTTTGTTTCTGCTAATCAACAGAAATTCCCATTCAGAAGATTTTTGTTACAGAGATTTCTGCATATTTGAGAAATACCACTCAAAACTCTCCAAAACCCACTCAGGATAGGTTATTTATTTTTTTTAACTATGAATTTTTCATCCTATTCCCCACTACTCTCCAGAATTCCGCTTTCTTCACAGCAGTATTGCACAAACATGGCTGCACTGAATAATAGCTAAATCTGGGGCACGCTGCCTCTCCACTCGTAGTATGCTTTCTCAGGGAAATGTGCCTGCAATTTAGATATTTTGCTCTCTTGTGTGAGATATGGAACTGCTGAAATCCTGCTTGGAGGATATAGAACAAATGCTGAAGTCGAAATACAGCTTGTCAACTCTGGTTTTATGACTGAGTTTTATGACATTGGTGATAAGAGTGGGATAAAACTGTCAAGAAACTCCAGTGAGAGCTGTCTGCACTGGAAAGGCTGACTCGTGCTGCCTCTGTTTTCTGCCTACAGGTCAGGACATTTGCTGCAAAGGGAATCTGTGTGTAAATCAAAGTCACAACTTCGCTTGTACTGAGAGGGATCCCATAACTCGTGTGTCACTAAGACTGTCAGCCTGACCCAGCCTGCAAGCATGTCGCATGGGCATGGGGGTGGCACTCGGACTCAATGGGGTTAAAGTAACTGCCTGACTTACCTGTATTTCACAGCAGGATCTGCAGCAGCACGGTGCACCTCTCAACAAATTCCTGAGGTAGTCTTCCGTGTTTAATGGCTGCAAAGAGCTCTGATGACAGGATGATTTTCCAAAGTGTGTATTTCATACAAGGAATCATAGAATGATAGAATCATAGAATGATAGGATGGCTTGGATTGGAAGGGATGTCAGAGCCACCTAGTTTCACCCCCACTGCCATGGGCTGGTTGCCACCCACCAGATCAGCTGCTCAGGGCCCATCCAACCTGGCCTGGAGCACCTCCAGGGATGAGGCATCCATAGCTTCTCTGGGCAGCCTGTGCCAGGGCCTCTCCGCTCTCTGGTTAAAAGACTTCCTCTCATCTAAATCTTCCTTCTTTTAGCTTAAAATCATTCCTTCTTGTCGTATCACTATCATATTGTGTAAAAAAAGTAAGTCTTGTTCTTTATAATCTTTTAAATACTGAAAGGCTGCAATGAAGTCTCATTATACTATACTTAATAGTATAATGAAATAAAAATGTTGAGCATGAAGATAATATAACAAAGATGTTTTGGAACCAAAGGATAATCCCAAGGCCAAGCCACATGTCCATCTTAATCACCTCACTTTTTACTCTGCCAAACTCAAGTCACTTAGGAAAAGTTGCTTGTTTCCATGCATTTGTGTTCATTTCGAAAGAAATCTGTGAAGATCATGTAATTACAAAACTTTCCTCCGGAGTGGCTGTAAACTAAAATGTACCGAGCCATCTCTGGAAGCCACAACAGTCATTTATACCTGGCCTGTTCAGGTAGACTGCTTGGTACCATCACACCACCTTCACTCTGAAGTTCCTAGTAAATATCTCAGTGTCCATTCATAAGACAGCTTGACTTCTTTGTTCACAGACTTACATCATTACAGCTAGAAGTTTAGTGAACTGCTGAAATTCAGAAGGATAAACCATTGACCCGTCTATACCACTGCATATATTTGTAAGTACAGTGTCCCAGGGATTTTTGAAAGACTTTCTAATCCTCAGGACAAGGATTCAGCCCATCTTTATGAACACATGTGCAATTCAAATGCTTGACGTGGGATCGTGTTGCATAGTACAAATATATTTGATTCCAGGTTGTTTGTACAAATGTAGAGAACTTGGCTGTAGTTTCACATTCTGGATTATGTACTTTGATGTAGTCCACAATTATCCTAGTGGAGTTAGTCTCTACTGGATACTTCAAAGGGATTGGATTTTGTCAGAGACCAAGCCGTAAAGCAAATTTTCTTGAACATCTCAGCAGTTTTATATGCTGAATAATCAGAAATCTGGTCCTCAGCTGTTCTGAAAATGTCTTTGAGACATTCAGGTACTGATTATGCTAAAAAGTCTTCGGGAACGTGAAGAGATTTTCTAATATACGCTAGACAAGTCCTGTTATCTTTTGAGTCCCTACACTCCCATGTGCACTAGCCAAGTTATTTCCTATTGGAAGATAGTAATAAGAAAGAACAGTTGTGATGAAAAGGGGAGTCTCTTTTCATTGTGGCTTCCACGTTTGTACCCTCAGATTTCTTCATGAACTGTCAGGTAGCATCTCCTATACGCTCAACACAGTGATGGTATGTGCTAAATGTTAGAAACCTGCGAGCTTCTGCAAAAGGTTGATCTACCTATTAGTGTGGAAAAGATAAAATTTGCAATTGCTTCGGCAACTTTGAATGTCAAACATAGAAGTTTAAAAGGAAGTTTTTGGTTATGTCGCTGTATTAACATTTGGGGAAAATGTTAACACCTCAGCAGTTCTTTGCAAGAGAGGATTGACATACTGCAATGATAAATGTTCTTTACAATCTGTGGAGGTAAGGAAATTGTGGTTTTTTTTAGTCCACGAAATGAAAATGTATGCAATGTGCTGAAAGAATAGTTGTACTGCACTTTCCCCTGTTTTACACTAGATGGTGCGATTAGCTCAGAGACCTCTGATCACACTATTACAGCTTCAGCAACGTTCTATTAAGGTCTTTATGTGGCTTACAGTGTGCTAGTTCTGTAAAAATGCGTTGCTAGAAATCAAGTGCCTTCAGAAGCACTGATGTGTTGAAAAATCTGAATACAACATAGACATACCAGGAATTTAGACATGCAAGCTCTGTCTCCAAATGAAGTGATCTTCTCTTTCCCTTCCTCCTAGGAATATAGCTAATCAGTGTTCATTAAATGACAGAAACCTCTGGCTTCTGAATGAACCTTATTAGCATTATTGTGATATTAGATATCTTGTTCTTTTAAGTATATTCCTCTTTATTTAGATAAGCCTAGAAGTAAAAATCCATATAAGGGTCTTGTATCTCTGTGGTTTCTTGCATATTTTAAACGCCAGGCTATTCCTGTTACTTATCTCTATTTCCCAGTTTAAAGCAAGGTTTAAGTGTAAGCATCAATGGCAGTTGTGCAAAAAAGAAGTAGCATGTAAATCACTGTTATTATCTTATCCTAATATATTTTTAAATAAGAAAGTTCAGATGTCTCATTTGGTCCCTTGTTGACCACCCTGCTTTGTAGAAGGGAAGGAGCTGCCCTGGGTACTCCTCCTGCTCTTGCTGCCCCACACTGCTCTCATGCATCTTAGCATGGTTGCTCCGGACAAGTCAGAATTGGTGGAATGAATTTCCAGTGGAGAGAGGGAAAATTATCTCCACACAAAGCCAATGAGCAATTTGTTTTCTTAGAAGTGTCTGTGGTTGAGCTTATCCGTGAATTAACACTTGTATAAATTGCTTTCCAGAAGATTTCCTTATCCCATCACCAAAGTACATTGATTCCATTCATTCTTTTTTCTTGGTGATGAGAAAAGCCTCTATCTTTCTAATTACTTGCGGTCCCCTGTATAGAGTATGGAAAAGACGATGTCACTTGATCATTATTTCTGCTCAAAACTGGGTTTCCCTTTCCCTACTCCCATCTTCCGGTGAGTGCGTAGAGTGCTCCTTGCACTCCCATCATCCTTTCTATCTGCCCGAGTGGAAGAAGGTCATTCTTGCAGAGGCTGCTTGAATTTGGATGTTCCCTTTTCTGTCTCTAATGAAACAGCTTTCTTCATCTCTGAAGCCTGCCTTGTCCCAGCATGAGTCAGACCTCACGATGGTGGCTGCTGTGCTTTTCTGACAAACTAACAAAGAGGGGCGAAGAGGCTCTATGGATAATCCTGGATGATTAATTAATCTGTGTATAATTCCTTAGTCTGAGCTTCCCAGAAACTGTCACAAAGAGTAATATTTTGTAGTCTAAAAGTGTAGATTGGGTAAAAATTATTAATTTCGTGAATTCCTACTGTCTTCAGTAAAAGCTGAGTTCAAAGGAACACTAGGAAAAAATAAGATCAAAATATTCTACACTTTTTTTTTTCTCATTCAGATCAACAGCTCCATTTCTCAATTTTAAAAGTTCTGGGCATGTGATTTTTTTTTTTTTTTTTTTAACTACAGAACTCTGTATTAAACACAAAGTCATGCACTGGTCACACATACAGTGAAAACAACAAAGTCCAAGACTCATGATGCTGCAGGGGATCACTTGAGCTGTAGATTAAGTCAAGAAGTGACCACACAGAACTTCAAAACAACTTTATAAAGTAGACTTGTGGAGCTCCTTTAGCAGCTGCAGGAAAGTCGTCTGCGCCTGTAAATGCAAATAACTCAATCTATCAGGAAATCAGAGTTAGACAGCAACTTTCAGTGTTACCCTGCCTGATTCTCCTGTGCAAATGTAGTTTCTAGTGATTTTATGGAGAGTATCTAACTGTGACAAGAAGCCTCACTTATTTTTGGAAGAGTCTGAACATCCCTGGTTCCAATTACTGTGGAAGAACGCTATGGCAGAGGTGAGGTTCCTATAGAGAAGAGGATAAGGCTGAATTTGTTTAAATTTCTGTGGTTCATGTGTGAAAAATAAAGGAGGCAGTGCCATAGCACATGCTTTCATTCCCTCGTGAGGCTCCTAAGGGTGGTGGAGGCCTAGGAGAGGTTGACATGGTAGATGTGAGGAACAGAAGTCTGAAGTTTTCTCTTGTAGTTGCAAAATTAATTGAGGTTATGTAGAGGACACATTAATGTATGCATAGATATATTAGCAACCTTATCTAAAATTTGATCTGGCATCCCCTTCTGTGCTTACACTGACTACATTTCATAAGTACGGCTGATCTGCATGAAGCATTTTTTAGCCCCAGGGTAGCTCAGCCCAGTAGCAGTGATCTTATAGTAGTAATACTTTTGACCTCTGCCCTACAAGCTTCCTAGCCTTTGTGTTGTTGTTGTGATTTTATTGTTGTGTTTTTTTCCCTCCCCTTTTTAATATGCAGTTATTGACAAAGCCCCATACTGCAGTCTGTATCCGTTAGTAGATTTTCACTGAATATTCAATAGGTTGCTTCATTAAGATACATTGCTTGTTACATGTTTAATCATGTACTGCTTTTCTCTTATCTCTTACTGTAATAGCAGATAGGCATATATCATAAATCTGTATCTGTGAGCTGCGTTTTTTTAATATAAAAATGCATTTGGATTAAGAAGAGACAAAGAGAGAAGACAAATGGGCCTATGCTTGTTCTTGCTCTTAGAAAAGTACCAAAAAGAGCTCTGAATTTTAATTTCATTTTCTTTCCAAACAAAATAAGCAGCTTATAAATCAGTATTCTGAAGAATGTTTTGTTTCTCAGTTCCATGTGGGCAGGAATGTCTTCCATTTTTTGCCATCTTATTCTGAAGCACATCCTAAAATGATGCAAAATTTGAATGTTGTAGTCCTAATGAAGAACAGTGTGGGTCTTTTTGTCATCATACCTAGGTGTGCTGTTCTGTGTGCTTAACTTTTTTAGCTGTGGATTTCTGACTGATGACTTTCCCTATGGTGTATGTTGTTGCAGACAGTATTTTGTTATCTTTCCAGCTTCTGATAGAATTAAAAAGAAACCGTACAAAACTGCCTCTGTCAGTGGGTGATTTAGTTGGAAAAATCTTGGCAAGTTAAGGTAAACCTCAGGCCTTGCAATTCCTTGGGTTTTTTTTGACAAAATAAACGATGCCCACGCCCACCCTCAAGCACAGCAAATTCTGACAGTGTCCACCTGCCCAATATCTGTTGTTAGATTTGCCTGAAGAATAAAGAAAGGCATTTTCAAAGGATTTGGAAATATTTTCAGGCAGTGGACACTGTTTATTTTAGAAAGGCCTCCTAGGTATTGCAGGTCTTTTCAAATGTTAATCTGAATTGCAGTTTCAGGAGACTTGCTCTGTTCCTGATCTGCTGGGTGCTTTATGCATTAGTATTAATTAGCTGTTACATCTTTTATTCTTTTCAAGTCTTAGATTTCTCCTTAAGGATAGTCTTGTTCCTGAGTCTTATTTTAAAAAAAAAAAAAAGGTCTGATATATTGCAAATATTTTTGGCGAAGTCTGTCACTTATAATCCAGAAGATGAGAGATTCCAGGAATCTTTTTTGTCTTTCTATAATATTTTACATAGAACTAGTTACTCTGTCGTTCACTGTGCTGATTTTCACTTGATTCACTGCCCGTATGAGTTCTCATAAAAATATCAAATAAACCAAGATTAGAGGTACTCTTGTAAAGGTGGTTGGATTTTTATATATATTTTTCTGGATGAAATAAATGAAATACATCAAATAAATCAATTGAATCATTACTAGATCTTACAGACGTAAAATTTGTGTGTTCTCTCAGTTCCTTTCCTGAGTCTGTAAGTACAAAAATATCAGTTTATTTGTGTGGCATCTATAATAGCGCTCGCCACCTTTCCAAGTGTTTCATGACCTCCTCATGAGAAGTGCAATAAAGCATCTTGACGTTATTAGTCAGACTGTAAGAGGAGGGATTTTTCTCTGAAGTGTCAGACAGGTTTAACACCGATTGTTTCCCTGAGCTCAGCAGCTGAAATGCCCTTCTGTCAGACTTCAGCTACTGCTGACACTTGGGAATGTACTCTCCATTTTAAATAAAGCATTAAATGGCCATAACACCTTTTCACCAAGGAATAGCCTCATAATTCACTCAGTCAAAGATCTATGCGCTTATACATCTGGTGATGCTACACATAAAAAACGCCTTTCTTCTGTATCAGGTATTAAAAAAAAGTACAAAGCAGAAGTTTGCAGGTGTGTCCTCCACATCAGCTTTTAGCATGAAGAAATAGCATTGATGTTGGTCAAGCCTTCAGATCGTATGGAGGAATATCTTGGCAGCCTCACTCAGAGGTGCTCAGGTTAATTTGTATTTTGTTTCTAAGTGTGTTCTTTTAGAACTCTTGTTTCTTGTGGCTCCTATTTCATCTTGTAATAAAATTTTGTGGAGTGTGGAGCTGTGAAAAAAAAACAACAGACTTCTGGCATCTAGATGAAAAAGATCTTCCTGAATTGGCTATTATTTTCCAGCTACTCTCAAGAATCTAGTTTGAATAAGAACTTTAGGGATTCTTATTGTGTAGCATGTCGGTACCATTGGCTAACTGCAGCTTCTCAGAATGATTTTTCAAATGAAAAAGCCTTTTAGGCATTTAGTTCCCTGCAAAATATCTATGTCAGGAGATCACGTCATTTGCTTTCTAATAATTTCTCTGTGATATTAGCACTACTCAATCTGAAACAATTTGGGAAAATGTCATGAAATAGTCAGCAGTCTTGATGACTCAGGTGACTTTTTTAAGATCTGCGCTGTTTACTGCCTTGATCTCCCATAGTTCCTCTTGTTCTCATGTCTCTTCTGTTCCTACAATACCGTTTTTCTTTTCCATACCTAATCATTGTAACATGCTCTTGTTACATCATTATTTTTTTTTCCGAATCGCCTTCAGAATCCATTCCTTTATTTCTTCTTTGGATCTTTCTTCCCCACTTTTCTGTTATCTCCATTCCTACGCCTACACATGGATTTTGTTAGTACTGTAAGCCACTCACAAAGTACACGTTTGTACTAGGTAGCTGTTAACACATAACAATTGATGCCCTTCTTGTTCAAGATGATTGCATTTTTATTGATCATTTTGCTTTTTGGCTGCTTTGAGAGGAGCTCTCCCTGTCTCCCCATTCTCATACATGATCTTCATGAACGTTTTGTGTTGATTTCTCTTACAGCTGTAAGGTGCCTCACCCTCCTCTCAAGGAAAGGCAATATGAGGGATATCATCAAGTCTGGTGGGTCATAGCCCACTGAGATGGCAGCACTCTGTACAGCTTTTAGTCTTTCGAGACTTGCAGATGCTCTGAGCAATGTCAGATGCAATTCATTTTTTTCAGCCAACAGACTCAAGCATGCTGTATTACACCTGTTATCTTCCAAATGTGAACGGAATACTTCCTTCAGATACATTAGATTTAGAATTTAGCTTATTAGATGAAATTATTTCATGGAGAAAATAACTGTTTCTCAAAGAAAATGTAAAAATTTTATTTTTCAAAGCCTCTCTTCCGTTATAGTTATGGTAAACATCTTCATGGATTGCTGCATTGGATTTGATCAGCCTTTAGTGGCAGAACTTTGTGCTTCCAAATCTAAAATTCATTAAACCTGATTATTGACTTAATGAAATGGCTGCAGTTGATGACATTGGAAGGACTGAAAAGAATGTTTTCAACAAATAAAGAAGTTTATGTTTTGAAGTCAGTGTCACAAACCGTGTATTTCATCAAATAGAGCAGCAAATTCCAAGCAGGGAAATAGAATTTTTTGTGATAGCATGCAGCATGTGAGTATAAAGGCTTATATTAATACTGGGAATTGGCCAAAATAGTGCAAAGGTAACAGCTTAGCACTCTTGGAGTGTTAATGACATCAGCCAACCTCTGGAAACCTCACATGCATCTGATTTCACATTCCAGTTGCTGCTGTTTCCTCTTTAGCACTCAATAGGCAGTTGGTTTCTTTTACTATTTTGCAACAGATCTGCAAACTAAGCAGATCTGAATTAGGTGAAACTGGGCTATTTTCATAATGACTATGTTCATAATTTGAGTTCTGTTTTGAAATGGCATTACTTTTTCAGTATTCTGGAGATGGTGACATTTAGTTACAGAGTAGGAATGAGTACAGTAAAGTGCAAACAAGGGTCCTTCTACGCTGCTTATGGTTTACTAATGGCTGTAATGACCTCTGAGATACAAATCTCAATTGAAATAGCCAAGACAGGGTACCAGTGTGGAAAATGCTAGTTATCTACACTCTCAGACATATACTGGGATTAGGGAATTTTAACCCTGTCCCTATTTAAGTAGACCACAGGGACTACTAAACACTAATACCTCAAATACTACTGAAGAAATGGAGCTGCATGTGTTGACAAATGTCAACATTTATTGTTCTAAACTTGGTGGAAGAAAAATTTTGAGGAAAGCGTTAGAACACCAGTGTGTCAGCATACTATTACTATTGTAAAAACGAAGTGCTGGGATTCCTTTGAAAATTTTAATTTGCTTCCCATGTTCTCCTTTAGCTCTTTGCCTGCTGGGAATTTGCACGCTCAAGCTTTAAGAGGATTGTGCGTGTCTGTGCTTTGGGGCCATACCTCTCTCATTTGGAACACAGAACAGGCAAAGTCTTTTGACACCATAGATTCAGAGAAGCAGGGTAGATATATTTCCCAGCAAAGATTTATCTGTACATCCTTACCAGATTGGCTTAAAAACTCTACAGGTTCAGCCAGACTATGGAGATGACAGAAATATATATTTGTGGCATTCCATAATTTTTCCTATATTGGCTTTATCATGGCGCAATTTGTGCTCATACTTTCTCACTGAAGTGGAACAATTCATCAGCTGAGTTCTTATGGCAGGTTATTATCTCAGACTGGGGGGAATCTGAGCCAGTTCAGAACTACCCCAATGCACTGGGGTAAAGCAACAGCCTGAGGAAAATGCAACTGAGGCTTTTTCCTATTTCTCTCTTCCTGCCTCCCTCTCCTTCTCCTTTTCTTTTTGCTTTTTGTTTCCATGTAAAGAATGTGATATTTATCCTGAGCTGGAAGGAAAGGGGCAAGAGGGGGGCAAGAGGCTCTCTGCTGTTGGAGTTTATGGTACAGGGGTTTTGCAGGAAAATATATTCTACAAATAGTTACATGCGAGGGCCCGTGAGAACAGAGAGAGGCAGATGGTGGCTGAAGTACACTGCAAATAGGTATGTATGTCTGGGAGGAAAGGGGCACAAACTG
Organism: Numida meleagris; assembly: GCF_002078875.1. Classification (NCBI taxonomy): domain Eukaryota; kingdom Metazoa; phylum Chordata; class Aves; order Galliformes; family Numididae; genus Numida; species Numida meleagris. The sequence continues at coordinate 187,750,237 of NC_034409.1, read as the reverse complement.
GAAAAATGGAAAGGACGTATGTGAAAAGTTTGGGACCTACCTGGCAGCTTGCTTTGACACAGTAATTTTTCAGCTGCTCATGCCCAGAGCATTGGTGTATTTCCAGTGTTATTTAAGTATAAACCTTTTGACAGTGTGGTAATATCAGAGGTGAATAAGCTAGAGTATATGCCATAAACCTGGTAGCACAGCATGTACATATAACCTTTTTTGTTTATAACTCAGTTACAGCTATCTTAATAGGGATTATTCTGGCAATTGAAAACCAGGTTTTACTCAAGTTATTCAATTAAGCTGAAATTGCCTGTAATGTAGTGCCATAATTGTAGTTGAGGCATCACTGGAAGATGGTAAGTAGGTGAGATACTAATTAAATTCTTCTGAACTTCAGTAATTTAATATTCAAAAGGAGGCTGAACCCATATAGAAGCTTGCTCATTGCATTGCCACAGGGGATTACAGAGGGAGAAACCTTGATAAAAATAGCAGCTCCTAAACGAATTTTGCTGGCCTTGCGTGACTGAAATTTGGGGTTTGTTAGTATTGCTCCACTGTTCTAGATACAAACACAGCGGGCCTGATCTGGCTGGGGTTGAACTCTCTGTAGATTTCAGTAAGATCATGTGTGAATGGGTTGAGCACAAAATCTTCCCAAACACTGCAAAACTGAGGGATGACTGTGGTGTTTATACATAATCTTGAGAAAATTGATTGTTTTCTATTGGGGCTTTTGGGGAAAGTAGCTTTCAGCCTAATTTAAGTAGGAATACAGCTCCCTTTGATTTTGAAAGCATTGTAAGCCACAAACTCTTCTAAATTCTTTTTGAAAATCTAATCTGATAATAAAATGAGAGGTGCGGGAGAGGATGAAATTCATCCTTTCTCAGAACTGCCCTCCTGTAGAACAGCTCAGATCACAGTATCTTTGCTGTATCGTGATTACTGACCAGGTTATTAGCGCAGTCCTTCCAGGCCCCTAAATACATCAAAGCAAATTTTCCGCTGCCCTTCTCATTACAGCTATCAGAAATGATCTGAGCAAGACTGGTCTGGAGATTCCTCCCTAGATGCATATTCTTTCCAAGCCTCTTAATTCAATCTGAATGATGATGATGATAATTTAGGTTATAGTGTTACCCAGGGGCTGAGTGCAGAATAGGGTTCTATTGTCCTAAGCTTAGGAAAAGCATAAATGTTGTGATATCTCAGACCTACACAGGCTAAAAACAATACAGATGAGCAGAAACTAATAGGAATCCCTGCATATACTCGAATTATATCTACTAATCAATCTTCTATAATCAGAATATAACCACTTTTTAACTATCATATAGTTCCATTGTCATTTCTTTAGCTAGAGACATTCATGTCTCCGGGCTGAATTATAGACCAGCAGTATCTTATTACAATTATTGGCTTTCTCCCATTAGTGCTTCACAGATGCTTTGCCTCTTGCTGAGTACGGACAAATATAATATACACATTTTGAAAAAAAAAAAAAAAAGAAAAAGAGACTTGGTGTTGATTTAAAATGGTTCTGGGAATTAAGTCCCTTTTTAACTAAAGAGACCAAAACAGAAATGGTCTGCCCAGAGTAGAAATTAACCCCCTTACTAACACACCATCGCTTACTAAATGCATTAATTAATTAATGGCCTTAATTTAATTCTCCACATGTGTTGAACTGAGTTGATGAGTGTTACTATACTTTCAATTAGTTGGGTTTTGCAACATCATTTTCATCATAGTGGTTAGTATAAATGAGTTTTCTTAATTATATTATGCTAAATGCTTCATTAAGAGGCTTCAGATATAGTGGGACCGTGTTTGGCACACTCTGGCAGATATCCTTTGTTTGCAGGGACACTCATGTCCAGTTCACTTCTCATAAGCTCTTTCTGCTGATGTTTTTTGGCTTTCTAGATATGATATTGAAAACCTACGATAGGTAGAAGGTATAACTCAAATTCTCCTTAATATTATTTACTAACACATTATAGTTCTTACTAAGTATTGGTTTTAGTGTTCTTGTATTATGTGTCTTCTTGGAGTTCTGGTCAAGGGAACTATGGTATACAGCAATTATCTTCTCTGCTATCCTTCTGCAATGTCTCAGGGACTGCAGTGCCATTCTTAAATTGTGATAAGATCTTATTAGTAAGACAGACATTAGAAGTTTGCTGTTTTAAACATTAGGGCAACATTTCACAGAATGTCAAAATTCAGAATTTGCAAAAAGTCCTTACGCTCTGGGAATCCTTTCTCTTTCCTCAGACTTCCCACATTGCTTAGGAAGTCAATGTCTTTCCCAGCTTCCCTTTCCCTCTAGGATATGACTGTGGGAAAGGAGGGAAAATTCACTTGCACGTTGGTAGAGACAATCCAGGCAGCTGCATGTGATGGCTGAGTATGGGGTAAGAATGAACATTTGAGGAGAAATTAAGACGATAGAAAAGGCAAAAAGTAATGATATTCACATTTAATCATCCTTACGCCCCCTCACCTCCTTAGCATTTTTATTTCCTGTGTCTTCCCTGGACCCGATGCTCTTTTTCACAAATATAACACAAATAAATATGGGGAAAGTGCTGAAGGTGTTGGACAAGAATATTTTACATTACGAAAGGACTAATTAGTGTAGGTGCAATGCTGGACCCACATCACCCCTGTGTATTCATGCTGCATTTTCATCCAGTCTCATCTATTTTTCTGAAGTGTTAATATCATAGAGTAGGAATTTACTTACCCTCCTGGCCTCATTTTGTTTTGTTTAGCTTTGGACTCTCTGTGTCAGCAGCCCTTCTGCAGCTTCCCAGCACTGCGGATGTGCATCAGGGACAAAGCCTGGACCTGGAAACAAACTGCTTGGTGCAGGCTGATTTCCAGAGGCACAAGTTTGGACTTGTTAACTGTAACTGACTTTTTTTTTTTTTTTTACAATTGTTAATTGTAATGGCACTTGTAATTGAAGTATGAATATTCAAGACTCATTGATATTGTATATTTGTAAAAGTAGAGATGAAAATCTCTTTCTTACAGGTAATATCTGTTATATAAAAAAAAGTGGCTGAATGGGGGATAGTTAACAAACATGTTCAGTATCAGAGATGTTCTATCCTGAGGACTGGATGGCAGCAAATTTTTATCTGTGTTTTAAGAAACAGTAGGGATGATCTTTGGTTTTATGTGTCTGAAAATACTTTTAATGAGAAAAACAGAATGGGATTCGAAGAAATAAGAATAGCTGTTGTAAAGGAAAAGCAAGTTTCTCTTAACTTAGTTGAATCTCTTACAGTGAATTAGTAAAAGTGTAAAATAGACCAGTCATTTATTTGTACTTACTGTATAATTTTGACAGTCTCAACACTATAAGCTGCTACTGAAAGAAAATATTTCAGAAAGTGAAAAAGTGTGAAGGAGTAGAAAAAAAATAATCAAAATAATTAAGAGAAATGAATGGACTATTCCCAGTATATTAAAAGAAAAACTAAGGTTATTCTAAGACAACCTGGGAAAGTTGAAATCCATCCCAGACTACAGAAACACAAATATTCAAATTATTTATCAGGGAAATAGCTAGATAGGTACAGTGCAATTTGCAGATGGGACACAATTATTTTGGATAGTGAAAACAAGACACAGTTATAAGGCGCTTCAGAGGAATTAAACAGATCCAAAAGAATACACAGATGATAAAATGTAAGTTTTAAAAATATGCATTTCTACAGTGGAAGGGGTAATATGAATTTCTTGTACATGCTTAATTAGCTGAATGTTTCAGAGGTGGCTTATAGCTTTGTGAAAAAAATCTTTATGTAGTGATTTAAATCACTAAGCAAATTGTTTACAAATAAATGTCAAAAATCAAGCACTGAAATACTGAAACCATTCTACTTCCAAAAGCAGTTTGATTATGTAAAGCTGTTAGAAGTGGAGGAAAAAATTTTTCCTCCACTGGCCTTTTTCAGACAAATTTGAAAGAGTATAGTGGTTGAAAAGAAATTCCTACAACTTCCATAAGAATAGGTAATCAGAGGAGATATAGCATGGACTCATCTTGTGTTAGGTACCAGTGAATCTGTGTAATTATGAGAGGTGTCAGTGGGAGAGAAAGAAAGAGAAAAATGTGACATTTTCAACACTGTATAAGCTTCTACTGGTGTTTACACTTTACTAAATATTGAAATCTAACAGCGGAATTCAAAGCCATGGAGGAAGGGAGGCTTTGTTGTGCTTTGTTTTTGTTTTAGTTTTTTTTTTTTTTCTGTTGGACTGGTGTGTTTGAAACCTGGAAATATTTAGTACAATTATAGAATGGCTTAGGTTGCAGGGGACATTAAAAATAATCTAGTTCAAACCTCCTGCTGTGGATATGGCTGCCAACCACCAGCTCAGGCTGCCAGAAGAGCCCCATCCAACCTGGCCTTGAACACCTCCAGGGATGGGGCATCCACAGCTTTTCTGGGCAGCCTGTGCCAGTGCTTCACTGAGTAAAAGAAATTTCTTCCAAACATCCAACCTAAATCTCCCTTCTTTTAGTTACAAGCCACTCCTCCTTGTCCTATCATTATCATATCATGTAAAAAGTCCATCCCCATCCTGCTTATAAGCTCCCTTCAAATACTGCAATGAGATCTCTCCAGAGACTTCTCTGGGCTGAATGAGCCCAACTCCCTCAGCCTTTCTTTGTAGGAGAGGTGCTCCAGCTCTCTGATCGTCTTCATGGCCCTCCTCTGGACCTGCTCCAACAGCTCCACATCCTTCCTGTACTGGCTCCAGGCCTGGACACAGTACTCCAGATGGGGCCTTACATGGGCAAAGCAGAGGGAATAATCACCTCACTCTCCCTGCTGCCACCACTTTTTTGAGGCAGCCCAGGATACTGTTGGCCTTCCAAGAGGCAAGTGCACACTGTTGGATCATGGCCAGCTTCTCATCCAGTAGAACCTCCAAGTTCTTCTCCATGTGGGCTCCTCTCAATGAGTTCTTCCAGTCTGCCATGACCCAAATGCAACACCTTGCACTTGGCTTTGTTGAGCTTAATTATGTTCCCCTGGGCCCACCTTTCAAGCCTGTCTAGGTCCCTCTGGATGATATCCCCTCCTTCTGTTGTGTCAACTGCACCACTCAGCTTGGTGTCATCTGAAAACTTTCAGAGAGTGCACTCAGTCCCACTGTCTATGTCATTGATAAAGATGTTGAGGAGCACAAGTCACAAGATGGATGCCTGCGGGACACCACTCGTCATCAACCTCCACCTGAACATAGAGCCACTGACCACAGCTCTTTGGCTGGGACCTTCTAACCAGCTCTTTATCCATCAAATAGTCCAGCCTTCAAATCTATATTTCTCTAATTTATAGATAATGATGTAGTGAGGGTCCATGTCAAAGGCCTTGCACAAGTCCAGGTAGACAACATCAGTTGCCCTTCCTTGGTCCGCTGATGTCACCATTCAATCATAGAAGGTCACCAGATTGGTCAGGCACAATGTGCACTTGGTGAAGCTGTGCTGGCTATACTGGATCACCTCCACACCTTGCATGTGCCTTAACGTGTCTCCCAGGATCTGCTCTATGACCTTTCCAGGCACAGACGTGATGCTCACTGGTCTGTAGTTCCCCAGATCTTCCTTTCTCCCTTTCTTGAACATGGGAGTGATGTTTCCCTTTTTCCAGTCACAGGGGTCTACGCCTGACAGCCATGACTTCTCAAATATGGGGGAGCGCAGCTTGGTAACTGCATCAGCCAGTTCCTTCAGGACATGAAAAAGCAGGACGTTTCTAAGAGGAGACGGAAAAGTCAGAACATATGAATCATATGCAACTGTGCAGTTGGATAGGAAATTATATTTTAGTGAGGCTTTCAGTTAAGCTGTAGAGTACAATGCATGTTACTGTTCTGATAAAACAGATCTCTGTTTAATAGGACATAATAACCTGTCATGTGTAACCTTTTCGAGGCTGTGCAGACAGGGAACTCCAGAAGTCTGCTAGCTCAGTGGTAATTTCAGGAATCTGCAAAAGGAAAAAAGGAGCTCTATTGTTCGAAATCATTTCCTAAGATGTGAATTGTGTACACTAAGCTGTGAAATAGGCTTAAAAATTTCAAGTTGATTAACAACAATTAAGTTTGTGTTTTATTCAGTATTTCATTCTTAGTCTCAAAGCTATTATGGTATCTAAAATTGTAAGGCTGTGTTACCATCTAAAAACAGATGGCCTCCTTTTTACCAGTCTCTCAAAAACCTGAGTATTGGCACCAGTGGCAGCTTGGTCTTAAGTGCTCCATAACGGTAACCATGATGTATTGTTTCCTCTTTACAATTCACTCATGCATAAGAACCTCCACTGCTATTTTATGGTATGTTTTTATACCATTTATATATGCTCATTGTGTAATCAAAGAACTATGTATGTGTATCACTTGCAACTTTATACATGAATTTTGTGATGAAGTTTTATCCTGCTCTTAATAAAACATTTGCATTTTTCAAACAAATAGCTTACTGAGAAGGAGTTGGATTTGGAACATTGCTGTTACTATTCTGCATCATTGTCTGAGGAAATCATACATGGACTGAGAGCAGCTGAACACATTTTACTGAAAGCAGTCTGATTGTCTACTAATTTAATGTAGTAGAAGCTGGTGACAATCATCTTGTTAAGTTCTGCGTGAGCTAAAGAAACCCAAATAAAGGGAAGAGTAGTTTTCCAATCTCACCTCAGGGATCACACAATTTAATGCACAACTCCATTCACTCTGGAGTTACTGCTATAGAGCAAATAAAATTACAAGCTTTCTTCTATCAGCTCACAAGTGTCAAGAAAGCTAACCATCCAAAAAATGCTGATCCTACAAGATGCTGCTACCTTCTCATGGGTTTTGCTGTACCATTTGATGTGTTATCTCGTACTAGGAGCACTCTGCTGAACTTGATATTTGAGATCCTTTTGAGATACTTATCAAACAGTGTCATGTTTGAATATAGGGAAAAATAGTCATTTTTCTTGATTTTAGGTAACATGGCTGCAAGAAAACGTATCTCTCAATAAAAAATAATTAATAAAAATCCATACATGCAGTTTTGTTGGAAATGGTAGCTTAAAGCTGAGAATTAAACTATACAGATTGTTTACCATGAATACAGATGGTGATTATTAATAGTAAATCTGCTACAAAAAATTATTTTAAACATAAATGTCATTTCAAGTAAAGTTGGCTAACAATTTCATCTGAATAAAGGAGAAGAAAACTAATCAGAAATCACAGCGTTTTGTATTGACATTTTTAATATCAGGTTTGTTCTGGAGAAGTCAAAACAGTTTATTTCAAAGATGCAAAATAGCTTTCGACTTGTGTTTTTAAACTGGCATTCCAAAATGGAATAAAATCTTCAAAAGCAAGCATAGGAAAATAAATATTTATCTTCCTTCCAGATACTTCCAATACTTTTGTATTGGACTGAATGAACAATTTCAGGTCTACCTGACCTGATTACTATCTTTCTTTGGTTTTTGAATGAATAATCCATTATTTGCACAGGTTTAGTTGTGAATATGTGCCAAAATATGTATGGGCTTTCTGAGAACACATGCAGCAAACCTTTTAGGTTTGAGACTTTACCTTGATTTATGAAGATACAGAATAAAAATTACTTTCACACCTTAACTACAAGCAATTTCCACACTAAGTACTGTGAACTCTAAAATAGTAAACTCTTTCAGTGTATGCAGCGAACCATTTGTGACCAGCTTTGACAAAATATCCATTTTGCCACATAAATACTGCATTCCCATTCTGTTCTTGGCAGTGTATGCTAGCTTATTTAGCAAATGCTCATGAGTATCCTCCCTCCACACACCAAAAAAAAATATAGACTCATTTGTCTTGTCACAGACTTTAACACTTTTTTCTTTCTTCTTTTTTTTCTTTTTCTTTTTCTTTTCCCTTTCCCCTTTTTCTCTTTTTCTCTTTCTTTTCCTTTTTCTCTTTCTTTTCTTTTTCTTTATTTTCTTTGAAATGTTCAGCTGTTTAACGTTGCATACTTACGAAGCTTTTAAGAATAAGTTACCATGTGTCCTTCCCTCACCATGGTCCAAAGAATAAGGAAAATATGTTTTGGAAGTGAGAGATTAGAGGTGCCATTTCTGGCTTTCTTTATGTTCAGTATAAGTGGAACAAATCTCTTGCCTTCAATATCCACATACATAGCAGGACCATGTAATTAACTCCTGTTTTGGGGAGAGCACTTGAATATATTCAATTTTAAATGTTTAAAGCTCATTTTTTCAGTCTTCAGGATTTCCAGCTGAAGTATCTGGTGGCTGACTGTCAGGTTTGCATGATACGGATTCAAGAAGAGGGAAGACTGCTGAACAAAGTCCCTAATGGTGATCATATATGCTGTATTCTACTGTAGCTTGAATCCAAATCGTGGAACTAGCAATTCATGATTCTGTGCTCTTTTGCAATACCACAATTTTTTGGCTATACCCCTTTTTGTCCTCTTGCCCCTCTGCAAATGAAAAAAAAAAAGACAGGATTTAAATCAGCTCAGAAAGGCTTTCTAAGATCCAGTCTTCCATAAATAATACACGCATAGAACTGTGTAAATTAAAACTTCTTGTATTTAGAGTCAAAGACAGTTATTTTTTTATGGCTTACCTAGTAATTAATTAGAGGATGTAGAGATTATGCTCTGACAAGTATTTTATAAAATGTCATTCATAAACTATTTGCCTGAATCATCATTTTTAGATTTTTACCTTTCAAAATCATTTTGTGCTGGTTTTTTTTTTTTTAATCCTTGGGATATGATACTAATTATACATGCCTGATCTGTTGTTACCTTTTGAGTTAACCACAGTAAGGAAAAAATTGAGAATGAGCCAGGCAAAATATAACTTTTTGTCAAGTATGAGCAAGTCTTCATAGACTGTGGAAAAGAAGATGATCAAATAACAGATGATGAAGGCATCAAACCCAGTTTTACTTTGTTGTAAATCTATGCATGCATAACTGTTAGGGGAAATAGTCTGTCTTTTGGCAGAAGTCCTGATTAAAGTCAATGGGGAAAGGAAGACTTTCCCTAGGTCTACAAAAAGGGCAAGAAGGAGGAGCCAGGAAACTACAGGCCATTCAGCCTCACTTCTGTCATTAGGAAGCTGATGGAATTCTGGATGTCATCTCCAAGCAAATGGAAGTGAAGAAGGCCAGTCAACATGGATTCAAAAGGGGAAATCATGCTTGACCAACTTGGTAGCTTTCTACAATGTCATGACTGTCTGGGTAGATGAGGAGAGAGCCATGAATGTTGTGTACCTTGACCTCAGCAAGGCTTTTGACACTGTTTCCCACAACATCCTTGTAATGAAGCTTAGGAGGTGTAGGATAGATGGGTGCACAATGAGGTGGAATGAGAACAGACTGACTGGCAGAGCTCAGAGGGTTGTGATCAGTGGTACAGGCTCATTGGAGGCCTGTGACTAGTGGTGTTCCCCAGGGATTGGTGCTGGGTCCAATCTTCTTTAATATCTTCATTAGTGAGCTAGATAAAGGGATAGAGTCCACCCTCAGCAAGTTTGCTGGTGATACAAAGCTGAAAGGAGTGACTGACACACCGGAAAGCTGTGCTGCCGTGCAACAAGACATGGACAGACTGAGTTAGTCAGAGAGGAACCTGATGAGGTTCAACAAGTGTAGAGTCTTGAACCTGTGGAAGAATAATTGCATATACATATACAGGTTTGGGAATGACCTGCTGGAGAGGAGCTTTGCTTGGGGGTCCTGGTGGATAACAGGTTGACCATGAGGCAGCAGTATGCCCTTGTGGCTAAAAAGGCCTACTGTGCTGTGGTGAGGCCACATCTGGAGTACTGCATCCTGTTCTGGGCTCCCCAGTTTGAGGAAGACAGGGATCTGCTGGAGAGAGTCCAGCAGAAGGCAACAATGATGATGAGAAACCTGGAGAATCTCCTGCTTTAGCAGGGGAATTGGACTAGATGACCCTTCCAAACCCTATGATTCTTTGGTTCTATGATTCTGTGGGAGTTCAGCCTAAATACTTTGTTATTATCCTTTACTTGAAATATTATAAAAACTGCACAGTGAACCTTTTAATTAAGCACCTGATGTAAAATAGAGTTTTGAGAGACATTTTACTGATGTTTTAGATGAATAAAATGTGTAAGATACTGGATACTTAGCTGTATCTGTTGTATGTTCTGCTTAGCTACCTTTTATTTCATGCAAATTAGGGGGAAGAACACTTAAAGCTGGGCTGTCAAGCTGGAAAATCTTGGAGGATGACATTTTAGGGTGTTTTTAAAGATTTATTCAATATAAATATAGTGGAAAGGGGATGAAGCTTCAGTTTCAGTTGTGATTTCTTAAGCGTTCTGCTTAAGTAACATACTGTTTTATGTATACTGTAGTGCATATACCATACTAAGAATTTCTGGAATATTGTAATTCTCAGCTGAATGTGCAGTTCAATGTCCATCTTTCAGATCCCTTCATTTGTTCAAAGTGTTGTCTTATTTAACTTCCTTAGAAAGACTGGAAAGCAGTTGATAGTCATTTTTATATATTTGTGCGTGTATGTGTATTATGTAATATGCTCGCATCCTAAAGATCTTAATTTTGAAGGGTTCCTTCAGTCTTACAAAGTAATCTAGGGTTTTTTCCTCCTCAAAATGCTTTCATTAGGTAAACAGCTACACAAATTTCGTAAGAAAAATATTTAGAAAATACACTTTAACATATTTAACTAATGGAAGGCGGAAAGGAAGGTGATGATTAATGCTAAAGGGTGCAGAAGATAGATAAAATGAAAAGACACGGAAAACAAATAAGGACTTTATATTAAGCACGGGGGAGAAGAGATAATTGTGAAGATGGATAAGGGCAAATGAGAAAGCTAGAAATAATTAAAAAGCTGAGTTGTAATAATTCATTGCTTTCAGTTTGACTTCTGTCCTTCTTTGATGTTTCCTTCTAACACTTTTTTTCTAATAGATTTGATTTTGAAACTAGATTTCCTAAATGGAAAAAAGGGTGTTATTTGGATCCACCTATTGAATGCTGTGAAAAAAAACAAAGAAGTTAGACATACAATTCCAACTGAAACACATCTTCGTAGTTCTTTTTTTTTCTTACTATCTTATTTAGTGTTTCTTGCAGTATAATCATGAGGACTCCTCATTTCATCAGCGAGTTACACACACGTACACCTTTGCATTAATTGTGCTTGTGGTTTCAGGTGATACTGAGGAGGACTACATCCTTATTTCCACAAACAATATTAATTGATTATTAAGTATCAAAAAACTCGATGATCTATCAAATCCCTGGATGCTGTGATAGGTTAGTTCACCTTTAAAGTTTCATAAATTCCAGAAAGTGGTGAGAGACTTAGTAATTTGCTGTTTTTGTAATTTATATGTGAGCTGCCAAGGGAAAATTCCTACTCAGTTCTATACCTGCTCGCTGAAGTACTGGAGTCAAAATGGACTTCTACAGAAATTTAGTAGAAATTTATTCTCGTCCCTTGATGCCATCCAGGATGCTATCTTTTTCTAATATCTTGTTCATTGGTATTACTGTCTATTTTATTTTTGTAGATTGGATATTCTAGGTGAAATTTGTTGAGGGAAGCATAGTGAAAAAAGATATTCTAGATTACAAGAGCAAAAGAATGTGAAGAACACACAACAGTTGAGAAATATACGTTGAAGAAACAATAAATGTATTGAATAACTAAATATATTTGTTTTGCAAAATATTGCCTTAAAGTACTATATCTAACGTTATCCTGAGAAATATGGAGGTTGCTCTGAAAGTAATGCCTCCTATTTGGGGCAGCATGAGCCAGCAGTGTGCCCAGCTGGCCAAGAAGGCCAGTGGCATCTTGGCTTGTATCAGGAATGGTGTGGTGAGCAGGACTAGGGAAGTAATTCTGCCTCTGTAGTCAGCATTGGTGAGGCCCCACCTAGAGAACTGTGTTCAGTTTTGCGTGCCTCAGTACAGAAAGGACATTGAGGTGCTGGAGCAGGTCCAAAGAAGGGCAACAAGGCTGGTGAAGGACTTGGAGAATATGGCCTACGAAGAGAGACTAAAGGAACTGGGGCTGTTTAGTCTGGGGAAGAGGAGGCTGAGGGGAGACCTTATTGCTCTCTTCAAATACCTGAAAGGTGATTGCAGTGAGAGCGGGGCTGGTCTCTTCTCACTGGTGACAGGTGACAGGACAAGGGAAAATGGCCTCAAGTTCCACCAGGGGAGGTTTAGGTTGGATATCAGGAAAAACTACTTTACAGAAAGGGTTGTTAAGGACTGGAATAGGCTCCCCAGGGAGGTGGTTGAGTCACCATCCCTGAATGTGTTTAAAAATCATTTGGATGTGGTGCTCCAGGACATTATTTAGTTAGAGTTTGGATAGTATGATTAGGTTGCAGTTGGACTTAATGATCTTGATGGTCTTTTCCAACCTGAGTAATTCTATGAGTCTGTGATTCTATTTATTTTAATGGAAACTACAGCAGATACAAACTGTATTGATGAATGTCAATGGGTGTCATTTTTTCCACACAGAGGATCAGATCCACACCTTTGTACCATACGCACTTCCAGGTCAGACACCATTCTGCCAGACTGCCCCACTTCTGCCATCTGTCACAGATGGAATATTGGTGGGAAGGTTCAACATCTACTGCCATACCACCAACATCCATGTGTGATGTCACGGGCCAACATAATAAAATAGGAGGCATTGCTTTCAGAACTGTCTAATTAGGAATTACATACTAGCTTTGGATTTTCAGAAAAGTTTAGTTGTTCTTTTTAAAAGTGAGTTAGACTAAGCCAGTGTGAAAGTGCTCTCAAAACTGCTAGGTTAACTAAAGAAAAATGCTTAAATCTGTGGACACTTAATGAGATCATGAAACAGAAAATATACTTTCTGGGTAACTACCAGACTACTTTCTGGCCATTAAAACGGATATGCTATCTATCAGGTAATAATGACACTTAATATTAAGAATATTTTCAAAATACGTAATTTCAAAATTAGTTGAATAGTGTAGTAGGTAAGTTTAATTACATCCATCTACCAGTGACATGTGAAACTGGAAGAGGCACAGAGATTTGGGGCAGTTGGTTAAATTTCATGGTGAAAAAAACGTAAAAGACCAAGTTGCATAAATTCTTCACCACACCTTGGCTGGCTGTTACATTTCACACTGTGGGCCAGGCAAACACTACATGGATTGAAATAACATCATACAAAGGTTATCCTCTGACACAATCATATTGGAATAATGACTGCGACCTTCAATAAGGGTAAATCCATTTTCTTCCTTTCAGAGCAGAGGGAGAGTCAAACACATTAAAAAGCTCATTGATTAGATGTTTCTGAGAGACACTCTGCTGGGGGATACATAGACCTTGGTGAAAGATTCCTTTCTGTTGGAACACCCAATTTTAAAATATGGTATTTCTAATACAGATGTTTATCATGAAAAGCATATTTGCAATTCTAGTGTCATTCTATGTTGTAATTTAAGAATTAAACCCCAACTTTTTCTTAGCATTTTCTATTTCCCCTGTGAAATAACTACTGAGGCACCGTATCCAGATTAAGATCGATTAACAATTCTGTGAATTTTGCCCAACAGCTATAATCGTTGGTTGCCTTAGCAACTTGGTAGATTAAATCATAAACTAAAATCCAGGGGGTTCAATTAAAAATTCTTGTTGAAATTCAAATTCTTATGAGGGTGGAATGACCAGTGATTCAATATGCACTGGAGAATTCTCAGGTTTGGCTCTTTTTCTTCAGTGTCATTTATTATAAATTAAACATAAACCTAATATAATATTCAGAAAATATTCACCCATTGCAGTGTACCACTGCTGGTGATGCTTTAAGAATAATGAGGCAAGACACAGGCAAAAAACTTTGTTTTGCTGAAATACTGTTGATTTATCATATTCACTAGGCTATGTTTCCTGTAGTTGATACTGAACCAAATTTATGCTATCCTACACATACTTTAGGCAGCAGTATTTGTTAATGCACTTTTGATTTATTGTGCTAGTTTTACTTCTGGAATATCCTCCTAAAGGACTTGGGTTTGTTCAGCATTGAAACCACCTGTTGTCTGTGGCTGCAGAACAGAGCTGAGGTTCTCTTTCATCCCTCCAGCTGCAGCTGGATGCTTTCAGTCATTCCTGTCTAAAAGCAGTGTCTATTTACCTCCTATTGACCATACTGATCTTTCTGATCCTGATTTTCTTGATACTCTATTGTCTTTAAGTTTTTCTAGCACTTTTTCTACTGCTCTGGTGATCATTTCTTTGGGTAGATGCACTTCTCCCACACAGCTGTTCAGGGAATTCTTGTTCATTGCCCATCAGCCTTTCTTAGAAATACCTTTGCCTCACAAAATGATCACTAAGTACTCTGATATGGCGTCAAAAAGTATCAACACAAAACCATTAACGTGTTGCTGCTGTACAACTTGTCTCTTGTTCTCCTCTTTGCACCAAAGGATTGCTTTCTATATTCACTCATCCTAGTTTTCTTCTCTCCTCATCTCTCATTGCTGTGTCCCATATCTCATGAAGGGAGACTGTTTGCTCAAACACTAAACACATTCCACCTCCACAGAAGAAAATTCAGAATCCATCTTAAGCATCTTTCTTACTTTCATCCTGCTTAAAGATTTAGCAACTCCTTTTCCTCACATACTGTATTGACCTTCATTCTGGAGAAAAAATGAAACAACAAAGGTGAGAGGAAAGTATGTACTTATTTTAAAATAGATAAATTAGAAGAAATAAGTAGCATGAGAGAGATAAATATTGCTGTAATGTGCCAGACAGAGAGAAAAACTGTCTACTACTTGAAGTGGTAGAAGAAACATCCTCTTTCATATTTTACGGAGTTCCTTCATAACATTTTTCTTCCTCTGCGTTAGAAAATCTAAAGAAAAGGTGCTGAACAACTTTTCCAAAAATAAATTTCAGTTATGCCAAATACTGGCAGATTTCATAGATAAAAATGAATGTAATCAGAGAAAATAAAGTTGACATAACATTTAATATACTGTATAGATAAACCACCATCACTTGGCAGATGAATATAAAAACAAATCTGAACTCCTTTGTGCCTTCCGTCAGCAAGAAATCTTTGCAGCCATACTTTATTCTAAGAATTATCCCTTGAAGCCTTTTTAATAATTCTAACAGTTATAGCTAATTATGTTAAATTACAGAGCAGGCCTAAAGTGTGGTCCTAGATGCTTCAAAATTCTGAATCTAGTTTAGGACATGAAAGTGTAGCTCAGGGAGAAGAAAAATGGTAGGAAAAAAGTAGAGGAATTAAAGCATAGTGAGATAAAAAAAAAGCACCCTGTGACTAGAAGATAGTTCTTTCACATACTCTAAGCGATGTTTTCATTTTTTTAGCATTATGAAGCCTTTCTTTATGTGTTGTTGTCTGAGAGGAACTTTCTAGTCATTAGAAGCTAATTAATGAAGATTAATTAATGAAGTTACGCTACATCTTTGTCTTGAAAGCATTTCTTGGTTTTGCGGTGCTAGTTTTATAATGGACATGTGCTTACAATTTGAGAAACTCCTTATTTTTGCTTTATTTATTATGATAGATTTTGAAGTTCCAACACAGAAATCTCACTGTGCAGAAGCGACCTCAGTATCAGCACTGAGTATAGCTTTGCTAAATTTTACATTGCTATTTACAGAGCGATTCTGCAGTTCTTTACCATTCTCAAATGACTTTCTTTCATTTTAAGCTCCTCATTCTGCAATCACCAGCACAAAAATCATGCTAGCTCCATCTACATTTCTTTCTTAATTTTGATTACTAATCAAGAATGAACCAACTGATAGTAGGCTACAGAGAAACTTATTTGATGAATGAATGGGTCTCTTTCTTGGTTTCCTTATCCTAAAAGAAAAAAAGATAAAGGGAAAAGGTGAAGGGAGGTTGCAAATAATATGTTCTTGGAGATTTAAACAAATTACTGTGCACATATAGATAGGTCTTTCAGATCTAATGAGTAGTACAGAACCTCACCTTTCTCTAATTGTATTGACCTATAAAGCAGTTTTAATCTGCATGTGTTGAAATGCTTTATGGGGCTGATCAGTATTATCATTTTCTTCTGATTTGTTGAAACAAAGGTACACAGTGGGGAAGAGAACAGAGCAGTTTTACAGCAATTTCATGGCTGAGCCAGCAGCTGAAGCCCAGTTTCCTGAATGCCTTTCCATGCCCTAGCAGTTCTATCCCATCACTAATATTCAGTGTCGTGCATAACAAATGGATCTTTTTGTTCCAAATTAAATTGTTTGCAATGAGTCAGAGATGCTTTAATAGGACAGCAGGATTTCAGACATGATGGATAAGTGCTGAAGGAGTCATTTCCAGTTGTTGATGGAAACCCATCCATCCCAGCAACAGGGATTAGATATTGTCAGAGTGCCTAGTGTAGGAGCTTGTGTAATTTGCAAGGCAGACATTTTTGAAATCACATCTGTACAGTGCATGCATTCTTCTAATGCAACTTCAAATGTAGATTCCTGAAGAAAAATCGAGACTCCTCCTGTACTGATGCCAGCAAGGGAGATAGGTGATGGATTGTAATATTAAGTACTTTCTGCCGTGCATCAGGATTTAAATGAGGATTATGTTAGCAGACTGATGAATTGCCCAGCTCTTCAGTTTGCCCAGAGAAGTATCTGGGTAATGGTCACCCAAATTATGTAGGAATATATAGCTAGCTGAGGTAGAACCAGGCAGTTTTTCATCTGTGTGCTTTTCTGCCAACTCACAAAAAACCCTGCTAAGCCAAGAAAGCATCATTTCAAAACTCATGCGTAGACTGTAAGATCTATTGGCTGGGCACTGGCGAGGAGATGTGCTGATGGAGAGAGATTGCTCTTTAAGACAACTCTCAATGAGAAAGGTGTTAGGAGAGGAGAATGGCTTTGCATCATGCTGTGGACTTTAACAGATTGGTTTCCAACTGCCTAGCACAAGCAGAGCAATTGCTGGCATAGAGCATGTAGTGAAGATGGATATGTACTACACTGCCTGGCAAGCATACAAGCAAATAATTGTATCAGCAAGCCAGAAACATGATTTTGATCTCTAAAGCGAGGAGGTAAATGAGGAAATAATTTTAGTTTTTATCTCAGCTGACCTAGAAGATCAGTTCACTAAATTTTCTCCATTTTCCACACCATGTCTAGTTACAGAATTTTAGATATGAATTCAAGATTCAAGAGCTTTTTTCTTTGAATTACTGTATCAGAGATAAATATTTGGTTTTGGACACTTGCTTTCAATACTGTTGTCGGAATCGTGATCAAACTGACACATATTTCTCCTGTCAAATCTTCCCCGATTTCTGGAATTAATTCATAACTTATACCTTTAATGCATAATAGATTCTTGCTTTTTGCAGCTTTCCAGTCTAGTTTGTATTTTGAAATCAAGGTATGTTAGTAAAGGACAATAGCCTCCAGTTTAATCATTTTATTGCCTTCATTTGCTTGTACTGAAAATGTCAGGCATTAAAATAATATCAGTGTTAATAGGCTTCAAGAAGATACCCTAAACATACCCTAAACATATCCTTTAAAGAAATATATAATATCATGAAAGCTAACATGCAGTCTGAAATTTTGATGCTGCAAACTCTACTTATTTAGACTGCTTAAGTGAAATAAATTCTATTACTGGAATTATTGAATACACTTGATATTGGCATGTTTTACAATTCTTCCTTGCATTATAGGAATGAAAGCTCTATAGGCATTATTTTGAGCTCTGTGGAGAAAAAAAAGTCATGAAATTTTAAAATGATGCACTGGAAGACAGTAGAGCAGTCTGGCAGCACATTTATCTTTACAAGGGTTATCTGTCCTGGACAGAAAATGAATAGTAAGATGCCATTCTCTTAAATCTCCTGAACTATATGAAGGACAGAAGTGATGATGAACATATAAAATCCCAGGTTTTTGTTTAATTTGTAAATATTGTGTCCAAGGACTAATCTTAAATGGGTCTATCCCTGAGCATTGTGAAGCAGTATATTCTAATATGTGATTACACTTACAGCTAGAGTGTCTGGCTAGGAAATCAAATATATTATCTGAAACAAACTGCAGACATGACTTGCTTAAGCAATAAGGAAGGGATGTGTTGCCGGTCCTATGTAAAGAAAGCTCTTTAGGAAAAAAAGTTGCTGAAAAGTCCAGCAGAATTGCAAATAATGTTGTTGGAAGAGGACATGCATACAGGGCACACAGCTCCATACTATGGATGTATACTTTGAGTATTAGAAGTATATTTCCGTATATTTAAAGTCAGAGGGATGATTCCGTGCATCTTTTCACTTCACCAAGCATCTGTGTCTGTGGAACACAAAACCAAAAATTTAGTTCTCATCCTTTTTTTAAAGCCAGTGGAAATGGGAGTCACAAAAGCATATTCAGACTAAGGTCTTCAAGTGCCACCAATCTTATTAAACCAAATGTTCTTCTCAGTGCTTCTCTTTATATCAAATGCAATTAATTATACAAAAAAAGTATAATTACACAATCCTGTCTGTCAATTCATGAAAAAATACAAATGGACAATTTCTGTTCAGTATTATAGAATGCTTAATGCCTCTGTCAAGGCATGATTTACCTCACCCGATTTTAGATATCCAGAAGTTAGATATTTCAGTCCAAGTTTGACATTATAGGTCCCACAATAATGGCAGAAAGCAGCCGTGTTATACTGCTGTTTTTGTGTGATGGTTGAACATAGATTATGTGAGAAGTGATTAATTACTCTCAGAAATCCCAGGAGCTCTGCACTGATGGTAGCCAGAGCTTGGAGTCAAGATAGTAGGTGCTGATGGATTTTTAGGGATGGTTCAGCCTACACCAGGCTCCATGTAGGCAATTAGGAAGGACGTAGAGCAAGGTGTAACATTTGCAAGAAAGTGACTGCTTTGAAGCAGAACAGGATTTGTTTATTCAGAGAGCAACAGAACCTGAAAACGTGTTGGTCTAGGGATAAATTGTGCAATTTATGAAAGGCAGTGGTTTTGCAAATATTTCTGGAAATGATTTTGCAGCTATAGCTTAAGGTATCCATCCATAACATGTAATACTGAGACTGAAAACTGTAAAAACTCTGAGACACAAATATGAGCTATTTTGGCTTCTCCTTTTGAAAACAAGACAACAGAAAACAAGTAGCAGCTCTCTGGTCATGGCAGTTTTCCCAGTATCATCTGTGAGTGGCAGCTCTACCACAGAGCTTGAACAGAGCTGCAGAGCGGGAGGTACTGACCTTCCCAAATAATTATGAGTTTATACAGAAGGGAGAGATCAGGAAATGTGCCTATAGCAAGGCCAGTGGAACGTACAAAACAGTTAGAAAGCAGTGCCAAACTGCTGGCAAAACTATTTTCCCTTACTACACAATGCTCCATCATCTGTACATTTGAGTAGGTGTGTGTGTGTGTGTGTGTGTGTGTGTATGGATGATCAGTTTACCAAGCATGCCGCTGGAGGATGCTCTATAACCAAAACACTATTTTTAAAAGTTAGTGTTTATTTAGAAGGTAACTTATATCTGGCTAATTAGAATTTTTTTTTCTTGTTTAAATTTTCACTGTCAGTTGTTTTTTTTTTTTTTTTTTTTTTTGGTGGTTTTGTTTGTTGTTTGTTTGGTTTTTTGTTTGGTGTTTTTTTTATTTTTTAGTCCAGGTAAAATATGGGTCAGTTGCGTCTGTGTTCTGATATTTTCACATATTCTTCTCTATTCATAACATTTTATATCAAGAGAAATAGGAAAATGTACTCTGTGCAGTCAGTAATAAAAGTGTACTATCAAAGTAATCTCTCCAAACTTGTTCCTCTTTGACTGATTAATCCTTTATGCCATGGTGAAGAAATTTTGAAGCAAGACTCTCTGGTTTCTGAATCAGAAG
This sequence comes from Numida meleagris, assembly GCF_002078875.1. Lineage (NCBI taxonomy): Eukaryota > Metazoa > Chordata > Aves > Galliformes > Numididae > Numida > Numida meleagris. The sequence continues at coordinate 187,730,219 of NC_034409.1, read as the reverse complement.
CATGAAAGATTCTCTCATAAACTTAAAACCTCTGAGGTAGAATGAGATGCTTAAAAATATTTGAAGAGTGACAGTTTTTTAATGAATTATGGATGTGGTATTGATTTTTATTTTTTTAAACAGCTTGGTTGGTAGATTTTTTTTTTTTTTTTTTTGCATTTCAGAAAGTTGCCTATTTCCTAGTTCTCAAAAAATATCACTGGTTAAGCTTCATAGAGGGGAAGTACAGGCAAAGAAGTGCAGGAAAAAAATACCGGATAATCTTCCAATTGTGAGGGATGTGTGCTAGATCATGTTAGGGAATAAAGGGAGTGAGAGCAAGTTGAAAGGAATGACACTATGTGAATTTTGAACCAAGCAGAAAGACATTCAAAATAAAGAACAAATAAATAAAACAAGCAAACAAAGAAGGAAGGAAGAAAGGAAGGAAGGAAGGAAGGAAGGAAGGAAGGAAGGAAGGAAGGAAGGAAGGAAAACGGAAGGAAGGAAGGAAGGAAGGAAGGAAGGAAGGAAGGAAGGAAGGAANGGAAGGAAGGAAGGAAGGAAGGAAGGAAGGAAGGAAGGAAGGAAGGAAGGAAGGAAGGAAGGAAGGACAGACAATGAGAATGAGAATGAGAATGAGAATGAGAATGAGAATGAGAATGAGAATGAGAATGAGAATGAGAATGTCAATGGCAGTGGCAATGGCAATGACAATTTCAGGCAGAAAAGCTACCTGACAAGTCAACCCAGCTTGTATGTTCTTAGCAAGTTCAGTTTGCATGAATGAGTTTGGCAGAGAATTAATATACCTCAACCTATTCATGTAGAAAGATAAATCTTGTGTTTAATATGGTTAATATGCTACCGATGACCCTAATAACATAGGACTGCATAAGAAGCGTTGCAAATGAGCGTGGGTGCCCTCCAAGAGATGCTCTGAATTAATAGAGTTCAATGGCTGGGGACAATTGTTCGTATCACAGCAGTGCCAGGAGCTGTCAGCGAGGACTGGTTAGCAGAATTAAGTTCTAACATGAAATGTAAAAGAAAATAATAACTATCTATAACATTAACTGAAAGGGTAAGAAAATAACAGTGAGGCAGAGAAAAAAATATATAGTCCCAGTAGTGTGAGTCCATTTCTACATTTCTACAGCCTGATTATTTTTTCTTTATACATTACAGATACAAAGAAAATGTTTTTGTTTTCAGTATGAAGCGTTTACTATGTGACTGCCAGATACAGATTTCATTAAAAAATATACATAACTGTTTATGCTCCATTGTTCACCAGGACTATGAAGCAGCAGCACTGGGTCCAGAATACAGAATGGGTAGCCTCTGAAAAGTTGTGCTTTCAAATAGTTCAAAATATTTTTGAGCTTTTATAAAATGATTCAAGTTATCGTCCAGGCTGACTTTCAGTATTGCTCGCACTTTATTCAGCAATGCTGTGTGAAAGGTCATGACATCCATCTTGCACAGTAACTCAGAAAATAAAGTGACTCACAACTGCAAATCTAACACACCCCAGTATTTGGCCTCCTCTCTTTCCACTCCTCCTGCCCTAGTTATCTTGCCAGGCTGTCTGTACATGTGTCTTGGAGACAGATTGGTGTTACATGTTGGCTCAGCTGTTTTATCCTCATTTTCTACAAATCTTTCTGTCTGAGGATCGTTGTGTTCACTTCTGAATGTTGCCAAGTGTAAGCATTTGAGAAGTTGATAAAAGAACTTGGCAAGTAATACCTGAGGTTATTTATTTAATATAACATTTGGAATCACTAAATTACACACATGTAAATAAGCAGAAATCCATAAATTGCCTAGGCATCTTGGACGGGCAAACCACTTACATTTCTGATTCCCAAAGCAAAACTGATATTTATTAATCAACCTGTCTGCCTCTACAATAAACTCCTATGGCGCTCAGTGTGTGGCCTCATAAAATGTTTTGTAAAAATATGCTCCTCCCTCAGAGATTTAGGCCAGCTGTTAGGCAAGGCAGCCCAACAGTTCTGCTCAGTTGCAGTCTAATTAGAGTTATGCACATTACAGAATTTTTGCTTTTCAAATCTTTTAGATAAAATGCTTCATTTCACATTAAACATGAGACAGAAAATCTGTTTGGCCTATCCTGAAACATTCTGTCATGTGTGTGGATGAATGTTTGAAAATTTTAAAATAATATGAATATATATCACAGTACAGAAGTGGAAAGTTACTTAATTATGATTTACCGAAAATATTTAAGTGCACATAGGAAAAATGGTTGCAGTTCAGATTATTTAATACTTTGGGCTACGCTCACTGCTTAGCAAAGGATAAATTGGTACTTCTTGCATCACTTCTCCTCTTCATGTAGGATAAATTAGGTTGGAGTGAAGTGCCAGAATCAGTATCCATTTACAAATGAATTCAGGGCTTTTATGGCTGTAGATTTTTATTTTCATTGACCAGAGGGACACTTCTAAAGTACTTTCATTTGTATTGAGAAGCCTAATTAAGTGCAAAATACTAGTTTTTGTTGTTTTCTGAAGTATTTTAGGGCTTTTGCTTTTTAAATAGATGAGTCCAGAGGAATGGAATGTCTAGAACTTCTGCTTCTAGAATCTGAAAGCTGCATATAGTTAGACCTTTTTTCCAAAGTCTAGAGTTATTGGTAAATTATTTGGCTGGTGCTGACATTAGTTAGGTATGTTCTAAATGCCTAAATTGTTTTGGCCACCTTGAACAGTTGTATCTGGTATTGTCAGGAATATCGAACTAGTCAGCTGCTCTGTTTCAAGTGAATATAATATAATGCCTAAATCTATGAAACACTCATAAGCATAAGAACAGAGGTTCTGCCAGAGTCAACTGAGAGAAAATTGGTGTCGTTCATAAGAAAAAAAAACAGGATAAGTCAATGGAAGAAGGGAATTTAACTCTTAGGAATTATAAAGGGTGCGTGCATGTGTGTGTGTGTGACCACCCTGTATACAGTGCTATCTATCCATTGTATAACTCTTTCTACTTTGTTAAATCTTTGCTGGGAAATTTGTGGTGCTTAATATCTATCAGTAACAACAATATTATGATGGCATTCTGGATTCTCATACTTACAATCCTGATTTTAAAACATGTCCAAGAAGGACACACAAGTGAAATAGTTATAAAAAATGCTGTTCCATAACATTTTAAGACTCTGTTGGTTCATCTGACTAGAACTCATCAATGCACATAAACCGAGAGGACCAGATGTTTAAATGCAACTGTAAATCAGATTGCAGCACATCAGCTTAAGCAGCCTCCCTCACACTGTGAAGCTTTGTGGGAAAATTACTTCAACTTCTGAAGGCCACAACTTTGCAAGTAGTTTGTAATTCATTTTGTCATTTTGTGCTTTCAAAGAGTATCCACCTTCTTGTAATTTTTGACCAATTCATAGTCATAGAATCACAGAATCATAGAATCATGTAATCATAGAATGGATTGGGTTTGAAGGGACCTTGAAGACCGTCTAATTCCAACCCGCTGCTGTGGGCTGGTTGCCACCCACCAGATCAGGTTGCCCAGGGCCCCATCCCACCACGCCTTGTTCCTGCTTGAGTAGGTGACTTTGTATGTGATTTCAAGCTTTAAAAGAAACAACACCTCCTGAATTTTCATTTGTAATGGAGTATGCTTTGTGTAACTACAAATGCAGGTCTTTCAGTAAGGCATGTTACACATTCCTAAATGCAGCTATAGAGGCTAGAACCTAAACTGTGTGCCCTGTCCTAGATACAGTTGAAACTGTGATTTATAAAGCCTTGACTGACATTCTGATCTCTTTACATGTGCAAATAAACATGAGATGTAACAAGTAGCATTTATCCAGGATATATTGCTTGGGATGTGCCCTTAGTGTGCAGTAAAAGCCAAGGGATAAGTATGTTATTTCATGCACTTGTTCTGATAGAAATCCTACAAGTTTCATTCAGTTGCACTACTGAGCTCTTGGCTTGAAGTACACTGAGGTAATGCATTCATATAACACATTTATGTTGTCATGTTATGTCCTGAGCTTTAATGGTGATTTATTGTCCATAATAGATGAGATAATAAAAAGGTATATTGCTTTAGTCCTCTTCAGATTGAAACCATCTGAGACTAGAAGATTGTGCTGTCTTCTTATCTCATCTTTAAATCACAACAAATTACCAATATATTTATGCAATGCAGCTGCAATCTGCTGTCTTTCTGGTGTCTTTACCTACATCATTATTGTGGGCAGAATACGACTTCCCAAATAACTATAACTGAGTATTACTTAATTCAATATTTTTAAGGAACTTCAAGCACATAAACACCTAAAACACATTTGAGAAGGGACTCTTGAAAGCAAGCAGTAGATATGTCAGAGGACATTTTAAAGGAACAGTTTTGTCAGAGGGATGTGCATAACTGATTAAAACAATGACTTTAAGGGATGTGAGAGTGTTGTGGATGTTAGTGCAAAGTAGGCAGGCAACTGCAAGTACTCCCCTTAGTATCTATTGTATGTAGAGCTTGCTGTACTATGGATCTGGATCTGAAGTGGTGCTCACCAGAGACCAGATTAACTGCTGTCATTAATTATGAGATAGGTTAGCTCTAGCTGACAACCAGCAGTATCTGGGAGCCTGAGCTTGCTCGATAAGGTACTCCTTAGAAGTCTGGGCCCTTTTATCGCTTTTACCTTCACTGAACATTTCAAGACTTTGAATGGTGAAGAGGTGGAAAGTGGAGAGAAGAATTTGTTTCTCTTGAGTAAAATCAGAGCTCCCCTTCATTGCTGGGAATGGGATTTAGCACATTGTTCATTATTTCATTCAGCTGGAAGCCTTTTAGAGCTTTGGTTCAGTTCACTACCTAGCTGGTTTCCCCGAAGTTGTATATACTAAATCTTCTATGTGTTTAGCTGTGGAGAGTGATGGGGAAACTGTCTCCCATTCGTCTTATATCCCTATTCTGGGAGGTCTAGGCATGAAATATGGTGCTTACCACTATGCATGAAAAATGGGAAGTAGTTAATTACTTGCTTTTGTGATACTTTCCCTTGTTGTGATGCTTTTCGAAAAGTTCAGGTAAGTTGATTATAGTGTCTTCATGGAGAACGGGTGACATGAGAAGGCAAACAGTACGCCTGGCTTGGTAAAATGCAGTTTGCGAAAAGATGGAGGAGAATCTTCTAGGCTGCTAGAATGAATCAAAAGAAAGTATTTTCAGTGAGATGTGCAGAACAGAAATTTTAAAAATATCTGTTGACTGGGATCTCATGGGGATGTTAAATGTAGATGTAGTTTAGACAGCAGTATTGGCAGCCCTGGAGCAGGCTGAAATGTTCTGATTTTTGATGGAAAAAGCAAGAAAAATATTTTGACATTTTCAAGGAATACTTTCTCAATTTTCTACTGGATGGAGAACTCAAAAAGTTTCTATTTTCTTGAAACATTCAGGTTAAATTTAAAAACTTCAAAGTGTTGAAAAAGATGCTATATTGTATTGTTGTCCCAAAAAGCTACAACAAATTTTCAGGACTTTTTTCTATCAGCTCTAGTCCATCCGTCATCAAAGCATGTCCCACTAGCCATATGCTGCCTCAGTTCTTCCCCTGGTTTTCACTATGCAAAAATCTTATGCAACTGTATTTCTCACATTCGGCCTAAGAATGGGAGTAACTTGGACAGTATTCATTAAGAAAACATGAGAAAATGTTTACTATTAGCCTTTTTTGCATAAAATTAATTTATTGAAACATTCTGTAAACAGGTGAACATAGAGTTTATATTTTAATAATTGGGATATATTATTGTTCTTCTGAAAACCGTCTCATACATGAACAAAAAATATATTCTTTCTCTTGACCTCATATTCCTTTAGAGTTCTTTTCTCTTTTAGGTCAAAGCGGGTACAAACACCACCATTTATTACTGTTATTGTCAAAATGAACCTTTTCATCTGTCACATTACAATGAGCCACTTGTGTAATCAGTTTTGCTACAGACTCGCGCAGACCTTTCTGCAGATTTCTCTAAGGTTCTTCACAAACCAGTGCGGGGGTAGATGCTCTCTTTTTCTATAATTCTTTATATCACATTACTTCATATTCATTAATAATTTTATCTTTAGTCTGTCCCAGTGTGGTAGAGCATTATTCTTTTCATTTGAGGCAGAGCAGCTGGCTTGCAAAGAATAATTAAGCTTATGTGGAAGAACTGTGGTAGAATTAAGGGAGAAAACCCTGTGCTGTGCTTGGGTGACAAATAAGCTGTGAGTCAGTTCCACAGGCATGGAGACCTCTTCCTTTCCCTGCCCACAGGAAGCTGGAGTTGCGGCCAGTCCTGGATTTCTCCAGGGGTGGATGCCCCGTACCTGGAGACACTCAAGGTCAGGCTGGATCAGGCTCTGAGCACCTGATTGAGCTGTAGGTGTCTCTGTTCATTACAGGGTAGTTGGACTAGATGTCCTTTGAAGGTCCCTTCCAACTCAAACAATTGTGTGATGACTTTTCTTGTTGTTTGGCCATGAAGCTTAGTAATAGACCATCTTATATTTGGACAGACTAAATAGAACCCTTTCATAAATTGTGGCATGGCTGAGATTCAGAGGGACCTTAAAGCCCAGCTAATTCCAACCCCCTGCCATGAGCAGGGTTGCCACCCACTAGATGAGACTGCCCAGGGCTGCATCCAACCTGGCTTCAAATGCCTCCAGGGATAAGGCATGCACAGCTTCTCTGGGCAGCCTGTTCCCGCACCTCACTAAAAAATTTCCTCCTAACATCTAACCTAAATCTCTCCACTTTTAATTTAAAACCATTCCTCCTTGTTCTATCACTATCTTCCCATGTAAAAAGTTGGTCTCCCTCCTGTTTCTAAGCTCACTTTAAGTACTGGAAGGCCACAATGATGCTTCCCCTGAGCCTTCTCTTCTCCAAGCTAAGCAAGCCCAACTCCCTCAGCCTTTCTTCATTGGAGAGATGCTCCAGCCCTATGAGCATCTTTATGCCATTTTCCTCTATATCTCTTATCTTTTGCATTTTAATCAAGAATATGTTGCTTTTTAAACCAGTGTTCAGCACTTAAAGGGCTCAGAAATGGTTGTAATGATTTACCTCTGAAATAACTTTTGACTTCCCTTGTAACATTGTAACATTGGACTGCACAACCTCTCCCCTTAGGGCTCACAGTGTCAGGATGCATACTCAAGTGAAGATCGCAGCCTAGGAAAGCTGAGCACAGAGGTGAAGAGCAAGTCTGAAGATTGAGAGGGGATCTGATAAATGTTTATAAATATCTGAAGGGAGATGGGAGACAAATAGATGAGGCCAGGTTCTTCTCGGTGTGTAGCAATTGGACAAGGAGTAATGGCCTAAAACTTGAACATAGGATGTTCTGTACTAACATACAGAAGAACGTCTTTACGGTAAGGGTGATGGAACACCGGAACAGGTTGCCCAGGGAAGTTGTGGAGTCTCTTTCTCTGGAGATATTCAAGACCTATATGGATGCCTACCTGTGCAACCTTTTGTAGGGTACCTGCTTTAGTAGGGTGGTTGGACTCGATGATCTCCTGAGGTCCCTTCCAACCCCTGTGATGCTGTGATTCTGTGATTCGCAATGAAAAGGAGCAGAAGTCAGTGCCTGTTGTGTTTGTTTGCTCTCCGCTTGTTGGTTGTCTTCTTTAACAAACATTTAATGGCCAGGTGGGATCCTCTGGAGGGGAAGGGTTTGCAGGGGCTGCTCAGATGGGGGATGGCCCAGCCAATGACATAATATTTCTGAAAAAGAAGTGAGAGAATCACAGCTGGGAGTAGTGATCTGCTTTAGTGGAGGCTGGGGAAAGCAGTGTAACGCAGCCAAGACTCTAAGATAACAGGGAGCAGTGTGCGTGGGCTCTGCTGTTTCTCATAAATTTGTCGAGTGGGCTCAACTCATGGGAGTGTGCATGTGCCTGTCAGAGAGGAAGCAGTAGCATGAAGTCAGTTTATAGCTCACCTTTTCTTCATTCTTTTAGATTTCATCACTTCCAGTTCTTAAATGCTTCACCGTTCACTGAACTGGACTACTTGTGCATGACGGTTTTCCTGAGATTGGTAACAGGATGGGGGCTAGACACATTCACCTCAAACTGTTAAATGATGCTAGGTCAAAGGAGACCGTGTGTTTCACTGATACAGTGGCTACAAATCGTGATGTTTCTGCTTAAACTGACTTTTTAATTTTGCTCTTGAGGCTGATAAAGTGAAAGAGAGATTTAAGGAGAGGTTTGAAAGAGAAGTCAACTTGTAATCAGCCAGGAATAAAATAATGCTTACAATAGGATGATAAATATATTCCCATGCTTGTACCTCCAACTGATTGGGTTTTTTTTGTTGTTGTTGTTTTTGTTGTTGCTTTTTTAATTAGTAATTATTAGAACAGCTCACCAAAGCCTGCCCCAGCTGTTGCGCTATGCCTTATGGAAAAGATATATCTCAGTGGTCTTTGTGGGTAGGTGAATGAATGTTGTCAGCCCACTACTCCAAGCAGACCAAAAACCAACAGGACTGAGCCTGGCCAGTATAAGGGAGCTAGGGGAACGTAAGCCACCTTGCTTTGGCTTTAGCCATGTCTAATTCTGTGGCCACATTCTGAGAGAGGGGAGTTTATGGAGATTCTCTGACCTCCTATACATCTGTTACCAAGTTGCCTCATTTTATTCCTTTCTGGAACAGAGTTAATATCCCAACATCTCACAGTTACCTGTGCATAAAGTAAACTAAGATCCTCAAATACTACTAGATGGGAGGCATATATACAGTGCTATAATAAAAGTGTTTCCATACCAGATTCTGTTTTGTTCAGGATTATGTTTATCAAGTTCCTTGCAAAATACACTGATGACACACAAAAGCACTGCTTCCAATATGTTGTTCTGTCTTTATTTTTATTTCCCCAAAGATAAATTTCATTGTAGATATTATTTCCCGTGGGACTACTTGCCATGCAAATACAAAACTGTACTTTATACGCTGTGCTTTGATTTGCTACAAGAATCTGAACAGCAAAATGGCACATTTGAGGGTCTTTATGCCATTTTGGTTGTGATTTCTTAATATCACAGGAAGAAACTTTCTAGCAGAAAGGTGGACGAAGAAGCAATTTGTGCAGAACAAGGGACCAAGATAAGGCTAAAGTAGAAATTTTCAAGTTCTGATTTATTTTTAAGTCTGATAATGGTTGTTATGTTGCTTGTGTGACTCACTAGAATTTCCTATGCACCAGCAGAAACTAGAGTGGAAAATCAATTTTGAAAATCAAAATTAAGTACCATAATTAAGACTGCCTCCATTGCAAGGCTTAACAAATAAGAGAGGGGAAAGAATTGGCTAAATTTAAAGCATTGTCTCTCTTATGCCATTATACTGCGTGGTGGTAAAATACATTGCTTTGCACAGGGATGTGCTGATTCTCGCTCTTTTACATAACATTTATTCATTTTCCATTTCATGTGCTTCAACAATTAAAGCTCTATTTCATGCAGTTGTGTAGCACAGCACAGCACCCTCTCTTCCCTTGGCCTTTTGTGCCATGCATCATAGGACCATAGAGTCATTTAGATTGGAAAAGGCTTTCAAGATCACCAAGTCCAACCACCAGCCAGACCTGCTGAATCCCATCATCCAGCCACATCCCTTAGTGCGTCATAGTAAGTTGCATATCTACAACATAAGAGTAAAAAAGTACAATTGATAACTGCAGGGCAGAAGGCAAGTAGAAAATTTCTGGGGCCTCACACATAACAGAGGTCTGCAGAGATAAATGCTTGCATTTTATTTCTTTACTTCTCTTGGAATATGTGTGAAATTCTTCCTGCCCTCTTCTGGAAGATAATTCTGCCGTACATCAGAAAAGCTGATGGAGATGTCTGTTTGCAATATCTAGAGTTTTAAGAGGCAAACTAGACTGGGGCAAACCTGTAATGTCACACCTGAGTTCTGAAGGGGTAATTTCTGAAGAGGAAAGGATTGGCACAAGAATTATTATGGAAGTTAGATACCCTGGAAAAAAATGAAACTGGAAGAGAAGAGCAGGAACCTCTGTGATCCTTAATACACAGCTTTTCAATTTTTGTTTCTGTTTTCATCCCATCTCTGTTCACTTTCTGCTTCCTTTTCTGCAACATTTCTTTGTCGGGATACGTGACTGTTCTAAGAATTGCTAAGCTCTTTTCTAGCCATTGAGTTAGATTCTCCAAGTATCTAGCTTTTAAGTAATGCAGTTTTCCCCATCTTTAAAATTCAGGCAGAAGTGATACAATTTTATGATTTTTATTTAAAAAAATATTCTGTTATGGAACATCATAACTGGAAGAAATTGATCTTTCATCTCTATTGTAACTGTAACAAAATGGGTTTTTGCCCTCAGCAAAAGAGAGGTCAGAAGGGTTTCTGATGTTGCTGACTGGGGTGTCTGCCCCTTTTGTGAGCATGGATGTGGACTTCCCATACTAATATTGCCCATTTCAGCAAGAGGCAGAATGTTTGTCCAGTGAGACTCCCGTTGATAGCACAGAAGGAAAAATCTGGTCCTTAGAAAACCTTCGGACTTCCACTTACTTAGACTTGTGTAAGGTCTGAATGTTTAAATCTTCTACCTTCAGGATGGAATAGCAGAATTTAAGGTTCATGTATTTCCTAGTATTATAGTCATTAAATAACCTATCTTGGCATCATGTAATTGCATAAGATAATTAGATGTGTTGGGAATCAGGGATGATTGCTTGTACAGTCAGCCAAATCAATATCTGCTGTTGCCTAGTACTAAAAAAACACAGCTAACTTCACATCATCAGCTTTGCTCCTGTACCCACAGCTATGCAGAGTGTTAACATGCAAGCCTTGAAGCAAAGTGAATGTTTTAAATCTTTGGTATTTCATTTTAAACTTGTTCCATCTCCTGTCCATTTTGCTGGCGGCAGAGTTCTGCAAGCCCCGAATGACTAATCTTTTCATCTGTCTTCCTATTCTTATAAGAAAGGCATTATTTATGACCAAACCGTATTTGTATTTTAAATGGCCTTGTCAGCGCGTTTTATGACTGCTGTGTGTGTATATTTGGATGGAGGTAGGAGAGAAGCAGCATCCACAGCTAACATCTATCTTCACCACAGGTGTGTGAGGGGGAGGTTGACACCCCACGTGTTTGCTGTGAGAAGTTATCCCTTAACAAGAGAAGATTTATGCCCTCTCTATAGCAAAGCCGTGCTTCTTCCCATGCGCTGCTTAAGTAAAACAGTGATGTTAAAACTGAAAGGGGAGGCTGACCATCCAAAATACTGGTGATGCTCAGTGCATGCAAACAATTGGCAAGGTGTTCGAAACAGCCATCTGCTGAGCATCGATTAGAATCATCGAATCATTAAGGTTGGAAAAGACCTCTAAGGTCATCTAGTCCAACTATCAGCTCATCACCACTATGCCCACTAAGCCAAGTCGTGATTTCTGCTGCTGGGGATGTTGGGGAGCCATGTCTTAACAGTAATAGGATTCAACACTGCTATTGCTTTGTGCTTATGCCCATGTGTTCAGTTGTGGTAAGGTCTTCTCATAGAGGCACAAGAATGCAATTGAATCTATAGTATAGAGGTGGTTTGGTTTACTGAAAACCACCTTCGCAGTAAGAAGCCCCCTATAAAATTTGCTCTTAACCGATTATCTCCTGTCTGTGATAATGCTGCTGCTCAATTGAACGCATCTCTCTGCCCTTGTAATGTAGCACTTCAGTGAGCAAACTCAAGTACATTTTACTCCTGTGAGCAGACCGCAGCTGGGAGCTCCAATTCTTTTTCTAAAGCAGCTCAGCTTGTAGCACTTCCGTAAAATGCAGACTTTGTAATGGTTACAGCAAAGTATTAATAATCATAAAATCCCTGGGTACTGGTACAGACCTAATAAACCTGCTATTGGCAATGTATGACGAGCCACTGCATGATGGAGCTGTAAGAAAACAGCTTGTAGTCTGCTCATTCCTGTACTGTAGGTTTTGGTTAGATCTGCAAATGCACACAAAGAGTTAAAATGCATTTCTGATTGCAATCAGCATCAGGTATTTGGCAAGGTTTACGCTTTCTGATCTAGCGTTTTCAGGGGGTGGAGAAAATTATCTCCCTATTGCTTTGTCATTATTCCTTAAATGAACAATGAATTCTATTTTTTTTTTTCCTTTAAGTGGGATGAATTGTGGCTTTTTATTACTCCCTATTTTTCTGAATAGATAGTTCAGTAAAGCTGCTAATGTTGATGATAGAAGTCGTAAACTGAGATTTTATTGTTTAGTGAGTGTTTCCTTCGATTTTCTCGGCAGCTGAATATACATAAAACTATGTAAATAGTTGCTTGAGAGGATATACCCTTTTGTTGTTGTAGTGCAATGATTTCAAATTATGCTTATTCTCTTCATAAGAGCAAGGGAGTAGAGCAGGAGAGGTGCTCTGCTGTTTATGCATATATGTAAAATTTTTATTTCTGTTCTTTTTACATTAACATTTATAGCGTTAGTTAAGCTGTGTAATGATGCTGCTTCTCTGTTTCTGTATTTTTTGTTTTCCCAACCATGTTTCTTTACAGTGAAATCCCAGCTAGAAACCTGTGGGGTTTTTTTCCTCAGTTTTTTGGGCATCTTTCTTCCTTTTTGCTTCTTTTCTCCATCCCTTACAAGACAACATATCATCCCATAAATGTGGAGAGTGGTGCAAATCTGTTATCTGGTGTAACAAAGGTTTTGCACTTTGGACAATCCATCCTCTTACCATCAGAGAGCTGGAGTGGTGTTAGGGACAGATAGCTCTTCCACGGCAATCATACTCCAGATGAGACATCATTTTACTCTGTCTTGTGGTCTTACGACTTTCTGACTACCAGCATTAACCAAATGCCTGAATAGGAAGCAATTAGAAGCTACTCCTTTTCCAGAAATATTACCAGTTATCCAATCTTTTGTCAGAAGCCTTTAGATGTCAAGCAAAAAGCAGACCTATACCTTGGAGTTTCTATGAAAACAGTTGCTATCTAAGAATTTCATTTAGATAACCAACTCACTATTTTAAAATGCAGTGAAGGAATCCTTTGAACTCTTTCTAGTCGTAACAGAATTGAGAAGTATATGCCTTAAGGCTCAGAGCTTGGGCAATGCCATCCAGCCCCTGCATCTTGGATGCTTTGGGTAGGTTTGAAGTGGGGGTGGAATATTTACACATTTGAATTCATGCACCCTGGAGAAAATAGTTTCAGCCATTCACTGAAATTCCTTGGGCAGAAAAAGAGCTTCCTTGGTCCCAGGAGTCCCATGCTAGATTGCTACCACTGTATTTCCTTTTCTGTGCACCTATTAATTTTGATTTGCTCTTTACCACAGAAAAGCAGAGCGTAAATTGCTGTTGCATGTGAGCTTCACTAATGCAATCTGCACACAGGGCAGAAGTGGTTCTCCTGCATGCTGGTATCTCCACAATTGTAAGTGGGAGGGCATGGGGCAGGATTTATCCTGTATACCAAAGTGCTATCAAAAACATAGAGATAAACCCTGTAAGTTTGCAGCTTTACTACTGCTCCCGTCTGGGAAGAACATCTGTTTAGTCATATGTCTGGAGCCAAAAGGGTATGTTACTGCTTATTGTTTAGAGATTATCACTGGGGAGAGGTACAGGGGTTAAAGCTGAGGTATTTGGCTGAAGAGAAGCAGCACGTTGCAGTTTTGCTGCAAAAATGGGCTTTCATAAGCATTTCTCAGCTCCTGATGTTAAATAAGTTGCAATTAGAGAAAGGGGAACAAGCACGCTTAGGTAGGGCAGAAGTTAAAAATTAATTTGAAAAAAAAAAAAAAAAAGAAAAAGCCAGTTTTCTGGTTCATTGTGGAGCTATTATCAAAGAGAAGCCGGAGTCTTTGGATGAGTCTCAAATCCTTTAGCAGTGCATGTATGACATCAGCAAGGGAATGGAACAGCTATGATGTATTTCTGTGGTATACTGAAGCTAGGCAGCAAAAATATCTCTGGATATATCCTAAACCACTCCAATAAAGTAAAATCTGTTTTTCCTGCATACCTTAGTTGCACTGAAACACACACAACACCTGTTCCTTCACCTTAACAGTTAAACCCATTTCTATTTTTGGCACTCCTTGCACCCCTTTCCTTTCCTGCAGTGCTGTGTGTCTCAGATTGGAAGTGCTGCCGCTCCCGTTGCAAAGCGGAGAGAAGCAAGGAGTTAAATTTCAGAACAGGAGAAGAGGAGGTGAGCTGTCTGCTACAGTAGTTTACTGCAGCTTCCTCTCATACTGACACATATGTAGTTTGTGGTGACAGTGCTAAAGAACTGCAGACAGGCACTTAGCAGACTGGATGTGAGCTGGATGCAAAGATGCCTCACCCCGGCCTTCCTGCTGTCAGTATGTAAATACACCTGCAGGCTGGCCACGCTGGGGTGGGCTTTTTTGGTTTTTGTTGTTTTTCTCTCAAGGCAGCATGAGCGGATCTGACACAGCAACAGCGTAGTTGGGAGATCTGAGCCAGCGTTAGATTTTGTGTCTCAGCTGCGGTGGAAGTTTTTTGGGTGTTGGATTTTTTGTTGGTTTTTTTTTTTTTTTAATTATTTTTTGTGTGTGTGACTGCGCTGCTTATTCAGACTGAAATCTTCATCACTACAATGTTTGCCTCTATCTGGTATGCCAAGAAGCTGGGACGCAGGTTTGTGCATAACGCCAGGAAAGCAAAAGCAGAGAAGGTATGTTCCTAGTGGGAATATAAAGCCTTATGTCTCCTGCAAGCTGCCTGCTGGCATCCTGTTGTGTATCTGCTCAGTTTAATACCCTGAAAATCCACCTATTGCTATTCATGATTTCATGCAAGAATCCTTCACTACTTCGCATATTAGTTATTAAATGCTGAGGAAAAATCCTTTCAAAAGTCTTTATGCTCTTTTTTTCATTTTTTTCTTTTTTTTTCTTTTTTGCAAGATAAACAGCTGTAAATCTGCTGTGCTGTGTGTTAAAGGAGCACTCCAGTGAACTTGTTGCTGTGCTGCATTATTTTTACTAGTCTGATATTAGGCTCTTTAAACAACCATTGATTGTTTGCAGCTCATGTATATTCTTTTCTAGCGTGGGACCAATGAGAATTCAATAATGCGTGAAACGTTTATAACGTTTGGGAATTTGGTTTCATGATACTTGTTGAAACTGTGCTGCAGCATGGATCCCTTTCATTTAAAAAGATATAGGCACGTAAAAATGGCCAGTGCTATCTTTCACTGTTTTATTGCTCATAAAATGTAACTGGGTTTAACCAGCTGTTTTCTGGGAGCCCTCAAAGGTGAGATCCCTCTGCCTTCCTTCTGCGTGAGCAAAACTTAAACTGCTTTAGAATTTACAGTGGTGATAACTGGAGGATGTGAAGACTGTTGCTTTTGTTCTGAGTGTGGGCAGCATTTAGTTAGCAGACCTGCATTCCAGTTTAGTGCAAATTTACAGACAAACCACTTTCGAAATGGGACTAATTCCTCTTTTATGAAACTCGGTTTCAGGTTGGGTGAGAAAACTTACATGCGATGTTATAAAGTTGCCTCATTAGTATGATAATGGTGGCTTTCTCTTCTCCTTGCTGTCTTTGATGTAGTCAAACAATTTATAAATGGGTTGCGTTGTTATGTCTTTGATATATCTTATGCTATGTAATGCAGCCACCAATCCAGTGAGTAATTATCCATTGCCAGAATTCATCTGTAGCTGGAAAAGCTCTTTACGTAGAGGAAATTATTTAGCAAAAATACATTTTTATATTTATGACTGAGGAAGGGGAAATAAACGGGCATCTGCTTTTTCTGCAAAATACTCCTAGTGTTTTAAATAGGTGCTTTATGGCAATTCTGAAATTTAAACATCCAAGCCACTGGGAAGTTATCCAAACAACAGCCGTTTAGATATATTCGGCACCGTGTGCATGAAGAAAAATAAAAATGCAGTTGGCTCTGTGTGGGACTGCCAAACTTCCTTTGTTAAGTGTACTTTGACAAAAAGGGCAATCATGTAAGCTCTCCTGTTGTTTGCATGTTGCAGTGGGAGGAAGAAAAGTTGCAGGCTGGGTCTTCCTTAGTCCGGAGGTGCTCCCTCCAGAGGAACGTTTGCTGTCAGGCTTCCTCCAGGATGGCGGAGGCAGGATGAGTGGGCACGTCCCACCCCTGGCACACTGGGGCTCACTCTTTGGCTCTAAAAAGAGATTTAGGATGGATTGTATAAAGCATATCTGCATACAGACTGTTCCAAACACCTTGCAAAATTATATATGACAGTGACAGAAGATACAGTCATAAAATATGTTCTTTATAGAGTCCTGTAACATTATCGTATAGAATGCTTTACAAATTTTAGCTCTTTTCCTTTCCCTTGTAAGGTATTTGTAACTATTTCTTTATAAATCTATCATGTTACTACTTATTCAGCTCTGTAAGACTTTCAAAATAATAGGGACAGCTCAGGTCAGTGCTATTCAAGCTCTGAATCCATACCTCATAGATAAAAGTTTTTTTCTGAACGTTTCTTGAGAATGCTATTTGCATGCTTGCGGTGAAATTTTATTTTTGTCATAAGAGAGTAAGTGTACAAGAAAACATCTTCCAAGCTGATTGCTTATAGTCTTATGGCAAAAATAAAATTTCTTTCTTGCAGCTTTATCCCACAGCCAGATCTCAGTTCTCCTGATTTAATTGCTTTTCTTTCTTTTCTTTTTATTTTCCCACAAATCAATGGTGTACTCCAGCAAACAGAAAACAGAAAACCCCATTCCTAGCAGGGTGCTATTGCAATAATTGCTATTGATGATTGGAAGCTGATCAGCACTGATGTCTTCAGTGCAATACCTTGGTAAAAGGAAAATACAGATATGAAAATGATTGTCAACAAGTAAATTAAAAGTAACACAGCTGCATAGCTTTTTCTGGTTTTTGTTTGTTGTATAATTGTTGGGTAATTGAATTATTACGCAGTTTTACCTTTTTTTTTTTCTGGAAGAATAATTAGCTTTTCTCTGTGTGCATGATTTGAATTAAACATTGTTTTCTGAATGCGCTTTTGGAGATAATATAATGCAATAATTTCTAATGGCCTGTGTGCACAGAGTTTCTTGCTGCTAAAATCTGGACAGTAGACATCAGGAGAGTGTGGTTTTGTGACAAATCTTCCATTATGCTTAGCTTCTTTGGACAAGAAAAAGCCAAGAATTTTTTAAACAAGTACTCTAAGACATAGAAAGTTTGTAGGAGCCTATTTGTTTTCTTAGGACCAGGATGAAAATTGAGTGGGGAGGGTAAGAAGGTTATAGAATGAACTCGTGTGCACACACTTATGCAAAACCTGACAGAGCAGCCACCTTCAAATGTTAGAGATTGGACCTGCTTTGTGCAGAAAGGGGACCTGAACTTGCGTTTCCAAGAAGCGAAATGGAGCCTGCAGTGGCAGAAAGTGCACTTAAACACAACAGTGTGGTGCTCACGTGCACGTGCTCTGTACCTGCACCAGGATGTCTGGTTATGGCAACATGGGTGGGTTCTAAGATCACAGAATTGTTTGAGTTGGAAGGGACCTTTAAAGATGATCTAGTCCAATTCCTCTGCAATGAGTGGGGACATCTACAGCTAGATCAGGCTAGATGTATCTCCAGAGCTACCCATCTCAAGCTGGAGCTCCCACCTCCTCATACGTCTCACCTCCCTACAGTTGAATACAGAGATCCTCGTTCTGGTAGAGCTGGCGCACAGGTTTCTCCCCAACTCAGTGGGACATGCTTCTTGGTTCTGTGAGATCCTTGCAGCCTGAGGACTAGGCCTGTGCTGCAGAAGCTATCTTCAGATTTAGTGAAGGGAAAGAGTAAAAGGCATTAATAAGCAGCAAAGAGCTGGGAGGTCAAAGAGGCGGATCTGTTCTTATTAGGACCTGTGGTAGCTTTTCTCATCTCCTCAGCCAGCACCTTCTTGAGTGTCAGCACGGCAGCTCCTGTCCTGCACTTCCAGTTCGTGCTTCCCCTTTGGCCTGACTTTTAGGCTATGGGCTCTAAGCCAGTCTCTGTGGTAGGACAGTATCTCCTTGATTTTCCTACAAAACTTAAGGGTGTCCTGGTAGATGTTAGGCATCTAAAACCCAGACATGAACTCTTACAATTACAGTTAGGGTTAAAATTTCATCTGGAGAGCAGAAAAAAGAAGAACTGGATGAATGGCAGTCTTAAGTGTCTTAACCATGATGATAATGGTTCTTTTGTGTTAGGTGATCTGCACCAGTATTTTTATTCAAGGCATGTTTTCATGATATTTTGAAAAGCCTTATTTTAATTCAGAAATGGAACAAAAGATTCCAACAGTGTGTGCTTGCAGCCTTGAAGGCCAACTGTATCCTGGGCTGCATCAAAAGAGAGGTGGCAGCAGGGTAAGAGAAGTGATCCCCACTACTCTGCCTTTGTGAGGGCCCATCTGCAGTACTGCATCCTGGCAGTACAGGAAGGACATGGAGCTACTGGAGTACATCGAGAGGAGGGCCATGAAGATTCTCAAAGGGCTGGTGCATCTCTCCTATGAAGAAAGGCTGAAATAGTTGGGTTTGTTCAGTCTAGAGAAGAGAAGGCTCTGTGGAGACCTCATTACAGCCTTCCAGTACCTAAATGGAGCTTATAAACATGAGGGGGACCAACACAGGGAGACAGTGACTGGACAAGAGAGAACAGTTTAAAAGTGGTGAGATTTAGATTAGATATTAGAAGGGATTTTTTTTTTTTTTATTCAAAGGGTGGTGAAGCACTTGGAACAGAGAGATTGCCCAGAGAGGTTGCGGAGGTGAAGTTGGACGGGGTGTTGGGCAGCCAGATCTGGTGGGTGGCAACACTGCCTGCAGTAGGGGATTGGATCTGGACAGTCTTTAATGTCCCTTCCAACCCAACCATTCTCTGATTCTATGATTTTGAAGAACCTGAAAATTTTGGAAATTGAACACTCTACCCCCAAACCACTGCTAGCTAAATGTTCACATGTCTTTAAGTAAAATCAGATATTGACTTTTAATTGCTCTTAATGTTCTTGGTTTGCCATGGAAAACTCAAGTGTAAAAGTTCTTTATATGTCATTTTATTTATTAGTCTGGGTTATAAACTATTTCTGTCATGTATTCCATTTATCTACAATTTCTACCTCAGTGTGGTTGTAGTGGCTTGATTGCTAATGTTACTCTTTCCCTCAAGCAGCAAGATAGCATACAGGATGCCAATAATATTGCCTGAGACCAACTCAACTCTTTTCGAGGCAGTTCTGCTCTTACGTGTTTTATTAAAGTTATTAAAATGCTTTGAGGTTGTCGCATGAAAGGACTATTGTTATGAAAGTAAACGTGATCATTTGAACATAGGAACTTGAATAACTTAAGGCAAAGATTGATGTCTTGAATTTTTCTCATTAAACCACAATCAAGAAGAAATCAAGAGATGTTAACTGCATGCGGTTATGCTATAAAAATAAGTACTCTAAATGATTGGAAGAGGTACAGAAAAGTAACAGAGCAATTAATCATGTTGATCTGAGAGGGTGAGCTAAAGCACTGTGAAATACATTCTGATAATTCTTCATATTGATAGCTTTTGAGTTTCAAGGTTCAATATTAAAAGTAGGGATTCTTTTTTGCCAGTTACCCTATTCCTCAATTTCAATGGGAAAGACACACTGAGGTTTTGGTTTGTTTGGACGTGGAATATGTTTGAATCGTGAGACTCAAATTATAAATGCCATCATCATTGGTCCTATGGTTGAGTTTTTACATCTGAAGAGGTAAATCACTTTAAAAGGAAGTTTATCCTCATGCAGTATCTCATAGCAGCAGAAAAACAGCATCCATGTAAAGTGTTTAAATGACAGTTGACTTTCACCCCTATTTTACAGAATAGTGTTGTTAGAAATCTTTTTCTGGCTTTTAGATACCAAAATGCTTTCATGATGATAACAGTCCTAAGAACTGGTGTCCTGTATTTGAAAATATGCATTTTTTCCCCCCAGAAATCTTAGTTTATCATTCTAGTTTAACTCATTTATTCTATTTATAATTCAAGACAGAAGCTGTTTAACTTTCAAAAATGAATGTGTATATAATGATACAAATAGTACATGGTTTCTGAACTGTTAGCTGTTGATAAAAATAAAGATTACCCATAAACAACATTCACAAACTGAACAGTTTTCACTGCAGATGAGTTGTTTTAGATGTAATGTGGTGCATACCGGATAGGAGAATGTAGGCCAGAAGATGTTTTTTCAGAGTGGGCTCTGGTTTAGAGTCATCTGGGGTAAACTGAGTATCCCTGGTAGAATGGCAACCTACAAATATTTGCAAAAAGGCAGGAAAATTTGGTTTAAAAGATTAACAAAACTGGGATGCATAACAAAAAATATTTTCTGTAAATGCTGACATACTGAATCATTTTTCTGATGGTCTTCTGGCAATAGCGGAAATTAACTCTTCGAGTTAGGGGTTATGATGACACTTAATAACCAGATCATTCTCATATCTCTATTCTAATGCAGCTAATTGCAGAGTGGGCCTATCTACACTATGTATTCTTTTTTTCATTTTTATTTTGCTTTCAAGAAGCTGTCCCACAGTCTAATTTGAAAGACAGATAAGAAGTTCACTTGAATCAGTAGTTATTCGCAAAAAAGAATAGAAAATGATTAAGAAATCACAGAGTATTAGATAAACACATTTTTCATTACATTATATATATATATTTAATTCCAAACAAAGCAGACCCTCTCTTTTCTTCAGTATTTACATGCATACTGTAATAACTTTAGATTTCTTCATAAGCTCTATGTTTCAAACCAGAGCTCACTACATTATTTCGAGTCCACTGGGGTTACAATGAAGTGATAAAACTTGTAGGACTTGTTATTGCCTTGGCTAAAGGTGAAATGACTGCTCCGCTAAGAGACATCTCACATAGCTGCCAAGCTGTAAGGGGAGGTGGACAGTTTTACTTGCATTTAGGCCAAGGAGGGCCCATGCTGATCAGATTCAGTGAGATGACAGCAGCGCGTCACTTATTTGTAGAACTACCTATCACCAGAGTTATGTCAGACCACTGGAATAATCTTTTCAAATGGAGTTTATAAGTGCTCTGTTTTACAGCTTCATGGAAAGATCTTTTCTTTTTACACATAATGGTGTGGGGAAAAAATATATGAGTTTTTTTTCTTTCTGGAGCTCTTATGTTGCTTTTGCTTAACACAGTTGGAATTCTAAGGCATTTTCTTATGTTTTGATTTAATCCAGAACCATATAGCTACTCAACTCTTCTTTCCCCCCTTTTTCCTATTTGCAGTTGGTTATGATCCCATGTGCACTGTGATTAATATATAACTGTAGGGATAAGCTGCTTAAGTAGAGATTTATTATGCTTATAATTCACTTCCACCTCACAATCAGCATAATAATAATAAATAAATTCAACTAATCTTACAAAAATGCAAGAGTGATATTTTAAAACAAGATACTGATGAATAATAAACTACTGAAGTTAATCCTTTACAATCCTTTTTTTTTTTCATTTTTTTTTTTTCATCTGTGAGGAATTTTGCTCTTATATTGCCTGGCTGTTCCATCTTTGTGGGCCCATCACCTGCTGTAACTATTAATGAGTAATAATGGAGGTTGTTGTTTAAATTAGCTTATGTTGATGGAAGAAATAGCTGTTAATCAGCTATAGGTGAACTGTTTGGAAAGAACAGAGTATCTCCTCTCTTCCTCTCCAATTTAATCTCAGAGAACACAATTAATCTTAGCTGGCTGCCATGCAGTGATGATGCCTCTTTTTCCCCATGCGGTGCCATTCTGGCGTGCACATGCTGTCAGGTACAGCCCAGCCTTTCATCTCTTATCCAGAGGCCTCAATGGCATGTCACATAAAGCAGCTTTTCCTTTCCACATTTAGCCAGTGCAGAGATCATCTTAAAAACAGGGTGAGTAACTTTTCTGGTTAAATTATCTCTTGTTTACTTAAAACCAAGATGGACACAAAGATGTTCAGAAAACAATTGCCACGACAATGGTTGCATTAATTGCTTCTCTGAGTGCTCATGCTGTGATTCAGATGGAATCAGTTTGAGTCTGTTCTAATAAATAAGTGCTTTTATTATCATAGGCCACAAGCTACTGTTTTCTTCAGAGAAAAATAAGAATGTCTGTTTCTCTTTCATATTTTCATTAAGTAATTTCAATGTATTGTTTCCATCTTTTTTAATTAAAAAAAAAAGAGAGAGAAAAAACAGTATATTTATTGTATTTATAACTTTACTTGGACTTTCCACTCTTGGTCTACACAATATATCATATTGTGTTACGTCCCAGTGTGCAGCATTGTGAATATCATATTTAATTCATAAGATGCTCATTATTTTATTGTAATTGTTTTATTTCTTTGCAGTCCTATGCAGTGTTCAAGTATATTATGAAAATGGGTTTGTGTGATGTGCAAGTATGGTGCATTTTTCTGGCATTATTTGCCTCTCTGTCCTGCATATGCAATTCAAAACAGCATAATAAAATGTGTTTGATTTGCATTCTGAACTGTGTTTGGCATCACTCACTGTGTTTGCAAATAGAGATCAGTCTGAAACACTGACAAGATACAATCTGTCCTTTGGCATCACTGTCCCTGGAGAAAACTGGGAGATGAGAATTCTCTTTTAGTTCCTACGGTTAATTATCAAACTATACTTTTAGGGTACTGTATAAGACTGGTATGTACATAACTTGCTGCAATTGGAAGGCACCCTACCAAAGAGATGTATGAGTAGCTGTTGTAAAATGTAGAAATATTGTCATATAGTATGATTTTAAGACAATTTCTTATAAAGGAAGAGCTTATATATATATATATATATATATACAGATATTTTTTTATGGTGCTAATTTTGTCTCAGCTGATGTGTGGCAGGGAAATCTTGGTGAGGAACATGCAGTTATAGCTTTAATCTATGTTAACAACTTCAAATAAGCAATTTTAGCTAATCCCTTGATTCTCTCATAGGTGCAGTATGATAGTCTTTAGTACCAGGCAGGAGACCCAAAAGTCGTGTGAAGCACTTGCAAACAGTTATGAAGACTGAAGCTCTATTTTAACAATATCTTACATATACCCCCACAAAAAAGTAAAACAAGGTTCCCCATTTTCCACCGCTATAGACGCACGTTGCAAGTCTATTCAGAAATGACAGCCTTTAGATGCAAAAGCATATGAAGCTACACAGCTTGCACAGCTTCTAGCTCTTCTAAGATGATGCCAGTGCCGTTCTGAGTGACTCATGCAGCTCTCCTACTTGTTAATCAATTAATTAATCTTAGCCAATGTTAACTAATCTGAGGCTATCATCTGCCTTTCCTGAAGCTCAGTAGAGCAATAACTTTGTCATTATTAAACTAGAATTGGATTTGAATAGCAGACTTTGCATGAAAACTGTATTTCAGTTCTAGGCTAGGAATCTTCCATTAATTTCTGCCTGTCTTCCATCGGGTCATTCCTCCCTATTCCATGCAGCAGCATTTAAGCTGGGCATGGATTAATAGCAGTGATACTGCTTATCTCTAAAAATTTTGCTCAAGAAATTGTTATTTTGATAACCAATGTCATAACTTATTCATTAACCTGATGTTGTTGGTGTGTAATAAGAGGCCTGGAAGACTTGTATACTTTATTTCATTTAAGTCTTGAACAGCTATATCATGCTATTTTATATGTTTGTGAAATATTCATTAGCCTCGAGGCATAAAGAAGGTGTAAGAAAATGGGAATGCTCACATATTTAATATTTTATTGTTGTCCTTCTATAAAAATACTCTGTCGTAAAGCCAATACAATGGGCTTTTAACCCACTCTCTAGGGGATCAGAATATTTTTACTTATTTCCTAAACGTGATATTGTTTTCCAGTTAGCTATGAGGTACATACACTTAATTTTGATTTTCTTAGCAGAAAACTTTCATAAGGATTTTAAGTGGATTGTTTTCGAATGGAGATGTTCTCCATCTTTGTAAGGTAACGTAGGGTCAGGAAATTCTATATTAGTAAAAAACTTGGCAGTTAAGAAGTATCAATTTACTGATTTAAAATAGCTTTTCAGGATTAAGTGAAACTGATCCTATTTGCTTCTGTTTGTTTTCAGGACTATTCTTATAGACTGTTCATGGTTTTGTTTGGTGTAATGTGCTATTGAAAGAACCTTCATCTTGAAACAGGACACGCTGTTACTATTTGTAACTTCCTCCAGCCTACCTTGCCTTGTCTTTTCCATTTTTCACATTTGTCTTCATATGTAGGGGTAAAAAAGTCCCTGACTTCCTTGACTGAGATTCTTGTTATTTGACTTAGACAACAGCAGGAGAATGTTTTTTGTTTTGTCTTTACAGAAATCGTTATGGTCCCTCGTGCCTTACACTGGACAACATCTGAAACATTCAGATACAATTATTGTGTTGCTCTGATCACAATGCCTCCTATATGTGTTCATGGAGACTGCAACAGCTACAAAGATAACAATAACACTGTTTGATAGAGCAAATTCTCAGCTAAGCTCTCTCTTTCAACATAGTCACCACCATTAGCAGTGCATTTTCACCAGAGCTAGGTGTTGTGCATGTCAAAATCTGCACAATCAGAGGTAACCCACTGTGACCACTGCTGAAACACACCATCCACTGCCTCACTGTGCTGACATCCCCTGTTTTGTCTCCATAAAAGTTCAGCAAGCATCAATGAATGTCAGTGGGTACAGTTTTTTCCACGTGGAGGAATTCAGTGACACACGTTCATTTCGTACACACTTGCATGTCAGATGCCCTTTGTCAGTCTGCTCCTCTGCTGTTGCAAAGCAACAAAATGTAACAGAACATTGGTAGGAAGTTTCAACCTCTACTACTATACTACCAGTATCCATCTCTGACATCATGGGCCAACATTATAAAATAGGAGGCATTATTTTCGGATCAGCCCTCATATTGACATAGGAATACCTGTTTGAAAGCTCCCCTTAAGTACATATGCTGGATATCACCATTTGCTAGCCACATTCAACATTGAGACAGCTTTATGAAAGCTCCGCGTGCAATTTCCTAAATTCCTGATGAGCCAAACATTTAATGTAGATCTGTATGCATAAACGTATTTAAAAAAACTTTATCTGGGAGATTTTGAAAATTTTTATTTCAAGTCTGAAACAAAGAATTACGTATGTGTATATTAGTAAGTTAAAACACTATTATTCTAATAAGAGATAGTAATGTTAGTGAGAAAGACATTAAATCAGGACCATTATATTGCAAATACAAAGAAATAACCTGCTGGAAATAATACGATATATTTTTCCTCCAACTTTTATTACAGTTGGCATATGAAGTGCATTCTCTTTCTAATTAATTTAAAATGGCATTTCAAACTTCTTTCTGTTGAAAATACTGTGGGGAACAGACGTACCTCTAAGTGGCAAACTGGAAAGCAGTGTACATGATTCTTCACTTAGCTGGTAAAGGAAAGTACACAAAAGGGAGGATGTTTACTAATGCTTGTTTTAGAAATTTACTGATGCTGTGCAAAATACAGTTAAAGACTTTTATCATTAAAAAGATTGTTTAATTTCAGCAACACACCTTAAGCTTTGCCACCCTTTCTAATTAAATATTTAGTTGTGTAGTAAATTAGGCATGTCATGATCTCTGCAAAGTAGCTCTCCGTTTACTGCCGCATAAATGTTTTACAAGCTGCTGTATTGTTTCTAATAAATTAATAATGAAGATTTAGATTTTAACTGATTAATAATCTAATTTTGCATTTAGAATCTAATTTAGGTCTGGAGACAAAATTGAAGTAAATATCTTTGGCAGTGATCCCAATTCTTTGACAAAGTCACCAAGTGATAAGGAAAAAAACAAATCAAGATAGAAGAAATGAAATGGTTGGAGCATTTAGGAGAAGAAATGTTTCCCTATGAAAACAAAAAATGCTCTGTATGTGACTTCTACTGTCATATGGTCAATGGCCAGTGCAAATTTTATACGGGAAACTGCCAGGAGTCTGTAAAATAGTGTATGAATTTAACTAAGAACTAATTGGTTTAAGTGTTGCCGTTTATGCCACCAAGCTTAATGCTGGTATTTTGAAATATCATAAACTTTCTGGAACGTTACATCTACTTCTGGCGCCCATAAAACAACAATATTAACAAATGCTTTGGGAAACAACCAAAAGCAGATTGTGAAGTGGTCTAAATAAGTCTTCTTAAGGTGGGATGGAAAAAGCTTAACTCAGCAAAAGGAAGGTTGTGAATAGCTGTGCTGGCACATTTAGATATTGCAAAAAATATAGGGATAAGCAGGCTTATTGAAAACTTTGTCAGAGTTCTAAAAACGGTTGACATGGTGGAGACTGACCAACTTTGATGTCAGAGTAAGGTACAGCATGCAGAGGAAGGAAAATTGACAACCAGAAAAATGGAGAGGTGGGGCACATCTCCCTTCTAAAACCCGAGGGCCTAAAGGTTGGGCCTATGCTTTTATGGGATCTGTGAGCCTCTTGTTTGATGCCTGCTCTAATGCTGAATGAGGTGAACAGCTCTCTTTTTGCCTTAGTGGCAGTATCTTCAACATTTAAATCTCAGACTTGTGGTAGGCAATGCTTCAGAGGTTCATCTGTTCACCTCCTGATACTGAGATGAAATTCTACACTAAGTACAACTGGGAAGTGTACTGGAGATTTTACTCCTTACAACTACCACGTTTACCTCCATACTTCTGAAGAACCTTGTTCTTGTCAGTAGTCCTCTTATGTCAGTAGTCCATTTCTGCTTCTAGGAAATAGAAGGTTCCCCCAGGCACAGAAAGACTTCAGTTTAATTTGGGATATGAGCATGAAACATCATGGTTTGTGTTTTAGAGGATTCCCCTAACAGCCCATTTTGGCTATTTTTGCATTATAATATAATTCAAAGTCAAAATTTGATGCTTTACAAATGTTCCAGTAAGAATGGCTTGAATGGAAATACCATGGTTTAAACCTGTCCTATCATGTCTCTCTGTAGTAATAGGTCTTATTTGTTGAGTGGAGAGATGATTATTGTAATTGATGTAATTAACTTTTCTTGTGATTATCTTAGGCTTGAGAATGTATTTTGCTCTTTCCCAATTATGGTTGTTTCTTTGATAGAACTAAGCATGCTGTGTGAAATAATGAAGGTGGTTTGGGAAGGACTTAATGTATATAATTGGAAACTAAGATGAGGTAGTCTTCTATCAACAGGGGGGCAGGAGAGCTGGGCTGTATAATTGAAGTACAGCGTAATGGGATTACCTACAATTTTTAAACATTACTTTCATTAAGGAAAATAATAAGCATGTTTATTAAATATAGTCTCTGCTTGGGACAATATTTGTTATTATGAAAAAGCTCTTGCAATTAAGCTTGGGTATAAAAAAATGTATTGAACATACTACATCAGTTTCTGGAAAATGCTTTTGTGCATAAAATTTCACTAAAATAAAAGAGCTTTCACAGCAGAGGCAGTTAGCCAGACATTAGTAGAGCTCACATCTAACATTCCCCGTAAATTTTTCTATGTGCTTTCACTTAGTCAAGGTCAAATCAAAAGAAGTCATATTCAAATATACTTAAACATCTATCTTTTAAAAGCTTTTAATGATTCTGTTTTTCATGGTTATACTTAGTAGAACTAAAGTCTAGATTCTTTTTTTTCTGAGGAGTATTTTCTGCTGAAGCTATAGAAGTATGATGATTTAGGATTTATGAGATGGATTTCTGAGCCAAATTTTGCAGGAGGTCAGATACAATTCTCGTAGGAGTCCTTCCTGTCATTAAATATGTATCTGTGAAACTCTCCATAATAGCAGAAAGTATTTTCAAACTGTATAAAGCATTTTAAATGTGACTGCTATGTTGGGGCTGTGGTATAATGCAATGTTCCCTATAGATGTTCTTTTATTTCTTTTCATTATCACTTTCGAGGATTTTTTCAGAAAAGCACTAAACTGTAGCGTATAGCTGGTTTCCTTAATCAGAGCTTTTACCGAAAGGAACTGCTTTCAACCAGAACTGCAAATCCTTCTAGTTTACTTCCAGGAGTTCTGCTACGGCAATGCCTTGAACACAATACTCACTGGGTCATAAAGTACAGCTTTTTCTAAGCATACATGTAAATTGGGATTTGCCTGTACTGTGAGGACACATGTTAAAAGTTTCTTCTGTCACAATATGCATATATTAAAAAAGCTCTTTTTTTCTAATTTAAAAAAGAAGTCTACTAAGGGTACATTATTGTACGTTACGGCTAAATAGATAATGAAATGCTAAAATTGAGGGGAAAAAAAAGAGAAAAAGATAGTGCTGTTCTAATCTCATTTTTCCTAGGCCACTATCATGTTCTGTATCACCTGCCCCATTCAGCAATGGGCTCACATTCTCTGTTGCCTTACTTTTGCTGCTGAAGTACCTATAGAAAATATTCCTGTTGCTCTTCATATGCCTGGCCAGATTTGACTCCAGATGGCCTTCACATTTCCTAACTCCATCCCAGAATATCCAAACAATGTCTCAAAATTCCTTCTGTTCTCCTGTCCCTTCTTTCACCTCTTGTAGGCTTTTTTAATCTGAGTTTTGTTGTGAGCAACTTGTGCATCTATGCAGGCTTCTTGCCACTCTCGCTTAAACTCCTATTATTGTGATAGACTGTCCTTGAGTCTGGAAGAGATGATCCTTGAGTAACAACCGGCACTCCTGGGCCTTTCTTCTGTGTGGGACTGTATCCTATGGCTTTCTTTCAAGTAAGTAGATCCCAAGAAAAAATACTTATAGGCTTGGCTAACACATGGTGCTCATTTTCTTGTGTTTTATTGCTAGAAAAAAATTCAGATCCAGTCTCCAGAACCATTTGCCATACTGAGAACTGACAGAATGGTGCCAACTCATATAAATCTGAACCAGTTGTTCTTCAGGGAACGTATAAAAATGGAAAATGTAATCTTGCATACTAAGTAAAAATGTCAACCTTTAATCACAGATCTACCTACCTTCTCAGATGCAGAATTTATTTTTACTTCTCATTACTGTTAAATAAGATTATATTTTATTCAGTGGGAAATCTCCTGGAAGCAGAAGGTGAAGAATTCCAAGGAAAAACTCAAGTCATTTATTTTATTAAGAGAAACTGTTGGACATCCAGAAAGAGGAAATATAAGGTCTGGGATATGGGACAAATGACAAACTCTGTTGTAACTCTCCTATCTACATTAGCCTCAAGATTGTTTCTTTGCCAAGACCTCTCACAAAGAGCCTTGCCTTTCTGTCAGTATATTTGTAATTTAAGACCATTTTGAAAAAAAAAAAAAAAATGGCAACATCGTATTCCTCCCCCTTTTCCCAGGTGAAGGGTTGATTTAATATTTTCCTTCCCTGCTTTCACCAATTTTTCCCTTATTCTGTGCCTACTGGTGTCATTCCCACACCTCTCTTAAAACTTTTTGTCCCCTGAAACCTTCCTTCTTTTCATTATCCTCACATAAATTTGTCAATATTGGACCACACAGTAAAAATTTTCTGTTTTTTCCTTTAATTGTGACTCCCTGAAATAACTTCAGACTCTGTTACTGACAACAGAGAAAAGGAGTTTTTTCCTCTGTAGATGAAGAGTGTGGGGATTCTCAAGCCCATAGTTTAATGAAGAAACGTAGTGCTCTGAATACGGAAGAAATAGTTTTCCTTCCTTCCTTCCTTCCTTCCTTCCTTCCTTCCTTCCTTCCTTCCTTCCTTCCTTCCTTCCTTCCT